>NC_071994.2:7850000-8153030 GCF_028885655.2 Pongo abelii
AATCTAGAGGACAAGATATTACACGAATTTCTAAGATAAGTAAAGCCCTCGAAATACAAAGTGACTACAGAACCTGTATTCTGAACAAAGAAGGATCTGAGAATAGGAGATCTAAATTCAAACACTCATTTACCCTCCTGAACCTGTTTCTCTATCCACATGATGGAAGCAAATCATAATGACTCACAGGAAGAACATTAAAATAGTAACTAGGTATGTAAAATGCAAGCCAAACAGGACTCCTTTACATTACTGAGAAGTACTACACAATAAATTCATTGATTCCTTGTACAACTTTCTAAGGCAGGTATGGCTGGTAAGAGGTTAGATTCACCTGAGTGTAATGACAACAGCTAACTTGTGTTACGTGCCAGGTACTGCATCAAATGCTTATGTACTATTTCAACATTTAGACTGCACAACAACAGTATTGGATAAGACCTATTCTTATGCGCTTTTACAGATAAGAAAAGAGGTACAGATAGGTTAAATACCTCGTCCAACGTGAGCCAGTAAGTGGTGGAACTGAGTTCTAGATTTTGCTAGACTGACTAAAAAATCTGTGCTCTTAGCCCCAATACTATATATTTGTATCCCCAAATGTAATCCATTGCCTGGTGATCACTTTCTAGCACTTGATCCTTTAGAATACAATCAGGATAGTCCTATATTTCAGATCCACGTAGAGAAGTACCTCCATGTGGATCCTGGTTCTGTCCTTTAGAGTAATAAGGGAGGCAGATGAGAGGACATTTCCTACGTTATTCATTTCCAAAGTTAACTGAGAAAGTTCAGGACCATGAATTGGCAAAAAACTAAACCAACAAAGCCCAAAAACAAAAATGAAAGAGAAAAGGAGGTATGGAGATCCCTAGAAATTCACCAGTCATATCTCTATTCGAAATTGGTGGAGTCTATCATCCCCTCTAAGATACTGCCCCATCCCAGTAGGCTTCAATCTTCTCATACCAGTCATAGCCGCAGAATACCTCTTCCCTACTGGTCGTCTTCCTCAGGAGCCAGATGACCAGACTACCTTCTAAATTTCAAAGGATTCTAGTTAGAACAGTCAATCTCAAAACTGCAACCCCTCCTAGATATCAGCCCATGGTCGCATACTCCAATTTCCCAGTTTTATTAGCTCAGTTATCAACCTCCAGCTTTTAGCATGATTCACCCAAAGCTGGTGTGGTTAGAGCTTACGTGAATATTACAGCCAGCTTCCTAGGCCTCATACTATTACATCTTGCATTTGTATGCATTTTAATTTTTTCTAAGGAATTTTATGTGGATTTTCTCAGTTCATTATGAAGCATTTCTCTTCCACAGTAGTTCACAGGTTATCATTGCTCCCTTACTCACCTTTGTAAAGGCCCAGAGTTGACAGATTAGGTACATTAGAAATCCTCTGAACAAGTATCTAACAGAAGGACCAGGAATAGAGGAGGCAGCAGAGGAAGTAAGAGGAGTACCAGTATCACCATGCAATGCCAGGCCGGGCGCTGTGGTTCACACCTGTAATACCAACACTTTGAGAGGCTGAGGCGGGTGGGCCACTTGAGGTCAGGAGTTCAAGACCAGCCTGGCCAACGTGGGGAAACTCTGTCTCTACCAAAAATACAAAAAACAATCAGCCAGGCATGGTGGCAGGCACCTGTAATCCCAGCTACTCGGAAGGGTGAGGCAGGAGGATCACTTGAACCCGGGAGGCGGAGGTTGCAGCCAGCCAAGATCATACCACTGCACTCCAGCCTGGGCAATAGAGCAAGACTCTGTCTCAAACAAAACAAAAACAAGCAACAAAAAAAAACCATGCAGTGCCAAAACAAGCTCTGAAAGAGCTTTGCCTGTTTGACACCTGTTTGCCTCACTTCAAGTGGTCTCTCACATTTGGCCAGACCCTGACCCCCAAACCCCAACCTGGGCCATCAGATCTCTGGTCATATTTTTATACACAAGTTCTATTCATATTTCCTTTCATTTCTCTAATATTCTTCAAGTTTCTTAATTCCTGTGCAGAAAGAGGGAGGATATACCTCTATCCAAACTGAGATCCAAATTGGGTATCATACACAAATGGTATTTTTTCCAGTCAATTAAAGAAGAGGTATCTTTGAAGAAAGTAGTCATTGGCTGCTCCCAAGTTGACAATATCAGAGGCAGACCCAAAGGTCCATATAGAAATATGTGTAGTTGCTAAAGAAAACTGCCAAATTTTAGTATCTTATGACTATGTATTCACTTGTATAAAAAACAAACATAACACTGACCTGGTTTACACTCCCATAAGTGTGCTATGCAGTTACTTTTTTTTTTTTTTTTGAGATGGAGTCTTGCTCTGTCGCCCAGGCTGGAGTGCAATGGCGCCATCTCAGCTCACTGCAACTTCCACCTCCCAGGTTCAAGTGATTCTCCCGCCTCAGCCTCCCAAGTAGCTGGGATTACAGGTGCATGCCACTATGCCTGGCTAATTTTTGTATTTTTAGTAGAGACGGGGTTTCACCATGTTGGCCAGGATGGTCTCGATCTCTTGACCTCGTGATCTGCCCACCTCGGCCTCCCAAAGTGCTGGGATTACAGGTGTGAGCCACCATGCCCAGCCTATGCAGTTACATATTAAGCCTTTTCCACACTGAAGACAGATGTGAGGCACCAGAGATAGATCCACTAGGATCCCCAGAAATTTATTCTGGGTTTAATAAGTGTGAGCTACAGATATAATATTAAGACAGTTTATTTATTCATCCAGTTCACATGATCATAGATTTGAAAGGCACCACAGGTTAACATTGTTTTAAGTTCTAAGTTCTTGGGGTACAAAGACAAATATCCAGATAATACCTGTCCTCAAGTTTATCATATTTACAGCATGGGAGACAGACATAAAAGCCAGTAAGCTGTAATACAATGTGATACATGCTAGAAGTATATACAAGAGAATATTTTCTAGGAAGTATTTGAGTATACTCAGAATGAGAAGGAAACTTCCTCTGATCGTCTCCAAACCTATTATCTAAAACAAAGGAAGGCATGCCCCTGAAATGGTTTCTATCTCTGAACTTCCAATTCCCACTCTCACCCTATCTGTAACCCAGGGTTTCTTAACCTCTGCACTAGTGACACTTTGGGCCAGATAATTCTTCACTGCGGTGGGCAGTCCTGTGCACTATGGGATGTTTAGCAGCATCCCTGGCCTCTAGCCACCAAATGCCAGTAGCACCCTTCCTCACATTACCGCCTCCATGACAATAAAAAACGTCTCCAGACATTGTCAAATGTCCTTTAAGGACAAAATTACACCATTAAGAACCACTGCTTAACCTTTCTTGTCCCCTGAACCAAGGCCAGAGACCAGAATGTGTACTTTCCTTTATCTTTCATTCGTTTTCATCCTCTTTCTTATGGGGTAAACACAAGGTATTGTGAAGATTAAAATTCCTACCCAGTGGGCACTGAGGCATTATGGAAAGGCTTTATACCCATAAATGAAGTCTCCCTCACAAATCTCAGAAGGCATTAACACATGAACTAAGGCTGACTCACTGTTTAGGGCAAAGGGATTTTTAAGATGCAAACTCAGGGCCAGGCGCGGTGACTCACACCTGTAATCCCAGCACTTTGGGAGGCTGAGGTGGGCGGATCATGAGGTCAGGAGATTGAGACCATCCTGGCTAACATGGTGAAACCCCATCTCTACTAAAAATACAAAAAATTAGCTGGGCGTAGTGGCGGGCGCCTGTAGTCCCAGCTACTAGGGAGGCTGAGCCAGGAGAATGGCGTGAACCCAGGAGGCAGAGCTTACAGTGAGCTGAGATTGCGCCACTGCACTCCAGCCTGGGCGACAGAGCCAAACTCCATCTCAAAAAAAAAAAAAAAAAAAAAGATGCAAACTCAGAATAAGAGGGGAGTGTTTGAGGAGCCAAGATGTGCAGTTGTCTTATAATTGGGTTGTTTAAATCATTTATGTGTAATATGAATATAGCTATAGTTGGGTTTAAATCCATCATCTTATCTCTTTTCCATTTGTTGCTTGTATTCGTTGTTTCCTTTTTCCTCTTTTCTATTTTTGGATTAGAAATTGTTTTTTACATTTTAAAAAGTGTTTTCTCTCTCTCCCCACCCCCCTTTTTTAAGAGACAGGGTCTCATTCTGTTGCTCAGACTGGAGTGCAATGATGTGATCACAGCTCACTGCAGCCTCAAATTCCTGTGCTCAAGCGAGCCTCTCTGCATCAGCCTCCAAGGTAGTTGGGACTACAGGTGAGAGCCACCATGCCTGCCAGGAATTTTTTATAATTCCATTTTATCTCCTTTTTAAATTATTAGTTATAACTGTTGCATTAAACTAGGGATTGCCAGGCTTTATTAGTATACAACTTTAACTTATCACAGTCTACCTTCAAATGATATTATAACAATTCATATATAGTCTAAGAATCCAACAATATACTTCCACTTCTCTCCTCTTGGCCTTTGTGCTATTGTCACACGTTTTACCTCCATAGATGTTATAAACCTTATACATTATATTTTTGCAGATCCATGATCAATGAACTCTAAGCATAAGAAATATGAAGAGTATAGGCTGGGCACAGTAGCTCATGCCTGTAGTCCCAGCACTTTGGGAGGCCAAGGAGGGCGGATCACTTGAGGTCAGGAGTTCGAGACCAGCCTGGCCAACATGGCGAAACCCCGTCTCTATTAAAAATACAAAAACTAGCTGGCCGTGGTGGTGGGCACCTGTAGTCCCAGCTACTCGGGAGGCTGAAATGGCAGAGATAGAAATCATTTCAGGGGCCTGATTGATTGAACTCAGGAGGCAGAGGTTGCAGTAAGCTGAGATCACACCACTGCACTCCAGCCTGGGCAACAGAGTGAGACTCCGTCTCAAAAAAAAGAAATATGAAGAATATAGAAAATGATAGCAAGACATGTCACACACACACACATGCAAAATTAGCCAGGTATGGTGGTGTACACCTGTAGTCCTAGCCACTCAGGAGGCTGAAGTGGGAAGGTCACACGAGCTTAGGAGTTCAAGGCTGTAGTGAGCTAAGATCAAGCCACTGCACTCCAGCCTGGGAAACAGCAAGACCTTGTCTCTACATAAATGAATAAAGCCTCAGTGAACTGCGGGATAACTTTAGGTGGCCTAATTCAGGAATGTGTAATTGGAGTCCTGAAGGGAGGGACTTCAAGACTTGTTTTCTAAAGATTTTTTTTTTTTTTTTTCTGGTAAGGTACTTGTGAAAGGAAAATTAAAACTCAAGACCCCAAATCACTATGCCAAAAGGAAATAATTTAGCTGAAAGCTGAGTCATCCAAGAAGCTGCCTCTCCTTTTGTTCCTAAGCAGATAGCTACAGATAAAGGATTAAATACCTCTACAGGTAGCTACTCTTATGTTCACCTTCTATTATATAAAGGGCCAATTTACTGAGCACAAGACAAATACATAATTGACTATTCCCCTACTTGCTCCTTTTCTCTTGTAACATATGGATTAAATAATGTGATCATCCCTCCCTCGTTCCCCTCCAGCCTGCGTTTCCCCTTTAAATACTGAAGACCTCAAAACCATCTTTAGAGAAAGGCACAGACCTGTCTCCCAGGAACATCCTTAACCTTGGCAAAATAAACTTCTAAACTGATTGAGACCTGTCTTGGATGCTTTTTGGTTTATATACTCAAGAAGGATATTTTGTGTTTTTAAAAGGACAAAAGTATTTTGTATCTACCCACATAGCCACCACTTGCAGTGCTCTTCCTTTTTTGGGTAGATTCAGAATTCCGTCTGGCAACATTTTTCTTCTACCTAAAAGATTTCTGTTAACATTTCTTATAATCCAGGTCTTCTGGTGATAAATTCTTTCACCTTTTCTATGTCTGAAAAATTATTCATTTTGCCTTTTTTCTCTCAGTACTTTATAAAGATGTTACCCCACTTTCTTCTAGCTAACACTGTTTCCAGTGAGAAATCTGCCATAATTATTTTGTTCCTCTATACATAATGTGTCTTATCTCCAGCTGCTTTTAAGATTTTTTATTACTGGCTTCAAATACTTTGATTATGATGTGACTTGGTATAATTTTCTTCATATTTCTTACACTTAGGGTTCATTGATCATGAATCTGCAGGTTTATAGTTTTCATTAAATTTGGAAACTCGGGGGTGAGACCCTGTCTCTACAAAAAATAAAAATAAAAAAATTAGCCAGGCATGATGGTGCATGCCTGTAGTCCCAGCTACTCAGGAGAGGCTGAGGTAGGAGGATTGCTTAACCCCAGAAGTTCGAGGTTGCAGTAAGCTATGATCGCACCACTGCACTTTAGCCTGGGCAACAGAGCGAGACCCCTTTAAAAAAATAGTTATTTCTCTGAATTTACACTCACACATCTTCTATCTGATACTAAAAACTTTGGTTCCTAACATTGTTAACATAATTATTTATCATAAGTATGCATACAATAATTCCAATATAAAATACCAATATTATTACTAACAATCATGCCACTGAATAAATTTTAAGAGGTCTTTGGACTTCCATTTCATCCTTAGAGTATATCCTGCTAAGAACGTATAGTCAAAACACCATGTTCTAAAGTTTGTTGAATTAATTCTTCTTGTTACATGGATTATAATTTTAACATAATATACAGGTAAGTTTATTACCTTTTATGTTGAGGAATATTTGGATTGGATATGAAATTCTAGGTTGGTAATGATTTTATTTCAAGACATTAACACTATTAGTCTAACACCTTCTGTTGGTGTGGGGAAGTCAACTGTTAATTTGTTTATCTTTTAAAGATGATTTGTCCTCCTGACTGACTTTAAGATTTTTCTGTTTTTCATCTCTTTAGGTGTAGAAATCTTTTTTATTTATACTGCTTGATTATTCTGTTCTTAAATCTGTCTCAGCCATCCTGGCTAACACGGTGAAACCCCATCTCTACTAAAAATACAAAAAATTAGCTGGGTGTGGTGGCAGGCGCCTGTAGTCCCAGCTACTTGGCAGGCTGAGGCAGGAGAATGGCGTGAACCCGGGAGGCGGAGCTTGCAGTGAGCCCAGATCGCACCACTGCACTCCAGCCTGGGCAACAGAGCGAGACTCCATCACACACACACACACATCTGTCTCAGTTGTTTCAGCCATTAACTCTTTAAATATTGTTTCTGCCCCATTTTCTCTTCTCTCTTCTTTTTTTGGACATCAATTAAATATACATTAGACAGTTTTACTCTTTACTCTGTTAACCCCTCTCTTCTGTATTTTCCATGACTTGTCTCTCTTTGCTTTATTTTTGCTAAGTTCTTGCTATCTTTAGCTTTTAGTTTACAAATTCACTTAAATTGTACTTAATCTGCTGTTAAACCTGTGTACTGAATTTTATTCAACATTGGTTATTATATTTCTTGATTCTACCATTTCTGTTTTGTTCTTGTTAAAAGTTATTTCATATTTTACAGTTTCAGTTTTCTAGTAAAATTTTCAAACTTTGCTTTCATTTTCATAAACTTAGTAAGCATAATTTTTCATTTTTTTAAACAGGTCTCACGTCACCCAGGCTGAAGGGCAGTGGCACGATCATGGCTCACTGCAGTCTTGACCTCCTGTGCTCAAGCAATCTTCCCACTTCAGCTTCCTGAGTAGGTGGGACCACAGGCATGCACCACGCATGCTCAGGTAACTTGTATAGAGATGGGGGGTCTTACTGTGTTTCCCAGGCTGATCTCGAACTTGCAGGCTCAAGCGATCCTCCTGCCTCAGCCTCCCAAAGTGCTGAGATTACAGGTGTGAACCACCACACCCAGCTAAGCATAACTTTTTAAAGTCAACATCTGATATCACCAGTATCTGGAGTCCCAGTGGGTGTTTCCGTGACTTTATTTTTGCTAGCTCTTGTTCATATTATCTTGTCCTTTCTTACACCTGGTTATTTGTGACTGTGCATGTGTGTGTGCATATGCACCATGGGACACTGTTATTTGAAAAAGTGTTAAATAATTGGGAGCATAGGATGCAGTTATTTTCCTCTAGAAATTTTTGTTTGCTTCTATAAGACATCTAGAACTAACAAATCTAAAATCATCCTAATCCAGTTTCAAAGTTTAAGATTTTCTGGCGTGCCTAGATGACCAAAAATCATGTACAGTCCATGTGAAGAGTGATTTATTTCAGGTTCACCTTACTCCTTAAAATATAGCCTTCTAGTTATCCCTTGCCCAAGGCAAGAGTTGTTTTTAGCAGCGCTCCCAAGCTCAGCAGGTCCTGGATTCTTTGGCCTTTTTGTCCTGCATAGATTTGGAAGTATTAATACATCTTAGCCTCTCAACTGCTTGCTCTAATTGGCAAACTACTCCAGGGCAAAAGCATCCCCCAATGCTAGGCTCAGCTCTCTGTAATTCAAACCTCTCCTAAATCATGGCACAGAAACTCCTCCTCTTCACTAGCTCTTTGATGCTTTTATGATTTTTTTGTTTGTTTGTTTGTTTTTTGAGATGGAATTTCGCTCTTGTTGCCCAGGCTGGAGTGCAATGGCACGATCTCGGCTCACCGCAACCACTGCCTCCCAGGTTCAAGAGATTCTCCTGTCTCAGCCTCCTGAGTAGCTGGGATTACAGGCATGCACCACCATGCCTGGTTAATTTTGTATTTTTAGTAGAGATAGGGTTTCTCCATGTTGGTCAGGCTGGTCTCAAACTCCTGACCTCAGGTGATCCACCCACCTTGGCCTCCCAAAGTGCTGGGCTTACAGGCATGAGCCACCACACCCAGCCTGCTTTTATGATGTTTTAATATTTCATCCAGCCTTTGCCTTCAGTGAGAAGGTTGGTCTAAATTATCAAGTTTGCCACTTTCAGAAAGTAAAATCTCACCAGAATTTTCATAGCTAGCTCTCTCTCTTTTTATTTTATTTTATTTTTATTTATTATTTTTTTTTGAGACGGAGTCTCGCTCTGTCGCCCAGGCTGGAGTGCAGTGGTGTGATCTCGGCTCACTGCAGGCTCCGCCCCCCAGGGTTCACGCCATTCTCCTGCCTCAGCCTCCCGAGTAGCTGGGACTACAGGTGCCTGCCACCTCGCCCGGCTAATTTTTTGTATTTTTAGTAGAGACGGGATTTCACCGTGTCAGCCAGGATGGTCTCGATCTCCTGACCTCGTGATCCGCCCACCTCGGCCTCCCAAAGTGCTGGGATTACAGGCATGAGCCACCACGCCCGGCCAGCTCTCTCTCTTTTTTAAAACACCACCTCCTTAGAGGCTTCACTGACCATATTTAAAATAATGTCTCCATCATTCTCTATTACTTTGTTCTATTTATCTCCACTGCACTTATCACTACCTAATATCTATCTGTTAAATTTTCCCCAAGAGGACAGACAATTTGTCTTATTCCTTCTAGACGATGGAATGAGGAGGAAGAAGAAACTTATTTATTTTATACTGTTCTGTACTATCTAGATATAAAGAAAAAGCATGTTTTAAAATAGAAAATGTCCAAACATAGTCTTCATCACTATCCTGCTCCCTCCTCCTCCCTAAAAGATACTACGGTATCTTTTGATATCTGATACGCAACATCACATAACTGACATCTATCATACCATGCCTCTTCTGTTCTCTTTTTTGTTTTGAGACAGAGTCTTGCTCTGTCACCCAGGCTGGAATGCAGTGACGTGATATCAGCTCACTGCAACCTCTGCCTCCCAGGTTCAAGTAATTCTCCTGTCTCAGTCTCCCAAGTAGCTGGGACTACAGTCATGCGCCACCACACCCGGCTAATTTTTGTATGTTTAATAGAGACAGGGTTTTGCCATGTTGGCGATGCTGGTCTCAAACTCCTGACCTCAAGTGCTCCGCCAGCTTTGGCCTCCCAAAGTGCTGGGATTACAGGCGTGAGCCACCGCGTCTGGCCTGTTCTCATTGTTTATACTTTTCTATAACTTCATTTACTCCTACAGCTTCAATCATATGACAATAACAATTATTAATATTATTGAGTACTCATTATATGCTAGGAGCTTCACATGGAGTATTATACTTAATTCTAAAACAAGCAAACAAACCTCAAAAGAACAGAAAACCAATTTTTTAAAAGGAAACTAAATCTATGAGATAAGTATCATCCTCATTTTAAAGCAGAGGAAGTAAAGGCATAGGTTGGTTAAGTAAGTTGCCTACAGTCCCACAGCTAATTAGTAGTGAATCCAACATTTACACTCCTGTGCCATGCTCTAAACACAGCACTACACAACTCTTACCTATGGAGGAAACGGAGACTCTAAAATTCTCTATCTCTAAATCTGACCACTTCCAAGTTCCAGACCAAATTCCTATATAGCTCCTTACTATGTTCAAAGGATGTCCTGAGGCACCATAAACTCAACATGTTTAATGTCAAACTCATCTTCTTTATCCCCTAAATCTGCTATTAATGTTTTTTTATCTTGCTGAAAGTATCATTATTCTGTCAGTTATTCATGGAAATATTTTTAAATAGCTTGAGATACAATTCACATACAATTCACTCATTTTAAATGTGTAACAAAATGGATTTTAGAATATTCAAAGAGTTGTGCAATCACCACCACCATCAATTTTAGAACATTTTCATTACTCTGAAAAGAAGCCCCTCCAGGCCGAGCACAGTGGCTCATGCCTGTAATCCCAGCACTTTGGGAGGCCGAGGCTGGTGGATCGCTGGAGTCCAGGAGTTTGAGACCAGCCTGGGCAACATGGTGAAACTGTCTCTACCAAAAATGCAAAAATTAGCTGGGCATGGTGGCAGGTGCCTGTGGTCTCTAGGAGGCTGAGGTGGGAGGATGGTTTGAGTCCAGGAAGCAGAGGTTGCAGTGAGCTGAGATTGTGTCACCGCACTCCAGCCTGGGCAACAGAGCCAGACCTTGTCTCCAAAAAAAAAAAAAAGCCCCTCCATCAACTTTCTGTCTCTCTGTATTTGCCTATTCTAGACATAGAAATCTGACATCAACTTTACATCAACTTTAGACATTTCCTGCCCTGAATCTCTCCCTACCTTAATAATGAACTGGTGACCATATTTTGTTGATTAATTCAGGTGATAAGTCTGGCCTTTCCATGCCTACCACACTTTAGATTCAAGCACTCATTATTATTGTTATCTTTTTTCTTTTTTTTTTTCTGAGGCAGAGTCTTGCTCTGTCACCCAGGCTGGAGTGCAGTGTCGTGTTCTTGGCTCACTGCAGCCTCCACCTCCCAGGTTCAAGTGATTCTCCTGCCTCAGCCTCCCAAGTAGATGGGACTACAGACGTAACACCACCACGCCTGGCTAATTTTTTTTTTTTTGAGACGGAATCTCACTCTGCTGCCCATGCTGGAGTGCAGTGGCCGCGATCTCGGCTCACTGCAACCTTTGCCTCCCGGGTTCAAGTGATTATCCTGCCTCAGCCTCCTGAGTAGCTGGGATTACAGGTGCCTGCCACCATCCCCAGCTAATTTTTGTATTTACTGAGATGGGGTTTCACCATGTTGGCCAGGCTGGTCTCCAACTCCTGACCTTGTGATCCATCCTCCTCAGCCTCCCAAAGTGCTGGGATTACAGGTGTGAGTCACCATGCCCGGCCTAACAGCCTAATTTTTGTATTTTTAGTAGAAACAGGGTTTCACCATATTGGCCAGGCTGGTCTCAAACCCCTGACCTCAAGTGATCCGCCCACCTTGGCCTGCCAAAGTGCTGGGATTACAGGTGTAAGCCACTGCGCCCAGCCGTCAAGCACTCATTATTTTTAATCCAGTTCACTTACTTATTTACTTAGTATTACTAACGTCTGTCTCCCATCCATGATCTCTAATGCTGCTAAAGACTTCTCCCAAAAATATTCAATGGTTTCTTATGATACAGAGAATAAAGTTCACAATCCTTAATATGGCACTCAAGATCTACCATATTCAACTCCAGACTACTTTTCTAGCCCCATCTCTTCCTCGTGCACCATTCATTTCATGCTTCAGTCATATTGGATTGTATGAAAAATGCATGGTATGTGTCACATTTTACAGTTTTCAGTTCCCTGGCAAAATTTTCAAGCTTGGCTTTCACATTAGATTATATGTTTTTATACAAATCATACATATTTGTAGATGCAGAATTCACATACTAAAGGCTTTCCTAAAACTGGGATATAAAAACCCATTTCAAAGATAATTGGATAGAACTTTTCATCAAAAGGATATGGAAACTGAAGAAATCCTGTTAAGCTGGTTGGAAGAAACCTTTGGGCTGGGGCACAGTGCAGCTGCTGGAGTCAGTATCAGTTCTCCCAACAAGTCCATGCCAGCCACGTCTTCAGGGATGAAAAGCATTACTGGATGTCCTAGCACAGGGTGAATTCTGCTGCAGTGTGATTCAATTGTACCAAAATTTGGTCTACTGTCAGAAAACAGACAAGTCAAATTTAACGTTTTTTCCTCTTAAGAAATTATTTAAAAGAGCATTCAAAACTATTTTTATAACCTCTAGCATATGTACAACCATACAACCTGCTATATCAGTTTTGTTGGAATAAATAACTTATGTCTCACTCAGGGAAGCACAGCAATGGAAGTAGTAGAAAAACTGGCATTTCAGAGATATCATGGCTCCTGCTTTTGCTGCCACTAATGGATGCTTCTTAGTTTCTCTTTTTAAAAAAACATTTTAGACCAAGCATGGTGGCTCACGCCTGTAATCCCAGCACTTTGGGAGGCTGAGGCGGGTGGATCACTTGAGGTCAGGAGTTCAAGACCAACCTGGCCAACATGGTGAAACTCCATCTCTACTAAAGATACAATAGCTGTGCGTGATGGTGCATGCCTGTAATCCCAGCTATTCAGGAGGCTGAGGCAGGAGAATCACTTGAACCTGGGAAGCAGAGGTTGCAGTGAGCTGATATTGCGCCACTGCACTCCAGCCTGAGTGACAGAATGAGACTTTGTCTTGAAAAATAATTACTATTATTTTATTCTATTAGAGATGGGGTCTCACTATGTTTACTAGGCTGGTCTCAAACTCCTGGCCTCAAGCAATCTTTCTGCCTTGGCCTCCCAAAGTGCTGGGACTACAGGTGTGAGACATCATGACCAGCCTGTTTCTTATTCTCAAGTATATTTCCGCCACTAAAATTAATCTTTGGTTTTGAGCAAATTTCCAAATTCATTCAAAGGTCAGCATTGTGTGAGGGGGCCCATGAATCACAGATAGCCTAAAACTGGCCCCATGATACTTATAAGTCTGCTCTCGCACATGCTACACCTTACACTGAAGAGGTCTGAGGTTGCTGTTTGATAGTAACAATGAGAAAAAATCAGGCCATCTTTCTCTCCTAGAAAGAATCTAGTAAAATTTTGTTACTTTCCAATAGCTCTTTTCTAAACAGAAAGAAAATAGTAACCTGAGAAAGCTGATTAAGAATGAATGAATTAATTAATAGAGAGGAAATATTAATGAACCTTTTCCTTTCTCTCTAATCAGGTCATCCAAGGAAACACATCTACAAAAATTGGCTCAAAGGCTTAAACTTGTGTCAGTACAACTATGATGATGAGCTGCTACCTGTAAGGATTGTTTATTATTAGAGGATCACTAAAGAAAGATATGGGGTGGGGAAATTATTACCTGTATATTAAATGACAAAAATGTTCTCATCTGAGGTGTAATTTTGGGTGAGAATAAGAAAACAGACTAAGAACCACGGGCAGTCTCTTTAAGCCTTAAGAGACTTTGACTACTAGTGTTGCCTCTGGGCACATAAATAGAGGCAGAAACTAATGAATAAAGACTAAATTAGGGCTGGACACATTGGCTCACATCTGTAATCCCAGCTCTTTGAAAGGCCGAGGCAGGAGGATTGCTTGAGTCCAGGAGTTTGAGACCAGCCTAGGCAACACCCTCATCTCTACAAAAGAATTTTTTTTTAAATTAGCAGTATATGGGCTGGGCACAGTGGCTCACACCTGTAATCTCAGCACTTTGGGAGACCAAGGCAGGTGGATCATGAGGTCAGGAGATCGAGACCATCCTGGCCAACATGGTGAAACCCCATTTCTACTAAAAATACAAAAAAATTAGCCGGGCCTGGTGGCGTGCGCCTGTAGTCCCAGCTACTCAGGAGGCTGAGGCAGGAGAATCACTTGAACCCGGGAGGTGGAGGTTGCAGTGAGCTGAGATCTGCACTCCAGCCTGGGCAACAGAGCGAGACTCTGTCTCAAAAAAAAAAAAAAAAATTAGCAGCGTATGGTAGTATATTTCTGTGGTCCTAGCTACTAGCTATTCAGGAGGCTGAGGTGGGAAAATGACTTGAGCCCAGGAGTTCGAGGCTGCAGTGAGCTATGATGGCATCTGGGTTGAACAGAGTGAGACCCTGTCTCAAAAAAAGAAAAAATAAATTAAGTGGATTTAAGCATATGTTAGGTCTTTTCTTGATATAATTCATTTTCACTTTGGATTCTGTGGTAGTTAAATGGCACAGGAAGGCAAGACAGAAAGGCTCTGTGTGTTCCATATTGTTTACCACCTCCTCCATGGATTTTTTACATTTTTTATTTATTTATTTATTTATTTTTGAGACAGAGTCTTGCTCTGTCGCTGGAGTGCAGTGGCGTGATCTCTGCTCACTGCAACCTCCGCCTCCTGGGTTCAAGTGATTCTCATGCTTTGGCCTCCCAAGTAGCTGGGATTACAGGCATGTGCTACCACGCCCAGCTAATTTTTGTATTTTTAGCAGAGATGGGGTTTTGCCATGTTGGCCAGGCTGGTCTCGAACTCTTGATCTCAAGTGATCCATCCACTTCAGCCTCCCAAAGTGCTGGGATTACAGGCATGAGCCACTGCGCCTGGCCAGATTTACTTTCTTGGAGTTTGAAGAAGATGGAGATAGGCAGAGAGATGATTTCCAAACCTATGCAAAATGCTGATGCACAAAAAATAATGTATGATGAATTCCTTTGTATTCATACTATCTCTCTAGCCAAGCATTCAAGTAAAGTTTTAAATTCATAGTCTTCTCTTCTTATGCCTAAATGGGATTGGAACTAGCAGGGTCTGTTTTGTTTCATTTACAGAAGAAAATAAGGCCTGGAGAGAAGAAGGCACATGTCTTCAGGTCATTTAGAATAGATTCAAATACATAAATAACTTAAAATAGCAGTTTTCAACATAAAAAAAGTTTTACTTCTGCTTTTCTTATAGAGAAGCTGACACCTGGCACTTACAAATGACAAGTGAGACAATTTCCAATTTCTACCCACAATCATACTCGAGAGGAGAGTAAAACATGCAGAGGGACAACAAGGCTTTACGCCTTCACCTCACATAATGCTGAGAGTCGACCACAAGAGCAATTCCATTCCCAAGGTTCAAAGTGGGTTCATTCTCTACCCTGCAAAGCAAAGCAAAGCTAAGCCATCTCTCAAAGATTCTAAAATCAATCTCTGTTTAACACAAATTTTGGCCCATGACTACTACCACCCCAGCGATTACTGGAATTCAGTAACTAATTAACCAGGGGGAAAATGGCAATCTTTAAGTTTACCCCCTCTAGAGACAGGGATGAATCTACTAAAATAACAAAATGTGGGGGTGTCAGAAAATTAGTTTCAAGGTGACTTTGGGTCAAGATATCAAACTGTGAATCTTTTGGAAATAGGACAATAATAGCTGAGAAAAACTGCAGAGCCATAGCATCATCTTAAGCCATAGACCTAAGAACTTACCCAAAGATCTCTGTGGAGAGGATTCCATTTACCTTTACACTGAAATGAAATCTAACCTGCAAAACAATAAATTAAGTGTGAGATTTAACATGAGCCAAGATACAGATTAAAAACTTCCATATCTAATCCCTAAAGGAAAAGAATAAGTTTAAAAATTTTTAAAATTAACATTATTTTTAATTTATAAACTATAACTGTATACATTGATAGGGTACAGTGTGGTGTTTTGATATATGTATACAATGTGGAATGATTAAATCAAGTAGATTAACATCTATCACATAACTTACTAGCATTTTTTGTGGTGAGACATATGAAATTTACTCTCAGCTATTTTGAAATATATAATACATTATTATTGACTATAGTCACCCCCCTGTGAAATAAGATTCTAAAAACTTATTCCTCCTGTCTAACTGAAACTTTGTACCCTTTAACTAACAACTCCCTATTTCCTTCCTTAACCCACTCCCAGCCTCTAGTAACCACCATTCTATTCTCTACTATGAATTTGACTTTTTCAGATTCCACATATAAGTGAAATCATACAGTATTTGTCTTTCTGTTGATAAAGAAAATGTGGTATATACACAATGGAATACAGTTAGTTTTTTTTTTGTTTTTTTTTTGTTTTTTTTTGAGACAGGGTCTTGCTCTGTTGCCCAGCCTGGAGTGCATTGGTGTGATCTTGGTCTCCCAGGCTCAAGTGATCCTCCCACCTCAGCCTCCTGAGTAGCTTGGGACCACAGGCATGTGCCACTACACCCAGCTACTTTTTGCATTTTTTTGTAGAGACAGGGTTTCACCATATTGCCCAGGCTGGTGTTGAACTCCCACGGCCAAGTGATCCTCCTGCCTCAGCCTCCCAAAGTGCTAGGATATAGGAATGAGCCACCATACCCAGCCTAGTCAGCCTTTAAAAAGAAGGAAATCCTATCATTTGCGACATGGATGAACCTAGAGGAACAAGACTTTCTTTTTTTTTTTTTGAGACGGAGTTTCAGTCTGTCACCCAGGCTGGAGGGCAGAGTGCAATGGCGCAATCTTGGCTCACTGCAACCTCTGCCTCCCAGGTTCAAGCAATTCTCCTGCCTCAGCCTCCCGAGTAGCTGGGACTACAGGCGTGCGCCACTGTGCCCAGCTAATATTTGTATTTTTAGTAGAGATGGGGGTTTCGCCATGTTGGCCAGGCTGGTCTTGAACTCCTGACCACCTAAGTGAGTGATCCACCCACCTCGGCTTCCCAAAGTGCTGGGATTACAAGCGTGAGCCACTGTGCTCAGCCAGGAAAAAGACATTCTTTTTTTTTTTTTTTTTGAAATGGAGTCTCACTCTGTCACCCAGCCTGGAGTGCAGAGGCAAAATCTCGGCTCACTGCAACCTCCACCTCCCAGGTTCAAGCAATTCTCCTGCCTCAGCCTCCTGAGTAGCTGGGACTACAGGCACGCACCACCATGCCCAGCTAATATTTGTATTTTTTTTTTTTTGGAGACAGAGTCTTGCTCTGTCACCCATGCTGGAGTGCAATGGCACAATCTCAGCTCACTGCAACCTCCGCCTCCCAGGTTCAAGTGATTCTCCTGCCTCAGCCTCCTGAGTAGTTGGGATTACAGGTGTGTACCACCATGCCTGGCTAATTTTTGTATTTTTAGTAGAGACGGGGTTTTACCATGTTGGCCAGGCTGGTCTCAAACTCCTGACCTCAGGTGATCTGCCCACCTCTGCCTCCCAAAGTGCCGGGATTACAGGCGTGAGACACTGTGCCCAGCCAATATTTGTATTTTTAGTAGAGACAAGGTTTCACCATGTTGGCCAGGATGGTCTCAATCTCCTGACCTCATGATCCACCCACCTCAGCCTCCCAAAGTGCTAGGATACAGGCGTGAGCCACTGTGCCCGGCCGAAAAATACATTCTTTATCACTTGTATTTTCCCTAAACATACTTAATACTTGCCTGTGTTTAAATTCTAAATCTTAAATATATTGAGACCTATATCACAGTTCCAGGTTGTCACAAATTATCAGAAATCATCCCTGCCCCTTTGCCATTCTGTCAACCCCTACCCCTTAACCTTTTTTTTTTTTTTTTTTTTTTTTTTTTTTTGAGACAGAGTCACTTTGTCACCTAAGCTGGAGTGCAATGGTGCAAACACGGTTCACTGCAGCCTCAACCTCCTCCTGGGTTCAAGTGATTCTCCTGCCTCAGCCCCTCAAGTAGCTGGGACCACAGGCACATGGAACCACACCCGACTAATTTTTGTATTTTTAGTAGAGACAGAGTTTCACCATCTTGCCCAGGCTGGTCTGCAACTCCTGAGCTCAAGCAATCCGCCCAAGTCAGCCTTCCAAAGTGCTGGGATTACAGGTGTGAGCCAACACGCCCAGCCCCTTCACCTCCTTTTTAAAGGAACTATCCATTTTTATTTCTATTATTTTCATATGTGGAACATTCCATGCCTTTTTCTTTGCTTTTTCTTCCTCTTCCCCATCTGATTTTTATATCCTCTCCAGTGTACCTCACTGTTCTAATTATTTTCTCCCTTCACCTGTATTTTTCTTTCTGTGTAACATAAGGTAAGAAGTGACTCTAGAACCAGACTGCCTGAGTTCAAATCCTGCTCTCCAAGTTATTTACTCTCTGTACTATAGTTTTCTCAGCTACAAAGTGCGGATGATGATGATAAAACTTACTTCACAGGGGGTGTTTTAAGAGTTAAGTGAGCGAGTGCACAAAGAGCACTTAGAATAGTGACTGAAACAATAGGCAAAAAGTAGGAAGATGGCAGAAGGGGGATGTCATAGATATGCTTAACTGTGTTTATCTTTATAAACATATCTAACTACAGATAATAAAAAATTTAGCTCTCTAATATTCAAAATATTCTATCAAAATTTCTTGGCCAGGCATGATGGCTCACGCCTGTAACCCCAGCATTTTGGGAGTCCGAGATAGGTGGATCACTTGAGGCTAGGAGTTCAAGATCAGCTTGGCCAACATGACGAAACCCCATCTCTACTAAAAATACAAAAATTAGCCAGGTGTGGTGGTGCACACCTGTAATCCCAGCTACTCAGGGAGCTGAGGCAGGAGAATCACTTGAACCTCGGAGGTGGAGGCTGCAGTGAGCCGAGATCAAGTCACTGCACTCCAACATGGGTGACAGAGCAAAACCCTGTCTCAGGAAAAAAAAAAAAAAATCCTTATTTGTTCTTATAGTCACTTTAGAAAGGGAGATAAACAGCAAGGTTTATTATCTAGGTTTAACAAAAAACAAAGCACAGAGGAGGGAAGAGGTATTTAAAGTGATACAATAAAGCAATAAAAAAAGTGAAAATAACCCAAAACAAAGATCTCTCTATCCAGAGGTTTCTCAGCTATAACACATAATCAACATTAAGATTGCCTTGGCTGGGTGTGGTGACTCAGGCCTGTAATCCCAGCACTTTGGGAGGCTGAGGTGTGTGGATCACCTGAGGTCAGGAGTTTGAGACCAGCCTGGCCAACATAGTGAAACCCTGTCTCTAGTAAAAATACAAAAATTAGCCGGGCATGGTGGTGCACACCTGTAATCCCAGCTACTAGGAAGGTGAAGGCAGGAGAATGGCTTGAATCTGGGAGGCAGAGGTTGCAGTGAGCCGAGATCATGCCACTGCACTCCAGCCTAGGCAACAGAGTGAGATTCTGTCTCAAAAAAAAAAAAAAAAAAAAAGATTGCCTTGGGCCAGGTGCGGTGCCTCACACCTGTAATCCCAGCACATTGGGAGGCCAAACCGTAAGGATTGTTCAAGCCCGGGAGTTAGAGACTAGCCTAGGCAATATAGTGAGACCTTGTCTCTCTAAAAAAAACAACTGTTTTAAGGACATAGAAACCAAATCAATTCAATATTGAAAGTTGAAAGTTGTCTTTTTTGTTTTTTTTCCAAGACAGGGTCTTGCTCTGTCACCTAGGCTGGAGGGCAGTGGCACAATCATGGCTCACTGCAGCCTCAACCTCCTGGGCTCAAGCAATCCTCTCACCTCACCCTCCTGAGGAACTGGGATTACAGGAGCTCACTACCACACCTGGCTAATTTTTAAATTTTTTTTTGTAGAGACAGAGTCTCACCATGTTGCCTTGGCTGGTCTTAAACTCCTGGACTCAAGTGATCCTCCCGCCTCAGCCTCCCAAATTGTTGGGATTACAGGTATGAGCCACCATGACCTCAAATATTAAACGTTTTAATCATCTTCATTGAAAGAAAAAGAACCAATCATATCTGTCCATGTCTTACACAGTAAAGGTCTCTGGAAAACAATGACTTAAATAAGGGAATCATTATTGTACAAAGGAACAGCTTACCTTAGGGTGCACCATGATGATTTTACGTAAAAAATGCTTTATAACCAGACAATCTGTCATCAAGGTTCTGGGCTTTTCATCAACCTGTAATAATACAACAAAAACACCTACCACACATACACAATCTCAAGAGCAAAAATGAATTAAAATGGTATTTCCTCTTGTAAAAGTAACTATACCTCAGAAAGCTTTTTGGACAACCAAAGGGAGACATCTTTGGGAATGAGAATTGTATGCAAAAGAAAATCTAAATAGCCATCACTTCTCGGGTTAGAGTATCTATTACATGGAACTTCAGGAGACACAAGAACAAAGATCAGAGTAGAACTCATAATGTCAAAACCACCTTTGGGGACAAATTTAAAAGTAATTCAGACTGAAGTTGATAAGAATAACTCCGCCATCCTAATGTGCTTTGGAACAATCTGTATTAAGAATCTGAGTTATGCTTTTTTAGAAAGAAATTTTAAAAAAAGAATCTGAGTGGAGTCAAAGGAGCAAACACTAAAAGGAACCTATTTTTGACATCAATCCATTAATCCAAACATTTATTTATAAGGAAAAGCGGAAGAGCAAAAAGCTCAAAGCCAGAAGACCTGTGTTCTAGTACTGGTTCTGTAAAAAAAAAAATTACTTAAATACTCGTGAAAAAAAAAATCACTGCTCTGGACCTCATTTCCTAATCGGCAAAATAGGGATAAAACCTACCCCTTTGACCTCACAGAACTGTTTTAAGGATCCATATATCTGAAATTGTAGGCCGGGCGTGTTAGCTCATGCCTGTAATCCCGGCACTTTGGGAGGCCGAGGTGGGCAAATCACCTGAGGTCAGGAGTTCGAGACCAACCTGGCCAAAATGGTGAAACCCCATCTCTACTAAAAATACAAAAATTAGCCAGGTGTTGTGGCATGTGCCTGCAATCCCAGCTACTCAGGAGGCTAAGGCAGGAGAATCGCTTGAACCTGGGAGGTGGAGGTTGCAGTGAACCAAGATGGTGCCCCTGCACTCCAGCCTGGGTGACAGAGCTAGACTCTGTCTCGGGGGAAAAAAAAAAAAGGAAAGAAAGTGTATATTATACATGGTAACAATAATAGATATCACTCACTGAATACCTACTATGTGACAAGTGTGCAGTTGCTATATATATACTACCTCACAAAAATCCTGTAAGGTAGGTATTACAATCTCTGTAGTTTTTTTTGTTTGTTTGTTTGTTTTTTGAGATGGAGTTTTGCTCTTGTTGCCCAGGCTGGAGTACAGTGGTGTGATCTCGGCTCACTGCAACCTCTGCCTCCCAGGTTCAAGCAATTCTCCTGCCTCAGCCTCCTGAGTAGCTGGGACTACAGGTGTGCGCCACCATGCCTGGCAGATTTTTTGTATTTTCTGTAGAGACGGGGTTTCTCCATGTTGGCCAGGCTGGTCTCGGACTCCTGACCTCAGGTGATCTGCCCACCTCGGCCTCCCAAAGTGCTGGGATTACAGATGTGAGCCACTGCACCTGGCCCCTTCTTTGTAGATTTTTTAAAAAAGTCTCAGAGAAGTTAAGCAACATGCCTAAGGTCACTTACCTGTTCAGTGGTACAGCCAGAACTTGACTGTAAGTCTTTCTTTTTTGTTTTGTGAGTGACCTTAAGTCTTTCTAATACTAATTGCCCATGTTCTTGCCAATATACTACAAACACTTCCCTACAAATATAAGATTTACCACTAGGTGAAGATTTTACTGCAGGAATGGTGCTAAGGTTAAATATTATCTCATTTAACCTTCAAAAAACTCTATTAGGTACCCAAATTTTATAAATAAAAGATTGTGCAGGATCTGGATTTTTAAAAATGAAGGAAAATAAAAATAAATATTTTACAAAAGAGTCTCAAAAAGGTTAAACAGCTTGTCCAAGGTTAGCCAGGTTGACTTGGCTATAAATCTTTAGCATTAACCACTTACCTATACTGACTCACTATTATAGTGTTCCTAAAACCAAAGTTAGAAACAGTCTCCTAGAAAATGCAGAAGTCCAAAAAAATGAAAGAAGAAATACAATCAGAAATTAGGTTTTTATTGTTGGCTCAGAGAATACACAGCCATGTACTAGGTATATGTTAAAAAAACAAAACAAAAAAACAAAACAAAACAAAAAAAAACGGTCCCAGATGTCAAAATTTGATAACACAAAAAGAAGAAACACACAAATATAGAAGGATAAACCATTACAATATTTTTATTTTATTACTATGATTTTTTTTTTTTTTTTTTTTTTTTTTTTAGAAACAGGGTCTCGCTTTGTCACTCAGGCTAGAATGCAGTGGCATGATCATAGCTAACTGTAACCTTGAACTCCTGGGCTCCAGCGACCCTCCCACCTCAGCTTCCCAAGTAGCTAGGACTACAAGTGTGTATCACCACACCTGGCTAATTTTTATTTTTTAATTTTCTGTAGAGACAGGGTCTCATTATGTTGCCCAGGCTGGTCTCAAACTCTTGGCCTCAAGCAGTCCTCCCACCTTGGCCTCCCAAAGTGCTAGAATTAGACATAAGCCACTGCACCTGGCCTTTTAATGTTTTTTATAAGTACACTGAAAAAGAAGTCAAAAACTGTGGCAATAGGTTGGGATTAAAAATAGAAAAAATTGGGCCAGGTGCGGTGGCTCACACCTGTAGTCTCAGCACTTTGGGAGGCCAAGGTGGGTGGATTGCCTGAGGTCAGGAGTTCAAGACCAGGGCTGGCCAAGATGATGAAACCACGTCTCTACTAAAAATACAAAAATTAGCCTGGAGTGGTGGCGGGCGCCTGTGATCCCAGCTACTCGGGAGGCTGAGGCAGATAATTGCTTGAACCTGGAAGGCGGAGGTTGCAGTGAGCCAAGATCATACCACTGCACTCCAGGCTAGGTGACAGAGCAAGACTCTATCTAAAAAAAAAACAAAAAAAGAAAAAAGTATTTGAAAAAGTATTTGAAAAAATTATACAAAAATGGTCTGGGCACAGTGGCTCATGCCTGTAATCCCAGCACTTTGGGATGCTGAGGCGGGCAGATCACTTGAGGTCAGGAGTTCAAGACCAGCCTGGCCAACATGGTGAAACCCCATCTCTACTAAAAAAATACAAAAAAAATTAGCCGAACATGATGGCATGCGCCTGTAATCCCAGCTACTTGGGAGGCTAAGACACGAGAATCACTTGAACCTGGAATGGAGGTTGCAGTGAGCTCAGATCGTGCCACTGCACTCCAGCCTGGGTGACAGAGTGAGACTCCATCTCAAAAACAAAAAAAACAAAAAAAAAAACATTATTACCAAAATGGATGGAGGATTATTAGAAAATTCCGTAAATACGTCTAGGATTATTCATGCATGTTAAGTGGTAATTAAGTAATAACTGCAGTCGGTATACATATCATAGTCACATCCTTCATTTTTAAAATTTTAGTATAAAAGGTTTAAACCAAAAAGCAAGTCTTTAAAGCGTTTTCTGTACTTACCACTTCCAAAACAACTTCTTGGTACAGTTTCAAAGTTTTGTAACCTTGGTGATTATAGGGCGTATCATAGAGAGGGCTAATTATATCTAACGGTAAGACAACCGAAGTGAAAGTTCCTTGAGCAACTACTGGAGAGAGGCTACAATGAATAATGATGATATTTACTGAATACTTGCTACGTGCCAAGCAGTTTCTATGCAAGTAAGAAATAACTCCATTTTATAGAAGAGGATAATGAGACTCAATAAGCTAATTAATTTGTCCAAGGTCACACACAGCTAGCTAAGTGGCAGCACTGGGATTCAGACCTAGAGCTGACAACTCCAAAGTCCACATTCTACTATGCAATGCTGCCTCTCCAAAAATGTTCATTTTCTGTGTATACAGGTAGCTATCTGAATGGGGTAATATATCATCCATCATTATTTTTTATGGAGCCTGACAAGCAATGCTTATGTATGGCTACTCAATATATGCATTTACTCACTCATAAAATATTAATGTGGCTTATTATGTACCTGGGCTTATAAAAATAAATAAGACAATCTCAGAATTAGAAGAGTTCACAGTTCAATAGATGAGACAGACTAATTTATATGACAATGTGAAATTTAGATAAATGAGGTGCTAAAGGAATACAACAGAAGGACCGACACCTATCCCAGAGTTAGGATAGTGACTAATGTCAGGTCAGAGAGGATAATTAATACAACACAACTAACCCCTTAAAAGGGGTTAGAGGACCCTTTTAAGATCTACTCATAGAATTATTAGAGAGAGGAGGCCAGGTGCGGTGGCTCACACCTGTAATCCCAGCACTTTAGGAAGCCAAGGCAGGCGGATCATGAGGTCAGAAGATCGAGACCATCCTAGTTAACACAGCCTGTCTCTACTAAAAATACAAAAAATTAGCCAGGCATGGTGGTGAGTGCCTGTAGTCCCAGCTACTCAGGAGGCTGAGGCAGGAGAATGGCATGAACCTGGGAGGCGGAGCTTGCAGTGAGCTGAGATCGTGCCACAACACTCCAGCCTGGGCCACAGAGCAAGACTCCCTCCCAAAAAAAAAAAAAAAAAATTATTAGAAAGAGGAAGAGAGAGGTGACAAAGCCTTTTACAGTTGGGTGTTGGGTGTTAGAGACCCAGTACCCCAGCCTGACATACCTACAGAAGCAGTGAACTTACTTATTTACTGTTATGAAAAAAATAGATGCTGCCAGCCCTGCACAGCAGAAACCACTATTAAATCATATAGTTTTAGCCTTCGCCTTTAAATATGTCTAATTATATGACAGAATATAAAAGTATGTTTTCAAATATGAACTTATAGAGTCATGAGCCCTTATATCACTTTCTAGAAGAAAGTCTGTCTCTCTCTCTTGCCCCCTCACCTTAGATACATACACACAGAAGTACAGATGTATAAATATATAGATATATTTGTGCATATATGTTTGTATGTATATATGTATAACTCCATTCACTTGATCACTTAGTATTATTACAAAAATAAATATTAAACTGGATAACGCTGTCAAGAAGATCTTGTAAAATCAGATTGCTTTTGGAGGGACATGTTACCCAGCCTAATGAACCCCAAGATGTAAGACTAGCTGTGGGCGTAAACACAAAACCCAATATCTCTCCTAAATGAAACTTTCCTCAGTCTTCCTTGCAATTAACTTTCCTCGCAGGCCCAAATTAATGGATCATTTATTATAGCTTTTCCATGGATATCTCTATTAGTCTTTGCTGTGAACATTGCTACTTAACCTTTCTCCTCAACTGAGGCATCCATGATGAAATCTTTTACAATCTCCCTTTTATCTCTTCTCATTCTCTTCATTCAAATATTGTCTACATAGCTGCACAGTACCAAAAACAATGAGATATAATGGAAGAAATGCATGAGGAAATCCTTGTTCCCTTGAGGCTAATGCCGTTTGACTATACTATTATTTTACTTCTCATCTCCATCACCAGCTGACTCCTGGTCACTAAGCTCAGTTTTCCTCTGTATGCCAAATGCTGTCATCATCTTGACTGACATCCATATCCAAGCAGATAACTAGCCTAAACAATAACTTAGTCTCACAGTTCCCTGACCTCTTCAACAATAATGACCTTGACCTCCACTCATTCCCAGCCACCTATTTCCATGGCCATGGCTTGGAACTGTTCCATTCTGAAAATCTTAAATTGAAATGTCCCACTCCATTGTGAAAAGATGTACGCCAAGGTGTTAATAATGGCTGCCTTGAAAGGCCAAATTATGTGTATTCTAAATGTTTGTTTTGATCATACTTTGATTTTTCTGAGGGAAACACTACTTTTGCAATAAAGAAAAAAATAAGAGAAACTTTATCACTCTGATAACAACTTCCTATTCTTTCAAGTGTCAGAATCTCCTACACCCAGCAAATCCGTTATTCAGTCTCATCAAGACCTCCAGACTTTGACCTCTTCCCATGGATTAGGTGCCCTTCCTCCATGCTAACATAGCATTCAGGGCTCACTTCTATCATCCATCCTGGGAATCACGCCGTATTGTAATTACATGTTTACTTCTTGATCTTTCTATTTATATTCCAAGTTCCTTGGGATCAAGTAACATATCTTTTTTTTTTTGAGGCAGAGTCTCACTCTGTCGCCCAGGCTGGAGTGCAATGGCGCCATCTTGGCTCACTTCAAGCTCCGCCTCCCGGGTCCACACCATTCTCCTGCCTCAGCCTCCTGAGTAGCTGGGACTACAGGCGCCTGCCTTCACACGCGGCTAATTTTTTGTATTTTTAGTAGAGACGGGGTTTCACCGTGTTAGCCAGGATGGTCTCAATCTCCTGACCTCGTGATCCGCCCGCCTCAGCCTCCCAAAGTGCTGGGATTACAGGTGTGAGCCATGGCGCCCGGCCAGGATCAAGTAACATATCTTAAGACACTGTACCTACAGATAGTATCTAGCTCACTGACACTGACTTGAACAAACACACATGTCTGGATGAATAAGTAAATATTGAAATAGCCCTGATCTATATGAGTCAGATTTTGGTTCAAGTTCTAATTCTGCCATTTAACTGTTGTATGACACTGGGAGAGACAGTTAAGTTCTTTGAATCTCAACTTTCTGGTCTGTAAAATGGGGTGATAATCCTCATCCTACCCACTTCATAGACTTGTCAGGATGTTTAAATAATATATATAAATGTTATGTATACAACTTACTGCTTGTTCAGGCTGACTGAAACACAGAACCTCATTTCCTAGAATTGCCCTTCTTGGTTCACTGGAATCACCTTTTTATTGCTACTTGACATGAATAGTTTTAGAGCTGACTAACCATTAATTGCTCCAGATTGTTTACCCTCCATTCTCCTAAAGAAGATAAGGCACAGCCAGGGATATCTGTTGTCCTGATACCATACCCATTCCTTTCACAATGAGCATATAATTATTCAAACATGGAGAAAGGCTGCCCAAGGCCTTCCTGGGAGAATGTTTAAAGCACTCTAATTTGTTATGTCTCCACCAACTCTAAGGAAGGCAAATAGGAGATGAGAGACCTGTTAAAGGGAATGGAGAATGAATTATCACCCTCATAAATCTGGACTACAAATAAGTCGATAAAGAGATCTCTAAACCAAACTAATAAAAATGTATCCAAGTAGGATCTGCACTGGGAGTCACTTTTAATTTTCTTTATTAGGAGATCCAAATTCAAATAAGGGCTTGTTTCAGTGGTTCTCAAATTCATCTGCATATTAGGAATCACCTGGGATCTAAAAAATGTTCCAAAGCCTATGCCATACCTATTATGGACTGAATGTGTCCCTCAAAATCCATATGCTGAAGTGCTAAGCCCCAAAGTGACTGTGTTGGAGGCAGGGCCCTCAGGAGGTTATTAAGATTAAATGAGGTCATAAGGGTAGGGCCCTGACCCCAGGTCTTAATAGGACTGGTGTCCTTATAAAAAGATACACCAGAGCCAGGTGCCAGTAGTTCCCACCTGTCGTCCCAGCTACCAGCTACTTGGCAGGCTGAGGCAGGAAGATCACTTAAGCTCAGGAGTTCAAGTCTATAGTGTGCTATGACTGCACCTGTGAATAGCCACTGCACTCCAGGCTGTGCGACATAGCAAGACCACATCTCTACCAAAAAAAATCTCAATAAAAATAAAGAGACATTAGAGATCTCTTTCTTTTCATCCACATGCAGAAAAAAAGCCATGTAAGGACACAGTAACAAGGCAGTAGTCTACAAGCCAAGAAGAGAGGCCTCACCACAAGCCAGCCCTGACAGCACCTTGATCTTGGACGTCTAGCCTCCAGAACTGTAAGAAAATAAATCTCTATTGCTTAAGCCATCTAGTCTGTGGTATTTTGTTATGGCAGCCCAAGAAGACTAATAATTACAACACCCAGACCAATTAAATCACAATCACTCAGAGTGGGACACAGACGACAGTATTTTGGGAGCTCCTAGGTGATCTAATGTCTGCACAGGCAAGTTTGGGAACCATTGCCTTATTTCATTTCAGCTTGGAAGATGGACCTAGGCTTTTCTTTCTTGTTATTAGATTGCAGAAAAATAAGAATAAAATCATTAGTAATTTATAAGACCACAATAAAACCTGCCTCAAAAATCATCTGGAAGGGTGTTACCCCTGTCATGTCCTGAGAATAGCTGCCTTCCTCTGAAGTCCAAGTCAGCTTTGCAGAGATTCCGGGCAGTATGGACTGTATTTCTGTGTGAGAAGAAATGGCAACAAAGTCAAACAAGCAGTTTGGATAAGAACCAGGATTTCTGGATTTGTTTATTAAACTGGTGAGCCAAGAAGGCTTTTCCCTGATGAAAAGATTATCTACAAGATTTAAAATATGACTGGAAATGGCTGTGCATCAGCAAATTACTTCATGGGATTAGGACATTTAAGCTCATCTTTTCAATTTTTTACATTTGCTAAATCAATTTTTATTTTCTGTTAATTTCCACAAGGTCATGTTTAATGCCAGATAGCTTCAGAACTGATAGTCCTGATATTCTTTTATTTTTAAATAAATCAACTCATTATGTAATAAACACAAGTCTAGTACATGAACTAATTTAGAGCTGAAGGCTGAAAAATTCAAGAATGACTCTCAGGCATGTACCTTTTTTTTTTTTTTGAGTCAGAGTTTTACTCTGTCACCCAGACAGGAGTGCAGTGGCGCTACCTCGGCTCACTGCAACATCCACCTCCTGGGTTCAAGCGATGCTTATGCCTCAGCCACCCAAGTAGCTGGGATTAGAGGCATGCACCACCATGCCCCGCTAGTTTTTTTTCTTTTTTTTTTTTTTTGTATTTTTAATAGAGATGGGGTTTCATCATGTTGGCCAGGCTGGTCTCGAACTCCCGATCTTAGGTGATCTGCCTGCCTCGGCCTCCCAAAGTGCTGGGATTACAGACGTGAGCCACCGCGCCTGGCCTGCTTTGTTACTGAGGTTGACAATGTTGATATTATACAAGAATTAAATTTTAAAAACCTAATGATGATAAAAATATGCCCTAAAATAACAGCACAAGTTTCTCCTAAGGCATTCATGCTACATATCTCATAGTGTTTTAACCACCTCAAAAAAGTGTGGACATTCCCAAGATCAAATCCTAGCTATCGGCTGGGCACGGTGGCTCACGCCTGTAATTCCAGCACTTTGGGAGGCCGAGGTGGGTGGATCACCTGAGGTCGGGAGTTAGAGACCAGCCTGACCAACATGGTGAAACCCCGTCTCTACTAATAAAACAAAAATTAGCCAGGTGTGGTGGCATGCTCCTGTAGTCCCAGCTACTCAGGAGGCTGAGGCAGGAGACTTGCTTGAACCTGGGAGGTGGAGGTGGCAGTGAGCCAAGATCGTGCCATTGCACTCCAGCCTGGGCAACAAGAGCAAAACTCCATCTCAAAAAAAAAAACAAAACAAAAATTGTAGCTATCAATCTTAATGGGTAATATTTTTCTTGCCATTAGTTTGTTTTGCAAACCTAATTCAGTTACAAAGCCCTTGATAATAGGACAGCAAGGGTATGCTACACTGAAGTTTAATGAACTTAGCACTAAACCAGGATGTCTTACGTCAATCTTCAGTTTCACCACTGATCAACTTTCTGACCTAAGGCAACCCCCCTTTCCTGTGATTCAATTACCATTCTGCGAAATAAGAAAAAATTGTACCTGAATCCTATTTCAGTTTGATTAGTAAGACAGTACAGAAATGGGGTAAATGTGGATATATGAGAAAAGGTTTGTAAATAACTTTGAATTATTCAGAAATCTTACTAATTTAAAATAAATTGTGTAGATATTTGGGGGGAAATCAATTTCAGTAGTCTCACTCCACACACACAAACACACAAATCCAGATAGGCTGACTACAGTTAAATGTAAAAAGGTGAAACAATAACTAAGTAAAAGCCTTTGATTTCAAGATGAATTGTGCATATGCTGAAATCTCATCTTCCTGTTCAAACATATAAAATAATACAAATATTTTTAAATCTTAATAAATACATAGTCATGGTGAGAAAAAAAAAAACAAACAGAAATCTTTCTTTTTTTTTTTTTTTTTTTAAGACAGAGTTTTGCTCTGTCACCCAGGCTGGAGTGCAGTAGCATGATCTTGGCTCACAGCAACCTCTGCCTCCCAGGTTCAACAGAGTCTCCTGCCTCAGCCTCCTGAGTAACTAGGATCACAGGGTTGCGCCACCATGCCTGGCTAATTTTTGTATTTTTAGTAGAGACAGGTTTTGCCACGTTGGCCAGGCTGGTCTCTAACTCTTGGCCTCAAGTGATCTGCCCGCCTTGGCCTCCCAAAGTGCTGGGATTACAGGTGTAAGCCACCATACCTGGCCAGAAGACAGAAATCTTTGTAGACCAGAAATGGAAAGGTGTTCTTCTTCCTCCTCCTTTGAAAAGAACAACAAAAAGGGAACAAAAGAGAGATTCCACAATAGTAGACAAGAACTAAAAAGATGCATAGTATTTGGGCCTAGACTAGGAACAAACATAGAGCTAATACTGTAACACTCATAGGTTTAAGAGCAAGAGCCACACACAGGAGGTCTAAGCAAGGGACCAACACATGAACAAGGACTAGAGGTGTACTGCCTGTCTACCTGAATGTTGGTTACAGCCAAGGGGATTCTGGCAGCAGCCTCACTGATACAAGATGAGGGCCATAGAGCCATTTCATGTAAGTGGTGAAAGGACTCAGAACTATATAATCTATTAAGATGCAAGAGCTTTGCATCTTACCACCCATACAAAGATTAATCCTAGGTATACATCATACAAGGCTAAGGCTCAGCAACTCAGAGAGCCTCCTACAGGACAGCTGTCAACACAAAATGTGTTCAGATTAAACCGATCATGAACAATTAGCTCTTAATTAAAAATTACCAGGAAAAGAAGATTAATACCATGAAAACTACAATACACATCAACCAATGCACTTATACCTAAGGAAATAAAGTTAATAGAACAATCTGGGAGAGATTTTAAAATAAGTATCTATATTTTATACCTTTAAAAAGAAAAAGAAGCCATGAAACAAGGAAACACTGTCGTAAATTAAACAGAAAGTAATGGGGTATTAGAAATCTTGGAAATTGGCCCGGCACGGCGGCTCACGCCTGTAATTCCAGCACTTTGGGAGTCTAAGGTGGGTGGATCACCTGAGGTCAGGAGTTCAAGACCAGCCTGGACAACATGGTGAAACCCCATCTCTACTAAAAATATTTTTAAAATTAGCCAGGCGTGATGGTGGGCACCTGTAATCCCAGCTACTTGGGAGGCTGAGGCAGGAGGATTGCTAGAACCGGGGAGGTGGAGGTTGCAGTGAGCTGAGATCACGCCATTGCACTCCAGCCCGGGCGATAGAGCGAGACTCTCAAAAAAAAAAAAAAAAAAAAGAAATCTTAGAAATTAAAGATAACAGTGTTTGAAATTAAAACTCTATGGATGGTTAGATTGGACACAGTAAAAGAACAAATGTAAAAGAAAAGTTAGTACATGAATGCTCATAGCAGGATTACTCACAACAGCTAAAAGTGGAAACAACCCAAATGTCCATCAAATGATGAATGGCTTAACCAAATGGGGAATATTCAGCCATAAAAAGAAATGAAGTACTGTTACATGAAACAACATGGATAGGCCTTGAAAATATAATGCTTAAAGAACCCACATACAAAATGCTACATATTGTATGATTCCATTTATATGAGATGTCCAAAATAAGCAAATCGACAGAGACAGAAAGTAGATTAGTGTTTGCCAAGGCATAGAGAATGAAAGTAAGCAGAGTGACTGCTAATGAGTACACAGTTTCTTTTTCTGGATGAAAATGTACTGGAATTGGATAGTGATAATAGTTATACAGGCAGGAAGCAGTGGCTCATGCCTATAGTCCCAGCACTTTGGGAGGCCAAGGCGGGAGGATCGCTTGAGCCCAGAAGTTTGAGACCACCCCTTGGCAAAACCCCATCTCTATAAAAAATACAAAAACATGGCAGGGTGCAGTGGCTCACGCCTGTAATCCCAGCACTTTGGGAGGCCAAGGTGGGCGAATCACGAGGTCAGGAGATCGAGACCATCCTGGCTAACACAGTGAAACTCTGTCTCTACTAAAAATACAAAAAAAAAATTAGCCAGGCTTGGTGGCAGGCGCCTGTAGTCCCAGCTACTTGGGAGGCTGAGGCAGGAGAATGGCATGAACCCGGGAGGCGGAGCTTGCAGTGAGCCGAGATCGCGCCACTGCACTCCAGCCTGGGCAACAGAGCGAGACTCCATCTCAGAAACAAAAACAAAACAAAAAACAAACAAAAAAACAAAAACAAAAAAATTAACTAGGTGTGGTGGTATACAGCTCTAGTCCCAACTATTCAGAGGGCTGAAGTGGGAGGATTACCTCAGTCCAGGAGGTCGAGGCTGCAGTGAACCATGATCACGCCTCTGCACTCCTGCCTGGGTGACAGAGTGAGACCCTGCCAAAAAATATTAGTTATACAACCCCGAAAATATACTAAAAACCACCAAATTGTATACTTTAAAATGGTTGTGTTTATGGTATATGAATTTTATATCAATTAAAAGAAGAAAAGGCAAGAGACATTAAAAATAGATCCAGAAGAAATAATGACTGAGAAATATAAAACAAAGACAGATGTAAGTGCTATCTGAACAATTTTACCAAACGTCAAGCAGGCTAAATTTCGAAAAAACAAGGCAAAAGCAAAAATTAAAAAAGCCACATAGTTAACACATCACAATGAAACCCAAAATAACAAGGATAAGCAGAAAGCCCTACAAGCTACCAAAAAAATTAAATTAGCAAAAAAAAAAAAAACCCTGAGTTAGCAATGCTAAATGTCAGAAGATGATCCAGTACTATCGTCAAAGATCTGAAGTAACTTTGAATCTGGACTCTTTTACTTACTTACTTTATCTATCTACCTACCTATCATCTATCTATCTGTCTGTCTGTCTGTCTGTCTATCTGAGACAGGATCATGTTCTGTGGCCCAGGCTATGTGCAGTGGTGTGATCATAGCTCACTGCAGCCTCCAACTCCCGGGATCAAAGGATCCTCCTACCTCAGCCTCCCAACTCATTAGAACTACAGGTGTACACAATGCCCAGCTAATTTTTTTTTCTTTATATTAAACTGTTTAGGGAAATTGTTGTAATTTTTTGTAGATACAGGGTCTCACTATGTTGCCCAGGCTTGTCTCGAGAGATCTTCCTGCCTCAACCTCCCAGAGTGGTGGGATTACAGGCATGAGCCACCTCACCCAGCCAAATCTGAACTTTTAAGAGAGCCAAACTACCATGACAAAATGAGAGACTTAAAATGTTTACCATCTAAAAGTCCTCACTCAAATAACCACTAAACAAACCACCATGTCCATTTAAACATGAGTTTACATTTTTGCTGAGATCATGTGGGGATAAGGAGGAAGAATGAGAGATCATTATCAGTATCAAGTTACCTCTTCACATAGGTCTTCAACTGTTAAAGATGAAGTAGACAGAAAATTTTCAATCAGATGACATTACGAACACATAGCAAAACCATGTACTGGGGCTTCTCCTCCCAGCATTAATGAAATAACCAAATGAGCCCTCAAACCAAAAACTACTATAAAACTGGATAAAATACATGAGACAGTTGTTTTCAGGCACTGGACAATAGATACCACAAGGTTACAATCCCTTGGGAGAAGGGAAACTCACCAGGTTAGTCCTGTTATTTCCCTGGGTATCTGCCTGGGGAAATTTTCCCATCTACAGAACAGGGACATGGAACCCAAGCAGAGGACAGTGGTCCCACTAAGCTGAGGAGGCAGAGAATAGATTTTGGACTTGTGAAAGTACCTGGAATCTGCAGGGCAGGGCACTGGAGAAGAGGGAGATACAAAGAGTAGGTACTAAAGTCTGTGTAGGAGCTCCCCGTGAGTCCTTGGCCAAGGTCTGGACTATCCATGCAGAGAGTGAGACTACATATGATTTCCCAAAGAGCAAGTGCTACGGAGTTGAGAATGTAACAAGATACTAGCAAGATTTTCCAGTGCTGAAAAATGTTGGCCTTCAGGCCTAGCTAGAAATGGGGAGACCTTGTTAAAACTGCTGGTGTCTAGCTGAGATGCCCCACAGATAATGCTTTAGTAATAAAAACCATACTGTCGATGAAGGTCTGCTCTAGACCCACCCCAAAAAAGTCTAAAGCCATTCCTTGACAAAATCCACAGAGGAGATAGAGTTTGGAGGCTAAATGGTATCAAATTAGAAGAGTTTGAAAAATGCATTGGCTTTCTACAGACCTACCCTTTAAAATGCATAAAAACAAGCCTGCACAAGGTCAAGGCGTATAGCCTACTAGAGCAAAAATTAATACTCTCCAGAGATAGATAACACAATATAGAATATGATCATATTGCCCAGTATAAAACAAAAATGTACTAAATATGCAAAGAAATAGGAAATTATAACCCACAGTCAAGGGGGAAAAAAAGCAACTAATAGAAACAGAACCTGAGGGCCAGGCTCATGCCTATAATCCCAGAACTTTGAGGGGCCAAGGCAGGGAGATCGCTTGAGGCCAGGAGTTTGAGACTAGCCTAGGCAACATGGAAAGACTCGTCTCTGCAAAAAAATTTAAAAATTAGCTGGGCATGGTGGTACATGCCTGTGGTCCTAGCTACTCAAGAGGCTGAGGTGGGAGGATCACTTGAGCCCAGGAGTTGGAGGCTGCAGGAGCTATGACTGTGCCACTGCACTTTTCAGCCTGGTGACAGAGTGAGACCCTGTCTCTGAAAAAAGAAAAGAAACAGAACCTGATATGGTACAGATATTACATTTAGGAAAGACTTCAAAGAATCTATTATAAATATGTTCAAAGGCTTAAAAGCGGCCTTAATGAGTGAACTGATAGGAAATGTCTGCAGATAACACTATACAAAAAGAACCAAAAAGAAATTCTATAACTGAAAAGCTAAATAATTGAAATGAAGAATTCACTGGATAGGTTTAATAGCAGATTAGAGGTGACAGAAGAGTCAGTAAAATCACTGAAGACAAATAACAAAAACTATCCAATCTGGAGAATAAAGAAAAAAAAGACTGAAGAAAAATGAATAAAGTCTTAGAAACCTGTAGGAAAATATCGACCAGTCTAAAATATGTGTAATGGGAGTCCCAGGAGGAGGATAGGAGAATAAAATGAGAATAGGACAAGAAAAACATCAAGAAACCATGGACAAAATTCCCTAAGATTTCATGAAAAATATTAAGATGTGAAAAGCTCAGCAAACCTCAAGGAGGATAAATGCAAAGAAAATCACACCTAGGTATATAATAGTCAAAATGATAAAAACCAAAGATAAAGATAAAATATTGAAAGAAGCCAGAGGAAAAGCACACATTATATACAGAGGACGTATAATATGAATCACAGCTGACTTCTTACCATAAACAATAAAGGCCAGGTCCAGGCACGGTGGCTCATGCCTATAATCCCAGCACTTTGGGAGGCCAAAGTAGGTGAATTGCTTGAGGCCAAGAGTTCAAGACCAGCCTGGTCAACATGGCAAAACCCTGTCTCTACTAAAAATCAAAAAATTAGCCAGGTGTGGTGGCACATGTCTGTAATCCCGGTGCTACTCAGGAGGCTGAGGCACAAGAATCACTTGAACCCGGGAGGCAGAGGTTGCAGTGAGCCGAAATCACGCCACTGCACTCCAGCCTGGGTGAGAGAGTGAGACCCTGTCTCCAAAAAAAAATAAATAAATAAATAAATAAAAACAATAAAGCACAGAAGACAACTGACAACATCTTTCAAAATGTTGAAAAGGAGAAAACTATCAAGCCAGATATTCCAGTGCAATATCCTTTAAAAATGAGGTTAAGGTAAAGGCATTTTAAGATAGAAGATGAAATAATCTGCTGCTAGAAGATTTGCTAAAGGATTTTTTTTAGGCTGAAGATGGAAACCCAGCTATACAGGAAGAAATGAAGAGCACCAGAAATCATAAATAAGTGAATATAAAAGACTATTTTTTTCCTTGAATTTTTCTTGACAGCTAGCTTTTCAGAGCAAAAATAATCTCATAAGGCAGGGAATTATAAGTATTTGAGTATTTAAAAATACTCAAAATTGAGCAAAAAAAAAAAACTATTTACCTATTCTTTTGCCAATACCACAGTGTCTTTTTTTTTTTTAATTATACTTTAAGTTTTAGGGTACATGTGCACAACGTGCAGGTTTGTTACATATCTATACATATGCCATGTTGGTGTGCTGCACCCAGTAACTCATCATTTAACACTAGGTATATCTCCTAATGCTATCCCTCCCCCCACCCCACAACAGGCCCTGGTGTGTGATGTTCCCCTTCCTGTGTCCATGTGTTCTCATTTTTCAATTCCCACCTATGAGTGAGAACATGCAGTGTTTGGTTTTTTGTCCTTGCGATAATTTGCTGAGAATGATGGTTTCCAGCTTCATCCACGTCCCTACAAAGGAAATGAACTCATCGTTTTTTATGGCTGCATAGTATTCCATGGTGTATATGTGCCACATTTTCTTAATCCAGTCTATCATTGTTGGACATTTGGGTTGGTTCCAAGTCTTTGCTATTGTGAATAGTGCCACAATAAACATACATGTGCACATGTCTTTATAGCATGATTTATACTCCTTTGGGTATATACCCAGTAATGGGATGGCTGGGTCAAATGGTATTTCTAGTTCTAGATCCCTGAGGAATCACCACACTGACTTCCACCATGGTTGAACTAGTTTACAGTCCCACCAACAGTGTAAAAGTGTTCCTATTTCTGCACATCCTCTCCAGCACCTGTTGTTTCCTGACTTTTTAATGATTGCCATTCTAACTGGTGTGAGATGGTATCTCATTGTGGTTTTGATTTGCATTTCTCTGATGGCCAGTGATGATAAGCATTTTTTCATGTGTTTTTTGGCTGCATAAATGTCTTCTTTTGAGAAGTGTCTGTTCATATCCTTCGCCCACTTTTTGATGGGGTTGTTTTTTTCTTGTAAATTTGTTGGGGTTCATTGTGATTCTGGATATTAGCCCTTTGTCAGATGAGTAGGTTGCAAAAATTTTCTCCCATTCTGTAGGTTGCCTGTTCACTCTGACGGTAGTTTCTTTTGCTGTGCAGAAGCTCTTTAGTTTAATTAGATCCCATTTGTCAATTTTGGCTTTTGTTGCCATTGCTCTTGGTGTTTTAGACATGAAGTCCTTGCCCATGCCTATGTCCTGAATGGTATTGCCTAGGTTTTCTTCTAGGGTTTTTATGGTTTTAGGTCTAACCATGTAAGTCTTTAATCCATCTTGAATTAATTTTTGTATAAGGTGTAAGGAAGGGATCCAGTTTCAGCTTTCTACATATGGCTAGCCAGTTTTCCCAGCACCATTTATGAAATAGGGAATCCTTTCCCCATTGCTTGTTTTTGTCAGGTTTGTCAAAGATCAGATAGTTGTAGATATGTGGCATTATTTCTAAGGGCTCTGTTCTGTTCCATTGGTCTACATCTCTGTTTTGGTACCAGTACCATGCTGTTTTGGTTACTGTAGCCTTGTAGTATAGTTTGAAGTCAGGTAGCGTGATGCCCCTAGCTTTGTTCTTTTGGCTTAGGATTGACTTGGCAATGCAGGCTCTTTTTTGGTTCCATATGAATAAAGCAGTTTTTTCCAGTTCTGTGAAGAAAGTCATTGGTAGCTTGATGGGGATGGCACTGAATCTATAAATTACCTTGGGCTAACTACTGTAGCTTTATAAGTCTTGAAGTCAGGTAGTGCCACTCCCCTGACTTTATTCTTCAATATGGAGTTGGCTATTCTGGGTCTTTTTCTTTCCATATAAACTTTATATTTTATTTTTGGAGACAGTCTCACTTTGTTGCCCAGGCTAGAGTGCAGTGCTGTGATCGCAGCTCACTGTAGCCTTGACCTCTTGAGCTCAAAAGATCCCCCTGAGTAGCTGGAATAAATGACCTATCTTTCCATAGCCAACTGAACATCTTGAAACAATGGCATTATAACAATGAAATTGAAATTCAGGGATTTGTACATCATGGTGTCAAGCTAATGACTTAATTCATCCTAAATTTCATCCTAGAAGTTTGTCCCTAAAAACATGGAGAAGGCTGGGTGCAGTGGCTCAAGTCCGTAATCCCAACAATTTGGGAGGCTGAGGCAGGAGAATCACTTGAGCCCAGGAGTTTGAGACTGTCTCTTAAAAAAAAAAAAGAAAGAAAGAAAGAAAGAAAAAAAAAGACACAAAGTTCAGAAAACAGAAAATAGAAGTGGTAAACACTTATTAAAAGGTTCAGATAAATATAAACTTTTAACTATCTCATTAACTTGTAAATTAGCTTAAATATTTTAAGTAATTGAAATTCCCAATGCTAGCAAAGTACAGTGAAATTGGTAACTTTGCTACAAATGTTAGCATTACATGACACAACTTTTTTTGGGGGGATGGAGTCTCGCTTTGATGCCCAGGTTGGAGTGCAGTGGTGCGATCTTGGCTCACTGCAACCTCCACCTCCCAGATTCAAGTGATTCCCTTGCCTCAGCCTCCCGAGTAGCTGGGACTACAGGCTATTTTTTTGTATTTTTAGTAGAGACGGGGTTTCACCATGTTAGCAGGCTGGTCTTGAACTCCTGAACTCAAGTGATCCACCCATGTCAGCCTCCCAAAGTGATGGGATTACAGGTATGAGCCACCACGCCTGGCCGACACTTTTACAAAGCAATTTCAGAGCCATAAAAATGTACACAGACTTTGATCAAGTTAATTCTATCTCATAAAATTAATCCTAAAATTTTCAATATAGTAAAAAGCTATATGCATTAAAGTATTCATTCCAGTGATATTAGCACTTATTGAGAACTGTGTATTCAGAATAACCACTGTGCTACATGCATTATACGTGTTACTTCACTTAATCCTCAAAACAATTTTATGAGGTAGGTGCTTTCAAAAGATCAAAAACTTGTTCAAGAACACACAGTATAATCTCCTAGACACTAAACTATCCTGCTATTCATAATAATGGGGGGAAAAAAAGAACAAACCTAAATGTCTATTAATAGAAAAATGGCTAATTTATGATACATCTTGATGGATAATTTAGCCATTAAAATAATGACTAGAAGACTATGTCACAACATGAAAAATGCTTATGTTAAGTAAAAAAAGACATAGGACAACATTATATATATATATAGTGATTACAACAGTATTAAAAAAACATGATGGGCATGATTCTGGCTCAATGTAGCCTCCACCTCTTGGGGCCAAACTATCCTTCTGTCCCAGGCTCCCAAGAAGCTGGGACACTACAGGTGCACACCACCATGCCCAGCTAATTTTTGTATTTTTTTGTAGAGACTGGGTCTTGCCATGCTGCCCAGGCTGGTCTTCTACTACCAGCATCAAGTGATCCTCCCGTCTTGGCCTCCCAAAGTGCTGGGATTACTAGCATAAGCCACTGTGCCTGGCCTAGAAAAAGCATTTTAGGAAATACAGCACTAATTCATAACAAACATGTTGGCAAATTAGGAATAGAAAAGAATTTCCTAAACTTAACAGGAGCAGGTACAAAAACTATTGCAAATATACTTAATAATAGACTTTTTTTTCTTTTAAGAGATGGGGACTTGCTATGTTGACCAGGCTGGTCTCGAACTCTTGGCCTCAAATGATCTTCCAGTCTTGACCTCCCAAAGTGCTGGGATTACAGGCATGAGCCACTGCTCCCGGCCAATGGTAGACTTTTAAATAATCCTTCCTTGTTTAATTTCCTTGTTTAAGGAAAGCAAGACAGATGCCTAATATTACCCCTGCTATTCTATTTAATACTAGTACTATTCTATCCAATACAATATGACAAGGAAAAGAAGTAAGCCATATGCCAGGTGTGATGGCTCATGCCTGTAGTTCCAGCATTTTGGGAGGCCGAGGCAGGCAGATCACTTGAGGTCAGGAGTTCGAGACCAGGCTAGCCAACATGGTAGAATCCCGTCTCTACTAAAAATACACAAGTTACCCAGGCATGGTGGTGCATGCCTGTAGTCTCAGCTACTCAGGAGGCTGAGGTAGGAGAATCACTTGAACCCGGGAAGCGGAGGTTGCAGTGAGCCGAGATCACGCCACTGCACTCCAGCCTGGGTGACAGAGTGAGACTCTGTCTCAAAAAAAAAAAAAGAAGTAAGCCATATAAGGATTGAAGAGGAAAAGATGGAGTTGTCATAATTTAGAGATGCTTTGAGTGTCCATATAGAGGATCCAAAAGAATCCACAGATAAATTATCCAAATTAATAAGGGATTAATAGAGTAGGGTTGAAAAAAATGAATACCATTCATAATAGCAACAAAAACTATAAGACTATAGAAATAAATATAGCAAAAGATATCTAAGACCATTATGAAAAGAATTTTAAAGTGTTAACATAAAAGATCTAAATAGGAATGATGACAGCAAGATGGTGGGATAGGAAGCCCCAGGCCCTCGTTTCCCCCACAGAAAAACCAACTCAACAGCAATATCAAATTATCTTTTGTGAGAACTCCAGAAGCCAGTTAAGAGGTTGCAGAACCACAAGTGAACTCAAAGCCAACAAGAGCCACATCCAAGCAAGACCCGGGCTAAAGGAGTACCCCCTCATCTGAGACATCCTAGCCTCATGGCAAAGGAAAAGAAGCTACCAGCAAAATACACATAGACTCTTAAAGCTTCTCCTGGAAGGCGACACATGTCACTTCCACTCACATGTCATTGGCCCTGGCAAGTTACATGACCCAGCCTTATACTCACAGGGCAAAAAATATAATTCTCCCAGAAGAAGAGCAGGCAATATTTTGAATAAATAATAACATCTGGCAAAATGGTCTCTAAAGTCAGGCAGACTTTGGCTTATAGACATTTGCTCTTGGTCGAGCCCCTTATTCTCCCTTATAGTGCCTATCTCTTAAGTGTGACAACTAAAATTAAATAACATTTTTAAAAGAAAAATCTAAATAAATGACAAGCTATATCATCTCACAAAAACAATGCTAAAAATGTTCATTGCCACCAAATTAATCTATAATTCCATTTAATAGCAATCAAAATCACAAGATTTTTTTGTGGAGCTTTTTTTTTTTTTTTTTTTTGAGACAGAGTCTCACTCTGTCACCCAGGCAGGAGTGCAGTGGCGCGATCTCAGCTCACTGCAACCTCTGCCTCCTGGGTTCAAGTGAGTCTCTCACCTCAGCTTCCGGAGTAGCTGGGACTACAGGTGCCCGCCACCATGCTCGGCTAATTTTTGCATTTTGAATAGAGACAGGGTTTCACCATGTTGGCCAGGCTGGTCACTAACTCCCACCTCCGGTGATCTGCCAGCCTTGGCCTCCCAAAGTGCTAGGATTACAGGCGTGAGCCACCATGTCCAGCCTGGAACTTAACTAATTATAAAACTCATAGCCAAGAGTAAAGGTTTTAAAAACCAAAGACAAGGTCAGGCGCAGTGACTCACGCCTGTAATCCCAGCACTTTGGGAGGCAAAGGCGGGCGGATCACGAGGTCAGGAGATCGAGACCATCCTGGCTAACACAGTGAAACCCTGTCTCTACTAAAAATACAAAAGAAACAAAAAAAACAAAAAAACAAAAAAATTAGCCAGGCGTGGTGGCGGGCACCTGTAGTCCCAGTTACTCGGGAGGCTGAGGTAGGAGAATGGAGTGAACCTGGGAGGCGGAGCTTGCAGTGAGCCGATATTGTGCCACTGCACTCCAGCCTGGGTGACACAGCAAGACTTTGTCAAAAGCACAAAACAAAACAAAAAAACACCAAAGATGATTCTGAAAAAGAAAAACAAGGATGAGAGATTTGCCCTATCATATGGCAAGATTTATTCTAAAGCTTTAGGAAATAAAACTCTACAATACTGGCCCAGGCACAGAGATAAAGACTAGATTACCCAGAAACAGACCCAAGCATATATAGAATCTTAGTATATGACAGAATAATAATATAAATTACTGGGTAAAGTACTATTCAATAATAAACTGAGTTGGGACAAGTAGCAATCTGTTTGGAAAAGGATTTAAATTAGATTCCTAACTTACATCATAAATAAAATAAAAATAAACTCCATTAAATCAGCTGGTTAGCAAAGCAAAACAAAAATAAATTCCAGATTCACTAGATGTAATAATAAATATAAATTTAAAACTTTAGCACTATTGAAGAAATTATATAGGCCGGGCATGGTGGCTCACACCTATAATTCCAGTACTTTGGGAGGCCAAGGCGGGTGGATCACCTGAGGTCAGGAGTTTGAGACCAGCCTGGCCAACATGGTGTCTCTACTAAAAATACAAAAATTAGCTGGGCTTGGTGGAGGGGGGCCTGTAATCCCAGCTACTCGGGGAGGCTGAGGCAGGAGAATCGCTTGAACCTGGGAGGCAGAGGTTGCAGTGAGCTGAGATCACTCCACTGCACTCCAGCCTGAGCAACAGAGCGAGACTCTGTCTCAAAAAAAAGAAAAAAGAAATTACATAAAATGTCATTATGACTTTAGCATAGAAAAGAATTGTCTCTAATCAATGATTGCAGCTTTCACTTTATAAAACTAGAAACAGAAGAGCAAGTAAGACACCAAACAAGCAAAAGGAAGAATAAAAGATCAGAGTGTAAATGAATGAAATAGAACAACAGGAAGAACCTGGTTCTAGCCAGACTGATCAAGGAAAATAAAAGAGAAGATATAAATAACCAACACCAGGGAGTAAGAAAGGGGATATTGCTAGAGATTCTACAAACATTAGAAAGATAATAAGGAAAATTATGAACAATTATATGTCAATAACCCAATAACTTAGATAAAATGGACAAATTCCTGACACAAATTACCCATGCTTACTCAGGAAAAAAAAGAGGCCAGGTGCAGTGGTACGTGCCTATAATCCCAGCACTTTAGGAGGCTGAGGCAAGAGGATTGCTTGAGCCCAGGAGTTCCAGACCAGCCTAGGCAACACAGTGAGACCCTGTCTCTACAAAAAATACAAACCAGGTGTGGTGGTGCATGCCTATAGTCCTGACTCTGAGGCAGGAGGATCGCTTGAGCCAGGGAGGTCAAAGCTGCAATGAGCTGAGATCGCCCCACCATACTCCAGCCTGGGCGACAGAGACCATGTCTCAAAAAGAGAGAGAGAGAGAGACTGTATAATTATTAAATAAATTGAATTTGTAGTTAAAATATTTCCCAGGAAGGAAAAAGTCAGGCCCAGATGGCTTCCTTGATGATTTGCACCAAATATTTAAGGAAGAAATTGTACCAAATATTTAAGGAAGCAATAATATCTTCTACAAACTCTTCTAGGCAATTGAAGAACAGAGAATATGTCCAAAGTCATTCTATGAGGCCAGTATTACTTGTACCAAAAAAAGACAAAGACATTACAAGAAAAGAAAATTACACATATCCTTTGTGAACATAGATGCAAAAATTCTTAATAAAATTATGGCAAATCAAATCTAACAATACAGGCTGGAGTACAGTGGCATGATCTCAGCTCACTGCAACCTCCACCTCCCAGGTTCAACTGATTCTGCTGCCTTAGCCTTTGGAGTAGCTGGGAAGAAAGGACCCAGCTAATTTTTGTATTTTTTAGTAGAGACGGGGTTTCGCCATGTTGGCGAGGCTGGTCTCGAACTCCTGACCTCAGATGATCTGCCCGCCTCAGCCTCCCAAAGTGCTGAAATTACAGGCATGAGCCACGGTGTCCGGCCAAGATTTTTATTTTTTGAGATAGGGTCTTGCTCTGTCTCCCAGGCTGGAGTGCAGTAGCAAAATTATAGCTCACTGTACCCTCCAACTCCTGGTTTCAATCAATCCTTCTGCTTCAGCCTCCTGAGTAGCTAGGACTATAGGCATGCAGCACCATGCCCAACTAACTTTTAGAAATGTTTTGTAGATATGGAGCCTTACTATGTTTCCCAGGCTAGTTTAGCAAGCTTGAAAAATATATAAACATCAATTGTATTTCAAATACTAGCAAGAAACAGTTGGAAAATGAAACTCTTAAAAAAATACCACTTACTGGCCAGGCCACATTTACAGTTAACCCTTCCACTGAAGTCTTGAACCCCTCAAAGTCATCCATAAGGGTTGGAATCAACTTCTTCCAAACTCCTGTTAATGTTGATGTTTTGACCTCCTCCTATGAATGATGAATGCTCTTAATGGCATCTAGAATGGTGACTCCTTTCCAGAAGGTTTTCAATTGACTCTACTGACTATCTATGGCAGCTATAGTCTTATAAAATGTATTTCTTAAATAATAAGCCTTTAAAGTTGAAATTACTTCTTGAACCATGAGCTGTTCATGGATGTTCTGGCAGTGCATTTGGCAGTCCCACACATCTGTCTCTTGCTTCAATAGTATTTGGATGGAACAAACCCAGGGACTCCCTCTCTTCCAGCCTCCAACTGCCCTCCAATGTCCTCTCCACTTGCAACCTCCAGGATCATCTTCTCAGCCATCTCCTGCTTCTGAGACCAGCCAACACTGTTTTTGTGGTTAGCTCCTTCTTGCCAACTAGACTCCTCAGAATTGTTTCATCGAGTTAGAGGCAGCTGTCAATCGCCTGGTCAATTTGTATCTGTAGGCCTCCTACATCTCTCTCATTCTGGGCTTCTATTTTGACTGCAATGATGTGGCACTGGAAGGCGTGGGCCACTTCTTCCACAAATTGGCTGAGAAGTGTAAGGGTGCAGAGCATCTCTTGAAGTTGCAAAGCCAGCATCGCAGCCACATTCTATTGCAGTAGAGACGGGGCTTCACCATGTTAGCCAGGATGGTCTCGATCTCCTGACCTCATGATCCGCCCACCTCGGCCTTCCAAAGTGCTGGGATTACAGGCATGAGCCACCACGCCCAGCCTCAAATTTAAATTTCTTAAAAAGAAATTGGAATGGCTGAGGATGGTGGCTCATGCCTGTAATCCCAGCACTTTGGGAGGCTGAGGTGGGAGGATTGCTTGAGCCCAGGAGTTCAAGACCAGCTTGGGCAATGTCGCAAGATCTCTAAAAAAAAGAAAGAAAAGAAAAGAAATCCGGAAGAAGTGCCATTTGGATAACCTCAACTTTTTCAGAAAAATAGAAGGTAAAGACATTTATTTAGATGAGTGTCAGGTAATTTGAAATATACACTATGGGAATTATATAAAAGGATACACAAGACAAAAGAGTACTGAACAACCCCAAGAAGTTAGAAATTCTGCTTAAATTTATAGCGTACCCAACATTCAGTTTTATGATTTACACAAGTAACACTTGGCAGCTTGGAAATCAGAATGAAAAAATAATAATAATGGCGATTACCCAAGCCTGGAGACTGATAAGAAAGATAAAGTAGAAAGTCAAGGCAGCAGGGGATTATACTATGCTAAGTGGCCAACGATGGGTAAGGAGGCCAGAAGGGGTGTCAGGAAAGAGAAGAGGGAAGTAAAGGGGAAGATGGAGTTTAAAAAACTTCAATTTCATATTACCACTGGTGTGTGTTCATTTGTTTTGAGATAGAGTCTGGCTCTGTCACCCAGGCTGGAGTGCAGTGGCATGATCTCAGCTCACTGTAACCTCCACCTTCTGAGTTCAAGCCATTCTCCTGGGTCAGCCTCCCAAGTAGCTGAGATTACAGGCACCGGCCACCACGCCTAGCTAATTTTTGTATTTTTAGTAGAGACGAGGGTTCACTATGTTGGCCAGGCTGGTCTCCAACTCCTGACCTCAGGTGATCCTCCCACCTCAGCCTCCCAAAGTGCTGGTATTACAGGCATGAGCCACCATGCCAGGCCTCATTATGTTTTTGACTTGCATTTTTCCCTAATGACTAATGATGCTGAGCATCTATCTTTTCATGGGTTTATTGGCCATGTGTATATCTTTTTAGGATAAATGTCGTCTTAGTCCACTCAAGCCGCCATAACAAGAGACCATAAACTAGGTAGCTTAAACAAGAGAAATTTATTTCTCACAATTCTGAAGGCTGGGAAGGCCAAGATCAAGGTGCCAGTTGATTTGGTTCCTGATGAGGGCTCTCTTCCTGGCTTTCAGATAGCTGCCTTCTCATTGTGTCCTCACATGGCCTTTCCTTGGTGGATACAAGGGAGGGAGAGGGAAAAAGAGAATAATCTCTCTCTCCCTTCCTCTTCTTATAAAACCGCTAATCTCATGAAGGCCCAACCCTCATGATCTAATCTAACCCCACTTACCTCCCAAAGGCCCCATCTCCAAATACTATCACACTGGGGGTTGGGGCTTTACCATATGAATTTTGCTATTTGTCCTTTAATTGTTGTTTTATAAGTTCTATATGTACACTGGATGCTAGACTTTTCTTATCTGTGGATTATTTTTTCACCTTTTTTTTCTGAGTTTTGGAACTAGAGACCTTCATTTTCCAGCTTTTTTTTTTTTAGGTATAATTGATCTTTTCACTTTCTTAGTATCATCTTTTGAAGCATAAGAGTTTTTAATACTGATTAAATCCAATTTCTCTACTTTTCCTTTCATTGCTTGTGCTTTAAATGTCATATCCAAGAAAACACTGCCTAATCCAAGGTCATGAAGATTTAAACCTTTCTAAGAGTTTTATAGTTTTAGTTCTTTGATCCATTTTGAGGTAATTTTTCTATGTGATGTCATCTGACCATTTTTCAGAATGTATTAAATGGCTAGCCATAAAGTCTACTCAAGAAAAAAATACAATATCCCCTCTTCCCATTCCAGCCAAATTCCACTATACCACTATAGGGAGACAGCTCTCCTTGTGTTCCCAGCTGAGAAGATGAAAGATGTGTGGTAACCCAGAAGGATGGAGTTGGAACAGTAAGTGCCCAGCTGATTACTCAATGAGGAATTGTAACAGTTCAAGCATTTTAAGCCAGCCAGGTACAAGGCAGGTTAGCTCTCACGGGCTGCTGAATAAAAGCAGTTATGTACCACTCAGCCAGAGAATGAGCCAGCTCCCAGGATCTCTAATAATAAGAGCTATCCTTTTCCTCCTGTTTTATCTATCCAAGTTCAAAAGGAAAAGGAATATGTCAGGGTTGGTAAAAATCACTTCTGTCCTTTCCATCCCCTTCTGTCACATCAAATCTTGAACATGTTCTCAATAGTAAAGTGCAATTAGATAAATGTAACAAGGAAAAGAGTAAAGAAATATTAAGGAAGCAAAAAAAAAAATCTATTTGTTTTAGTGTGTCTTGGTCTTCAGCCAACCTTTATAAAATCTTACCAAGTGTTAGGTAAATTTGGCAACAAGAGTCTGTTTAGAATGTATCAAAAGCTTAAAATTAAGTGTAGTCTCTCACAGTTTAATGGATAACCAGCAACCTATGAGTCTACAAACGTTTCCCTTCTTAGTATATGAGGCTGAGGTAAGTCTCAGTTTTCTCATCTCTGAAACAGAGATGATGATAACACTTACGTCTGACTGCTCCTCAAGAATGAATGAGATCATGTCTACAAAATGAGCTCCCCGGGGGAAAAAGCGTTAGATAAATTCTGAGCCTTAGAGTTGTTGATTTTGTAAGATATAAAATTATAATAGATTTTTATTCCTGAATACAAGAATCTCAGACTTAAAAAAAAAAAAACTTGATTACGTCAGACATTCAAGAGTTCACCATTGTGAATTTCTTACTCAATGTTGAGCAAGCCTGGACCTGTCAATCTCTCTAACCCATGAAAAGCACCACGCCTCACTTTCTTTCCCAACAAATTAACAAAGAGGACAAAAGTAAACTTGAAAATAAACAGGCCGGACATGGAGGCTCACACTTGTAATCCTTACACTTTGAGAGGCCGAGGTGGGAGGATCGCTTGAGCCCAGGAGTTTAAAACCAGCTGGGGCAACATGGCGAGATCTCATCTCTACAAAAAATAAAATAACTAACTGGGCATGGTGGTACACACCTGTGATCCCAGTTACTCAGAAGGCTATAAATGGGAGGATCCCTTGAGCCCAAGAGGTCAAGGCTGCAGTGAGCTGTGGTCATGCCACTGCACTTCAGCCTGGGAAACAGAGCAAGACCCTGCCTCCAAAAAACAAAACAATGAACAACAAAAAAGTCTCCCTGACACCAAAAGGGTAGCATATAGGGAAGAGGCAAAAACTGAACTATCATAGCCATGTAACCATATATCAACAGCAAAGCAGTCCTCCCTGTTTACAAGGACTGGTATTCTTATCTGGTCTTATGAAGAAAAAAGAAGGCTGTAAATTTTATTTGGGAAAAACACTTGCACATCTTTTTAAAATAACTGGCCATACTGTATAAAGAGCTAAGTTATGTCAATAAACATGGAAATGAGAAGCTATTTTAAAAAGACAAAAATAAAAATAATATGAATAGAAGAGAGAGGAAAAAGCAGCAAAATAAAGATTTATAAACATGGATTTTTTTCATATTCCTCCATCCACTTTCCTTTCCTCACTTGAATAAGGACATAATAGGAAGCAGACCTGAGCAAATAGGACAAACTGAAACAATCATGTTTCACTAACAGACATTTATGATAGAAATAGTTCTATATAAATGGATAAGTATACACATAAATGAATATATAAATGGAATTATACCTAAGTAGATAAGTATTCAATGCAGACTAGTAGTACACATTTAACATGATGTAGTGACAATTTTTTAAACACATAAGAACTTATCTATCTTAATGGGCATTATTCTGCAAAGTAGAGGGGATTATCCTCTTGAGAGAAGGCCTTAACTCTGGTCTGAGGTACTTAGACCTAATATAATAATAAATAAGGAATCATTAAGGCAAGAATGTAAGCTATGTTTAAATAAGAATTTTATATTATAAAGGCAGAATTAACGAAAAATCAATTACATAATGAGGAAACAAAAAAGGAGAAACCCCTCCCCACCATAAAAACCAAGATTTTTAACCCTGGAGAATTATGAGTATGTCAATATCACTGAAAGGAATGCAGACATTACACAATAAGTTCATTTCAAGAAACTGAACCCCATGTTAGACATGTTACACAGGATATTTCAGAGGAACTCTCAAATGGAATAGTCTAATTGACATTCAAAGCTATTGCATTGGGGTTTAGGAGACATGTCAGTGATCAAGACGGGGAAAAGTAAGTCTCATCAGCATAGTTAATGTTAGTTAAAGTCTTGAAAGTAGAAAAGCTGTCTGAATTGAATGTAGAATAATGATGCAGAATAAGGAAGGGAAGAAAGGCACATTGGTGACTGAACTTTGGGGAATATCCTCTGGGTTATGAGAGAAGCTCTTTGAACTTACAGCTCCATTACAGTACTAATCACACTGCATTTTATTTGCAGAGCTGCCTCTACTTCCTGTGACTTCTTTGTGGCAAGGTAGATGTTACAATAAAAGTTTACTGAATAAAAGTATAAATAGGGACCAGAGAAGAAAGGGGAAAAAAGAGAAAATAAACCAGTAGAGAAGGAGGTGAGTAGGGAGATTACAATGGTCATTGTTTATTAATCCAGCATAAATAAAATACCCAGAAACATGAGCCTATTTTGTACAGGAATTGATCTAAAGTATTCCAGATCCAGAGAAAAAAGTACCTTGATACAACCCTGGTAGAACAGATTGAAGAGTAAAGGAAACTAAAGCTGATAGTTCTTCAACAGTTCAGCTCCCCTAAAGAGGGGTCAGACCACTTGTTTTAGACACTGAGAGAAATCAGCCAAATAATGAAGACAACAACATAGTTAAACTGAATTCAGAGACATATTAACTTTGTATAGATACATAATTTTTTAGCATCTAGAAAACTGGTGAGTAATGAATCCAGCTGCCAGAGACTCCCTGATGACGCTAATTAAACAGTGTAAAGATCAGTAAATGGACCAATTTAAAGCAGTTTGCTATTAGTTTAATAGTGTCAGAAATTCTAAATAATAATCGTAAAAAAGGCATAATTATGGCATAATAATGCCATAATAATAATTAAAGGCATAAACCAGGGAGTTAAGGGATTCCTGTCTTAGTCTTCACCAATTTCCTTTGTGAGGTTCACTGAGTAATTTTTGTTACTAATTAGTAAGAATAACTAGGCCAGGCACGGTGGCTTACGCCTGTAATCCCAGCACTTTGGGAGGCCAAGGCTGGTGGATCACCTGAGGTTAGGAGTTCGAGACAGGCCTGGCCAACATGGTGAAACCCCATCTCTACTAAAAATATAAAAATTAGCTGGCCGTGGTGGCAGGCACTTGTAATCCCAGCTACTTGGGAGGCTGAGGCAGGAGAATTTCTTGAACCTAGGAGGCAGAGGTTGCAGTGAGCCAAGATCATGCCACTGCACTCCAGCCTGGGTGACAAGAGTGAGACTCTGTCTCAAAAACAAACAAACAAACAAAAAGAATAACTAGCATTATTGAGTGGAGGTTAATATTAAGAGCCCTAACAGCTGGAGAGAAGACTTAGGCTGCAGTTGGCTACTAAATGTGATTGACCATGAGCAAATGATTCTATTTTAATTATGTACTTGATGTGCAGTATTTCCTCTTTGTACGAAGAGTTAGCCACTCACACTTTATCACAATAAGGATTAAATGAAATTGCTTTGAGCTTTTAAAGTAACAGTTAAATTAAAACTAAGTCACCATGACAAAAATTGTCTAGCGTTTGTATTGGCATGAGTATGTGGTTATTCCATAAATGATAACCCATAAATGATACTCCCTAAGAGTAACAATGATAATAAAACTATTCTCTTGTAGTTACATGGCTTTTAACTTTTTTCAAAGCACTTTCACAAATATTAGTCAAACAAGTAGCCTTATATATGATCTGACCACTCCTTGTACAAGCAAATTAAGTGTGGGTTTATTTTGCAAGGAATGCTCCTATCTCCTCCCTAGTGCTAATAATATACTCCATTTATATAGCTTTTTTTTTTTTTTTTTTTTGGAGACAAGATCTCACTCTGTCACCAAGGCTGTAGTGCAGTGGCGCAATCACAGCTCACTGCAGACTGGACCTCCTGGGCTCAAATGGATCTCCTGCCTCAGCCCCCTAGTAGCTAGGACCCCAGGCACGCCCAGCTGATTTTCACATGCCTGGCTGATTTTTGTATTTTTTGTAGAGATGGGGTTTCATCATGTTGCCCAAGGCTGGAGCACTCTGCCTACCTCAGCCTCCCACAGTGCTGGGATTTTAGTCGGAGCCACCGTGTCCAGCCAGATTTTCACTTCTTTTTTTTTTTTTTTTTTTTTTTTTTTGGAGATGGAGTCTCGCATTGTCGCCCGAGCTGGAGTGCAGTGGCATGATTTCAGCTCACTGCAACCTCCGCCTCCCAGGTTCAAGCGAGTCTCCTGCCTCAGCCTTCCAAGTAGCTGGGATTACAGGTGCCCACTACCACCCCCAGCTAATTTTTTTTTTTTTTTGTATTTTTAGTAGAGACGGGGTTTCACTGTGTTGACCAGGCTGGTCTAAAACTCCTGACCTCATGATCCTCCCGCCTAGGCCTCCCAAAGTGCTGGGATTACAGGCATGAGCCACCGCGCCCGGCCGATTTTCACTTCTTTCAAAGCAATTTCACAGATATTAACTGGAGCAGGGCCACTAGGAATGATCTTTCCCTTCTCTGCATCAACCCAAAGACAATAATTCAAAAATGAAGAACAAGTAAAAACTTATAAATAATTAGATGTTTTTGAGGCAGTCAGCCCATGATTCTTGAACTTGGATTCAGATCTCCCAAAAGTCTCAGAATCAGAGCAAACTCTTCAGGACATAGCTGATATTCCCTTTTTTCTAGGCACAGGCTTAAAGAGGCAATAGAATAGAGTAATTAAGATATCTTCACTAGGGGCATAAAGGGAGAAACCAAATCTGTCTTGTTCACTACTATAACCACCTTTAAGTCGAGCACAAGGCCTAATGCATAGTAAATGCTCAATAAATCATCATTGTGATTAATACTAAAGGGAGAACATTCTTACCAAATGCTCACAGAATGTTCTGGAGCTAAAATAAAAATCTTGGCTGGGCAGGGTGGCTCACACTTGTAATCCCTGTGTTTTGGGAGGCTGTTGCATGAGGGCTTGAGACCAGCCAGGAGTTTGAGACCAGCCAGGGCAACAAAGTGAGATCCCATCTTTAGAAAAAATTTAAAAAGTAACTGGGCATGGAGGTGTGCACATGTGACCTTAGCTACTCAAGAGGCTGAGGCTGGAGGATGGCTCAAGCCCAGGAGCTTGGGGCTGCAGTGAACCATGATCACACCACTGCACCCCAGTCTGGGTGACAGAGCAAGGCCCTATCTCAAAAATAATAATAGGACAGGTGCAGTGGCTCATGCCTGTAATCCCAGCATTTTGGGAGGCCGAGGTGGGAGGACTGCTTGAGCCCAGGAGTTCAGGACCAGCCTGGGCAACATAGTGAGACCTCATCTCTACAAAATAATAATAATAATAATAATAATAATAATAATAATGTTTAAAATCTCATTTTTTTATTACTTTTCCTCCACAATTAGTTTTTAAATGTGCTCAAAATAAAACAAAACAAAAAACATTAATGTGCTCACACCAAGTAGAACCTAAACAAAATTAGGGTCACAGAGCAAAAGCCGAAGTCGTAAAATATCCAAGGATACAGAGAGTTGGAAGGTAGATTCAGAGGGCCAAGACAATTAACAAACGAAAACGGGAATACATCTGATCACTTCATTTAGCAACAAGCATTTTTAAGTCCTCATTCTTTTTTATTTTAAAAACAGTCTTACTCTGTCACCCAGGCTGGAGCACAGTGGCATGATCATAGCTCACTGCAGCCTCAAATGCCTGGGCACAAGCAATTCTGCCTCAGCCTCCTGAGTAGCTGGGACTACAGGTATGCCCCACCATGCCTGGCTAATTTTTTTTATTTGTAGAGATGGGGGTCTCAATATATTGCCCAGGCTAGTCTCTAACTACTGGGCTCAAGCGATCCTTCCATCTTGTCCTCCCAAAGTGCTGGCATTATAGGTGTGAGACACTTCACCTGGCCTGTCTCCATTCTTCAACTAAAAATTACTTCAGAAAAGAAGTTTCAAAAGGTAGAATTGTTTCCTATATATTTGTGTCTTTAGAGTATTCATCTTGTAACTGAGTTGTAAAAATAGTTTGTTTTCTTTGATATGACCAAGATAAAGAAAGGTACTGGCCGGGCGCGGTGGCTCACGCCTGTAATCCCAGCACTTTGGGAGGCCGAGGCAGGCGGATCACGAGATCAGGAGTTCCAGGCCAGCCTGACCAACATGGTGAAACCCCGTCTCTACTAAAAATGCAAAAATTAGCTGGGCGTGATGGTGCGCACCTGTAATCCCAGCTACTCAGGAGGTTGAGGCAGGAGAATCGCTTGAACCCAGGAGGCGGAAGGTTGCTGTGAACCAAGATCTCGCCACTGCTCTCCAGCCTGGGCAACAGAGGGAGACTCCGTCTCAAAGGAAAAAAAAAAAAAAGAGTACTCTGGGTACCTAGGTCTGGGTTGTCCTTTGCATCCGCACATGTTCGCAGTCCTCTCCGCCATGCTGCCACTGCTGCGCTGAGTGCACCATATGCTGGGCTTCTGCGTCGCCGGCCTCCACACCGCCGGGGCCCGCCCCGCCTTTCCGGCAGCTCCTGCAGCCGGCGCCCAGCTGTGCGCCTGGCCGTTCGGGCTGCTGTTTGCGCGCGGGTTCGGCGGCCGGGCCCCCTGCGGCCTCGCGGGCCCTGCACCTGCGGCTGTGGGTGTGGCGTGCGAAGGAGACAAAGCTTTTATTGATTTCCTGAGTGATGAAATTAAGGAGGAAAGGAAAATCCAGAAGCATAAAACCCTTCCTAAGATGTCTGGAGTTTGAGAGCTGGAACTGAATGGGACAGAAGCTAAATTAGTGCGGAAAGTTGCCGGGGGGAAAAATCAGTCACTTTCAACATTAACAAGAGCATCCCACCAACATTTGATGGTGAGGAGGAACCCTCGCAAGGGCAGAAGGTTGAAGACCCTGAATTGATATCAACTCCCCATTTCGTGGTTGAAGTTATAAAGAATGATGGCAAGAAGGCCCTTTTGCTTGACTGTCATTATCCAGAGGATGAAGCTGGACAAGAAGAGGAGGCTGAGTGACATCTTCTCTATCAGGGAAGTTAGCTTTCAGTCCACTAGCGAGTTTGAATGGAAGGATACTAATTATACACTCAACACAGATTCCCTGGACTGGGCCTTATATGACCACCTAATGGATTTCCTTGCGGACCGAGGGGTGGACAACATTTTTGCAGATGAGTTGGTGGAGCTCAGCACAGCCCCAGAGCACCAGGCGTACATTACTTTTCTTGAAGACCTCAAAAGTTTTGTCAAGAGCCAGTGGAGCAGACAGACACTGAAAGCCATAGTTTTATGGCAGGCTTTGGCCAGTGAACAAATCCTACTATGAAGCTAGACACGTGCTTTGAAATGATTATCATCCTAATATCATGGGGAAAAAAATACCAAATTTAAATTCTATTTTTTGCACTCTCATTTATTATCATTTTTTTCTTTTTTCTTTTTTTTTCTTTTTGAGATGGAATCTCTCGCTCTATCGCCCAGGCTGGAGTGCAGTGGCACAATCTCGGCTCACTGCAAGCTCCGCCTCCCGGGTTCACGCCATTCTCCTGCCTCAGCCTCCCGAGTAGCTGGGACTACAGGTGCCTGCCACCACACCCGGCTAATTTTTTGTATTTTTAGTAGAGACGGGGTTTCACCGTGTTAGCCAGGATGGTCTCGATCTTCTGACCTCGTGATCCTCCCACTTCAGCCTCCCAAAGTGCTGGGATTACAGGCGTGAGCCACCACACCCGGCCTATCATTGTTTTCTATACAAATCTATTGTTTCTAGATTTTTGTATAACATGATAGACAATAAAATGGGTTTATCTCCTCCAAAAAAAAAAGAAAGGTGCTTTAAGTAAGAATTGAGTTGCTATAAATTTGGGTATAAATTCAAATTTTAATTGATTTGCATTTTACAAAGCACGAAGAAAATTTGTCATTAAAAAAATGGTAATACATTTCATAAACATTTATTTTATAACATTATACCTTTCCAATTTAGCTTTTTGGTTGTTCCCATTTTTTTGTTTGTCTGTTTGTGACCAAGTCTTGCTGCCACCCAGGCTGGAGTACAGTGGTATGTGATAACGGCTTACTACAGCCTTTACCTCCCAGGCTCAAGCAATATTCCCACCTCAGTCTCCTAAGTAGCTGGGACTACAGGTGTGCACCACCTTGCCTGGCTAATTTTTATTTATTTATTTTTTTTGTAAAGATGGGGTCTCGTGATGGTGCTAGGCTGGTCTTGAACGCCAAAAAGTTCTACTGGATCAAGCAATCCGCCTGCCTTGGCCTCCTAAAGTGCTGAGATTACAGGCATGAGCCACTGTGCCTAGCCAGTTGTTGCCATTTTAATACACAGTATGTTTTCTTTTTTTGTGTGTGAGACAGAGTCTCTCGCTCTGTCACCCAGGCTGGAGTGCAATGGTATGATCTTGGCTCACTGCAGCCTCTGCCTCCTGGGTTCAACGGATTCTCCTGCCTCAGCCCTGCCAAGTAGCTAGGACTATAGATGGGCATGCACCACCACACCTGGCTAATTTTTGTATTTTTAGTAGAGATGGGGTTTCACCATGTTGACCAGTCTTGAACTCCTGACCTAGGTGATCCGCCTGCCTTGGCCTCCCAAAGTGCTGGGATTACAGGCATGAGCCACTGGGCCTGGCCACAGTATATTTTCTTAAAGCAAGGACAGATGTAAGCTTTTAAAAATCTATTAATATTCCAGATTTAGTCTGGGAAAGTTTATTTTAAAAAGTTATTTTGTAAAATTTGTAAATTAACAATTCAATAGGAAAAAATAGGCCAATGGATAATACTTATGTAGCAAAGAACCATAAGAAATAAAAATGAAAGCATAAGAGTTCTAAGGTCATTTTGGCCTCCTTAAAATAAATGTTATGGCCTTTGGCTTGTAGAGTATTCTTAAGTCCAAAAAAAAATAAAAAGAAATTTTGCCAGGCACGGTGGCTCACCATGGATTACAGGTGGATTACACCGTGGATTACAGGTGGATTACCTGTAATCCAGCATTTTGGGAGGCCGAAGCAGGCAGATTGCCTGAGCTCAGGAGTTCGAGACCAGCATGGGCAACACGGTGAAACCCCATCTCTACTAAGATACAAAAAATTAGCTGGGTGTGGCAGCATGCACTTGTAGTCCCCAGCTACTCGGAAGGCTGAGGCAGGAGAATTGCTTGAACCCAGGAGGCAGAGGTTGCAGTGAGCCAAGATCGCCCCACTGCACTCCAGCCTGGGTGACAGAGTGAGACTCCGTCACAATAAATAAATAAATAAATAAATAAATAAATTCTTAAAACTAAGGTCAGCAAAAACTCCTAAACCGTACCAACTTTGGCATATAATATGGAAAACATTATTACTGCTAGCCAGTCATTTACAGTAAAAGCATTCTCCACACATTATTTCTTTGAAGTAGATAAAACAAATACTAAAATTTTTATTTTACATCTGGGAAAATTTTGCCTAAAGTTGTATAGAGAGTATACAGAAAAGCTATAGTGATCTAGGTATCTTGTCAATTCCATACAGTTTTATATTAATAGATCATCTTTTAATCAGAAGCCAGATAAAATGTAGGATAAAGTACTGCATGAGACATACTTATGTTTAAAAAAATTATTATTTATCTGAAATTCAAATTTAAGTGGGCGTCCTGTATTTTTATTTATAAATCTGTCAACTCTTTCATAATAAATTTGTTTCAGAAAATATCAAATTAATTGTCGGGAAGACATTCAGTCTCATGGAAGTTAGGTAATTCTTTACCTTTTAGGAACTTCTTGAGGACCATGCCACCAAAAAGGCTTCCTGCAGAAGCAACTGTAAGAAACAGAATACAAAGAAATATCACAAATAAGTAAATGCATTCTATTGAAAGAATCAAATGAGAGTCTAAAAAACTGCTTACAGACACAGAACATTTAAAAAGTGACCACTACTAATGAGTTTGGTAAAAATGGAAACATCAAAGAAATACTATAATGGTACAATGACTGTTTTGGGGAAAAATACCTTCTTAGAGATAACCAAATAGCAAGTCTTTTCACCTATATTCAACATCCACCCACAATCAACACCAGGACTGCCTCTTTGGATGATACTCTACTTGACAGAAAAAGATTATGTGAAGACTGCAAATTGCAGCTAGTAATCAGAATATATCATGTCAATAACTCATATCCTAATATAAGAGTCAATTAAAACTTTGGCTCTTCTTCTAACCAATTTTACCCTTAAATAGAAAATACCGGCCGGGCGCGGTGGCTCACGCCTGTAATCCCAGCACTTTGGGAGGCCGAGGTGGGCAGATCACAAGGTCAGGAGCTCGAGACCATCCTGGCTAACACGGTGAAACCCCGTCTCTACTAAAAAAAATACAAAAAATTATCCAGGCGTGGTGGCGGGTGCCTGCAGTCCCAGCTACTCAGGAGGCTGAGGCAGGAGAATGGTGTGAACCCAGGAGGCGGAGCTTGCAGTGAGCTGAGATTGCGCCACTGCACTCCAGCCTGGGCGACACAGCGAGACTCCGTCTCAAAAAAAAAAAAAAAAAAAAAAGAAAAAGAAAAAGAAAATACCAGGCTATCAGGTAAGAATTCTCTTACCTAGAGTTCTAACTATAAATATTAGAAATTTTAGAGCAATAATTATTCAGGGTAGACAGTGAATAAGGAAGCAGGCACCAAGGAGGGGACAAAAAGATCAGAACTACCTAGAGGCTTTTTATTTTCAAATTGAATATGCCCTTCCCCAGAGAAACGTGACCTCATAGTTCAGAATCTAAGAATCATTGCCATAGGAACCAATAGAAATACATCTATCCCTCAGAAAATGTGCATCTTTCAGACAAGGAAATAAGGTTGAGAATCACGAACTAGAGAGGCAACATCATTCTGTAAACTGTGCTGTTCAGTACAGTAGCCAGAAACTACATGTGGCTATTTACATTTAGCTAAATTAAATTAGAAATTTAGTTCCAGCTGGGTATGGTGGCTCACACCTGTAATCCCAGCACTTTGAGAGGCTGAGGTGGGTGGATCACCTGAGATCAGGAGTTCGAGACCAGCCTGGCCAACATGGTGAAATCCCGTCTCTACTAAAAATAACAAAAACTAGCCGAGCGTGGTGGCAGGCGCCTGTAATCCCAGCTACTTGGGAGATTGAGGCAGGAGAATCACCTGAACCCAGGAGGCAGCAGTTGCATTAAGCCGAGATCGCACCATTGCACTCTAGCCTGGGCAACAAGAGCGAAACTCTGTCTCAAAAAAAAAAAAATTTTAGTTCCTCAGTCACATTAGCCACATTTCAAGCACTCCATAGTCACATGTGGTGAATGGCTAGTCTGCTAAACAGGAGAGAACATTTCCATCATCACAAAAAGTTTTATTGGATAGTAATGCTCTAGATTTCCAGATTTTAAGTGATTCTGGATAAATGATACACGCTTCCAAAGGCCTAAGCCCAAGCAGCACAGAACATTTAAGAAAAGATAGTCTTTTTCATTATATTTTATTTTTCATTGAGACAGAGTCTGTCGCCCAGGCTGGAGTGAAGTGGCACAATCTCGGCTCACTGCAACCTCCGCGTCCCAGGTTCATGCAATTCTCCTGCCTCAGCCTCCTGGGTAGCTGGGATTATAGACATACGCCACCGCGCCTGACTAATTTTTGTATTTTCAGTAGAGACGAAGTTTCACTATGTTGGGTGGGCTAGTCTCGAACTCCTGACCTCAAGCAATCCACCCACCTCAGCCTCCCAAAGTGCTGGGATTATAGGCGTGAGCCACAGTGCCTGCACCCGCCCCCACCCCCTACTGCCTCCCCCTTTATAAAGACCATCTTATGGCCAGGCATGGTGGTTCATCCCTGTAATCCCAGCACTTTGAGAGGCTGAGGTGGGTAGATATTTTGAGCTCAGGAATTCAAGACCAGCCTGGGTAATATCACAAAACCCCATCTCCACAAAAAATACAAAAATTAGCAGGTCATAGTGGCACACACCTGTAGTCCAGCTATTCAGGAGGCTGAAGTGGGAGGATCAGCTGAGCCCAGGAAACAGAGGTTGTAGTGAGCCGTGATGGCACCACTGCACTCCAGCCTTGGCAACACACAGCAAGACCCCATCTCAGAAAAAAATTTTGTTTACATTGTTTTAAAAAGATAATCTTCTGTTCTATAGAGGGGATTTGGGGGAATACTTGCTTTAAAATATGTATTTTACAGATAAGTCTCTACTGTCATCTTTGCATCTGGAGGATAGAATTTTATCGTTTTTATATAAAAGCATTGGAAATATAACTGAAAATTGAGGGCTGGATAGGATGTGGAGCAGGTGGAAGCACTCCTCACCCATAATTAGCCAGGCATGGTGGTGGGCACCTGTAATCCCAGCTACTCGGGGGACTGAGGCACGAGAATCGCTTGAACCTGGGAGGTGGAGGTTGCAGTGAGCCGAGACTGCGCCACTGCACTCCGGCCTGGGTAACAGAGCGAGACTCCATCTTGAGAAAAAAAAAAGCCGGGGAGAAGGGGGTTAACTGTATGTAGCATTTCCCAAACAGTATGTTTCATAGTCCACACTGGCATATGAGAGGTCCTGAACAGACCTACAGTTTAAAAACTTATTTTAACTAACATTTCCCAAATTTAAATGACTACATAAGTCCTTTCTTATAACCCATATAAATATTCTGTAGCATACATTTTAGGAAACATCATGAAAATCACATTTGTTAAAAGTCTTCAATAATTACTGATGGAAAAAACTAGTTATCTCTTGGCTTCTGATAGATAAATCATCTCAGATATCAAATTTGCTAGTTTGTGAGGGTTGAACTATGTCCCCCAAAAGATAGTTTTAAGTACTAGCCCCAGTGTATATGACCTCATTTGGAAATAGATGCAATCAAGTTAAGACAAGGTCATACTGGATTAGGGTGTTCCTGAGTCCAATGACTGGTGTACTTATAAGAAGGCCATGTGAAGAAACAGAGAAATACAGAGGAGAATGCCATGTGAAGGCAGGGAGTGATACATCTACAATCTAAGAAATACCAAGGATTGTCAGTAATCACCAGAAGCTAAGAGAGAAGCATGGAACAGATTTCTGAGTCTCCAGAGGGAACCAACCATACCAAGACCTTGATTTTGGACTTCTAGCCTCCAGAACTGTGAGAAAATAAATATATTTTGTTTCAAGCCATCCAGTTTGTGGTACTTTGTTACAGCAGCCCTAGAGAGCAGAGATTTCAAACCAAACTTAAAAGATACCACTGCACACTTCCAGGTAAAGATGGCCGATTGAACACACACGTTTATTTTCATTCCCTCCTGAAACCTCAATAAAATAATAGAAAAGAGATTTATAAGGGCACAAACCCACAAGGATGGAAAACAAGAGACAAACACGATTGTAATAAAAATCTAGACACTACAGTCTAGGCACAGTGGCTCATGCCTGTAATCCCAGCACTTTGGGAGACCAAGGCAGGTGGATCACCTGAGGTTAGGAGTTCGACACGAGCCTGGCCAACATAGTGAAACCCCGTCTCTACTAAAAATACAAAAATTAGCCGGGCATGGTGGCACACACCTGTAGGCCCAGCTACTCAGGAGGCTGAGGCAGGAGAACCTCTTGAACCCCAGGAGGCGGAGGTTGAAGTGAGCTGATATCGCACCACTGCACCTCCAGCCTGGGTGACAGAGTGAGACTCTATCTCAAAAAAAAAAAAAAAAAAAAAAAAAAAAAAAAATCTAGAAACTACAAAGCAGAACGACTAGTAGGAAAGGATTAGGAGACCTGAGTAAGTATAAGGGGACAGGGAAGGCCAAGAAACAACCTGATTTATACAATAAAATTGCAAAAGACTCAGGCATGGCAGTATCAGGAACCTCTGAATGTATGGGTGAGGCAGAAGATAAATTAAGGAGAGTCAGCTGAAAAATGAATTTAAATAAATCTTTAGATTCCCTCCTCCACTCAGCATTCAAGGGACTGGCTCCTCCCTAACTTTGGCATGGATTGGGGAGAAGATACTTGAAAATGGTAAAGGTGTCAATCTTTCGGAAGAGAATCAAAATTGTACTAAAAACAAGTGGAGTTAGTGAACAGAACCCCTGAATGCTGAGATACCCAACACCCCTTTTCTCTCTTATTCCCAGAATCAAGTCTGGCTTTTATCTACTTGGTAAGAGACTGAAAGATCTGGTCATTCCAAGAACAAAGACCTAAAGATACTGATATTGAAGAGAAGAGAAAGTTCCCCAGTTAAAAGCCCAATTAGATCACCTTTGAGTGATGCTAACAATTTCAAATCAGCTTTATACTCTCTAACTCTTAAAAATGAGCAACCAATAATTTAAAGATATTTGAAGAAAGCTTCTAACATGAAAACAGACACCAGACTAAGAAAAGCAATACAAGGGAAACAAGAACGAGGTGGAGAAAAGAAAACTTTAAAAAAACTTTATATACTCAAAAAGATAAGATAATGCCTAGAAAGCAGAAGAGATAAAAATTATGAGAGAAACAATTTTAAAAAGGAAAAAGAACCAGTCTAGGAAGTCTAATATCTAAATAATAGAAGTTCCAGAAAGGGGGGAAAGAAGAGAATGCAAGGGAAAATCTCCCAGAACCAAAGGACAAGGGTTTCCAGGTTTAAAAGTCTTGCTGAGTGCTGAGTACAATGTTTGAAAACACACCCACACCCAGGTACATCATTGTGACAATGGAGACCACAGCAGAGACTGCTGGTGCTCACAAATACCCTATTCTCCTTCTTCCTGAACACATAATTTGACTACATTTTTCAGTCTTCCTTGCAACTGCACGGCTGTGGCAATAAGACTAAGTCCTGCTTGGCCAGGCGCGGTGGCTCATGCCCATAATCCCAGCACTTTGGGAGGCTGAGCTGGGCGTATCATCTAAGGTCAGGAGTTCGAGACCAGCCTAGCCAACATGGTGAAACTCTGTCTCTACTAAAAATACAAACATTAGCTGGGTGTGGTGGCAGACACCTGTAATCCCAGCTACTGAGGAGGCTGAGGCAGGAGAATTGCTTGAACCTGGGAGGCGGAGGTTGCAGTGAGCCGAGATCATGCCACTGCATTCCAGCCTGGGCAACAGAGTGAGACTCTGTCTTAAAAAACATAAAAACATGGCCGGGCACGGTGGCTCACGCCTGTAATCCCAGCACTTTGGGAAGCCAAGGCAGGTGGATCACGAAGTCAGGAGATCGAGTCCATCCTGGCTAACATGGTGAAACCCCGTCTCTACTAAAAATACAAAAAATTAGCCAGGCGTGGTGGCAGGCGCCTATAGTCCCAGCTACTCGGGAGGCTGAGGCAAGAGAATGGCGTGAACGCAGGGGGCAGAGCTTGCAGTGAGCAGAGATCATGCCACTGCACTCCAGCCTGGGCGACAGACAGAGTGAGACTCTGTCTCAAAAAAAAAAAGACTAAGTCCTGGCCAATAGAACGTGAGCAGCAGTAATATACATTATTCCCGAGCCTACCCCATAAAAGTCTTCCACTTATAAGCTCTGCTCTCTTTCCCCATCCTTAGCTGAATGGAGAGAACTTAGAGGACTTAGAGAAGGATACACCCTCAAGACAGAGATAGCATAAAACAAAATACTTGCCTGCTTGCCTGCATACACACACATTCATCTGACTGTTAAATACAAGAAAACTAAACATTTTATGTGTTAAGCCACTAATTTTTTTTTTTTTTTTTTTTTTTTTTGGAGACGGAGTCTCACTCTGTCGCCCAGGCTGGAATGCAGTGGCGTGATCTTGGCTCACTACAACCTCCGCCTCCCAGGTTCAAGCAATTCTCCTGCATCAGCCTCTGGAGTAGCTAGGACTACAGGCGCATGCCACCACGCCTGGCTAATTTTTTGTATTTTAGTAGAGATGGGGTTTCACCGTGTCACGCGGGCTGGTCTCAAACTCCTGAGCTCAGGCAATCCGCTGGCCTCAGCCTCCCAAAGTGCTAGGATTATAGGGGTTAGCCACCACGCCTGGCCAAGCCACTGAGATTTTAGGGTTTATTTGTTATAGCACCTGCCCTTATTTACTGTAATTAATACAAGGATAAAGAGAAGATTCTAAAAGCTTACAGAGAGGCCGGGAACGGTGGCTCATGCTTGTAATCGCAGCAATTTGGGAGGCCAAGGTGGGTGGATCGCTTGAGGTCAGGAGTTCGAGACCAGACGGGCCAACATGGTGAAAACCTATCTCTACTAAAAATACAAAAATTAGCCAGGCATAGTGGTGTAACGCCTGTAATCCCAGCTACTCGGGAGGCTGAGGCAGGAGAATCGCTTGAACCCGGGAGGCGGAGGTTGCAGTGAGCCGAGATCACGCCACTACACTCCACCCTGGGTGACAGAGTGAAACTCCATCTCAAAAAAATAAAAATAAAAGCTTACACAGAGGGGAAGAAAAAAGAAAAAACAGGTCACATACAGAGTAATCAGAAAGATTTTTAGATTTTTCAGTAGCAACACCTGAAGTTAGAAAATAATGCTGCAATGTCATCAAAATTCTGAAGGAAAAATGAATTCTGGCTTAGAATCCTATATGGCCAAACTATCAATTAGGTATACGTGGAGATATTTTCAGAGATGTAAGGTCTCAAGAAATTTACCTTCCAAACACTCTTTCCAAGGAAGCTACTGGAGCCTGAGATCCATCAAAGCAAGGAGTAAGCCAAGAAAAAAAAAAAAGAGAGAGAGAGAGGGATTCAGGAAGCACAAAATCCAATGCAAGAGAAAAACTACAGAAACACTCTGAATAATGACGAAGGGAAGATTCCAAGATAACAGCTGTGCACCAGATACAGAAAGCATCAAGTCAAAATTAGAGCAGGTCAGGATACACTGGAAAAGAGTTTTTCAGGAGGATGAAACTGATATATTATCTGATGTAGTGGAATATACTGAGTAGATTTAGACAAATGCTGGAAGTTTGGGAGTTGACTAGATGATAAAAACAGAAAATAAATTAAAATAAGTATTAACTGAAGGGAAATTATAAAGAAAAGTAATCATAGTTTTCTATACGGCTAAACTGCATTTTATGGTCATAATGAGTAAATATTGATCTACAAGATTGGAAAATTATAACTATATTGAAAGAAAGATACATGGTAGAGGTGAAGATATTAAAGAGAGCTATCATCCTCTATGGTACAAAATCAATAAATGCCTATAAAAAAGAAAATTAAGATATAACAATTTAGGGCTGAGCACAATGGCTCATGCTGATAATTCGAGCAGTCTGGGAGGCTGAGGCAGGTGGATCGCTTGAGTCCAGGACTTCAAGACCAGCCTGGGCAACATAGGGAGACCTCATCTCTATAAAAAAAAAAAAGTCAGCCAGGCACAGTGGCTCATGCCTGTAATCCCAGCACTTTGGGAGGCTGAGGTGGGTGGATCACAAGGTTAAGACATCAAGACCATCCTGGCCAACGTAGTGAAACCTGGTCTCTACTAAAAATACAAAAATTAGCTGGGCATGGTGGTGCACACCTGTAGTCCTAGCTACTTGGGAGGCTGAGAAAGAAGAATCGCTTGAATCTGGGAGGCAGAGGTTGCAGCCAGCCGACATCCTGGCACCACTGCACTCCAACCTGGCGACAGAGCAAGACTCTGTCTCAAAAAACAAAAACAAAACAAAACAAAAAGTAGTCAGGCATGGTAGCATGTGCCTGTAGTCCCAGCTACTCAGGAGGCTGAGATGGGAGGATCACCTGAGCTCAGGGGGTCAAGGCTGCAGTGAGCAGTGATTGCACCACTGCAGTCCAGCCTGGGTAACAGAGTAAGACCCTGTCTCTAAATTAATAAATAAATAAATAACATCTTGGCCAGGCGTGGTGGCTAACACCTGCAATCCCAGCACTTTGGGAGGCCAAAGTGAGAGGACTGCTTGAGCCCAGGGGTTTCAGACCAGCCTGGGCAACACAGCAAGAGACCCTGTCTCTACGAAAATACAAAAATAAAACAACCAGGCATGGTAGCACATGCCTGTAGTCCTAGCTACTCAGGAGGCTGAGTTAGAAGGATCATTTGAGCCCAGGCATTTAAGGTTACAGTGAGCTATGATTGTGCCACTGCACTCCAGCCTGGGTGACAGAGTGAGACCCTATTCGGGGAAAAAAAAAAAAAGATATAACAACACAAACATGTTACTTAGATCAAAGATAATTAACAGAGTTAAAAGTATTAGCCTCTAGGAGGGAGAAAGATGGGAAGGGAGAGATGGAGGAAGCAGGCAGGGTACTGTCGGGTTTTTTGTTTGTTTTGAGATGGAGTCTCACTCTGTCACCCAGGCTGGAGTGCAGTGGTGTGATCTTGGCTCACTGCAACCTCTGCCCTCCCAGGTTCAAGTGATTCTCATGCCTCAGCCTCCCGAGTAGCTGAGATTACAGGTGTGTGCCACCACAACCCACTAATATTTATATTTTTAGTAGAGACAGGGTTTCTCCATGTTGGACAGCTGATCTCGAACCCCTGACCTCATGTGATCTGCCCACCTCAGACTCCCAAAGTGCTGGTGTTACAGGCATGAGCCACTACACCCGGCCAAAACCATATGTGTGTATAACTGACAAAAACTAAAACTAAATAAGTGTACATTTTTTTACAAAAAAAAGAAATAGATCCCTTATGCTAACATGAAATGCTGCCCACAAAGTACTGGTACATAGCACAGTCATATGTATAGTATAGTTCTAGTTCTAAAAAATGGATATTAACAACTATGAACATATGCATAGAAAAATCTAGAAGATAGATTATCCTTGGCAAGTAGGGGGAAAAAGGAAAATCTAGAATATATACTCAATGTTAATAATCATCTCAAAGGGGTGAGATATGTAGAAAGTCTCACTCTCCACAATATATGTTTCTGTAATGTTTTTTATCAAGCATGTTATCACCATGTTTCCTACCAAAAAAAAAATATAAACATAGGCTGGGTGCGGTAGCTCATGTTTGTAATCCCAGCCCTTTGGGAGGCAGAGGCAGGTGGATCACTATCACTTGAGGTCAGGAGTTTGAGACCAGCCTGGCCAACATGGTGAAACCCCCATCTCTATTAAAAATACAAAAAAAAAAAAAATCAGTCAGGCATGGTGGCAGCCGCCTGTAATCTCAGCTACTCAGGAGGCTGAGGCAGAATTGCTTGAACCCAGGAGGCAGAGGTTGCAGTGAGCCCAGATTGCGCCACTCCAGCCTGGGCGACAGAGTGAGACTCCATCTCTAAATAAATAAATAAATAAATATAACCATAATTACGTAAAGCTCAGAGACAATAAAGAGAAGAGAAATGCCCCCTATTCTAGGTGGGCTAAAGAAGTTCATCAGGCTCAAAATGCAGAATAGAGTTTCTTGCCAAAAACTACTGTGGCTGAAGTCCTTTGCTTTGAATTAAATCAACCTTGCTACCCTGGCCACAGTTTATTGGATTAGACTATTACACCACACACAGACCAACCATCACCCTAGACATGTAGCCAAGCATTTCTCTCAAGAGTGGTGGGAACCCTGCCAGTCAGAGTGGAGTTCATACAGAGTAAGAGCAAACCAACCTGTCATACTGCTCTTGAAGATGTTTAATATTAATACACAAAGACAGGACAGGTCATTCCCAATCAGGTAAGCAAATGTCTTGTAATGCCTACTTTACTATCCAATCTCAACTTGGTGCCCAAGTGACTTCTCTAAGCCTGAAGGGGCAACTTCATTCCAAAGTACCCTTCAATAAACACACACACACACACACTCCACACACACAAAAAGCTAACACTTCAAGTTTAAGAAAATTCATGCTTCAGAGCCACTCAATGCATCAGGTTTCCCTCCAGACAACAGGCAAAAATGATAAAAGCATGAAAGCCAAATGGAAGAGATATTTTCAAACTAATCACAGGCCATGATTACTGAAGTATGCACCATTCATCATTTTTCCTTTTTTTTTTTTTTTTTTTTTGCTTTTTTGCAACTGCCAAAATTTAGACTTGGGGAAGAAAAAGTAGGTAAAGCTCAATGTAATATAATTTAGCTGTGACAAAGTAGGTTAAAATCAAGAGAAAAATAAGATTGTTTCTGAGCAATTTTAACTTAAACCAGTAAAATAAATAATCTATGGTAAGAGTCATTCAACTACTCACCTTTCCTGTATGATACATTTGTAAATCTACCACCAGATACTTATTACATAATCATTGTATAATTATGGAACAATCCTGGAATAACATGATAAAAGATTATGACTAATTGAAATTTTTAAATAAGCTACGACATAAACCATGACAAAAGAGATAGAAAATATTTTCTTTCTCTACTTACTAGTTGTTACACAATGAAGAGCATTTGCCTGGTGCTTAGAATTTAATCCTTCTATGGAAATCACTAGCTGCCCTTCTAGCAATGCTCCCTTTGATACATCTATGTCACACTTCCAGTGAATTATTAAAAATCTCAAAATCTGAAAAGAGCACAATTCAAAGAAAACATAATCTTATTTAGAAATCACAGTAATAATATATCTCTATGACCCAGTTAAATTAGTAACTCTAATTTCCCCCCAAAAATTGTATTCTTGCTTCTAAAATGTCAGATTTAGGTTTGTTCAGAGTATTGTGTCTAAACAAAATAAATAGCTAGGAGAGTGACATAAGAAAGGAGTCAGTGAAATTCAACACAATGCCCAGTAAGACAGGAAATTGAGACAATAAATTCCTTTATTCGGAAGATAAATTCATCTGGAAATAATAATTAGGGAAAAATTAAGTGGCAGTTTGTTTTTCTTGTTTCTTTTTTCCTGCCCCAAATAAAAGCCAACATGAAGACTATGAACAACAGCGGCATCTGGTTATGAATCATCTTGATCTTTCATTAAATCAACACTTTTGAGGGTCAGAATACTATTTAAGAGTGCTAATGCTGCCCTGTGCAGAGTTTATGCCTGTAATCCCAGCACTTTGGGAGGCCGAGGTGGGAGGATCACTTGAGCTCAGCAGTTTGAGGTCAGCCTGGACAACATACCGAGACCTTATCTCTACTAACAACAAAAATTAGCTCAGCGTGGTGGTGTGTGCCTGTAGTCTCAGCCACTGGGGAGGCTTAGGCAGGAGGATCTCTTGAGCCCAGAAGATTGAGGCTGAAGTGAACCCTGCTCAGGCCACTGCACTCCACACCTGGATTTGAATCCCTGACGTGCCAAATTCTAGCATGTGACCTTGGGCAACTTACTTAATCTCTCCAAACCACAGATTCCTCATCTATTAAAATGGGGATAAAACTACCACATAGGGCTCCTGCTGAAAGTAAACAAATAATACGTGCAAGGCTGAGCGCGGTGGCTCATGCCTGTAATCCCGGCACTTTGGGAGGCTGAGGTGGGAGAATCGCTTGAGCCTTGGACAACATAGTGAGGCCCCAACTCTACTGAAAAAAAAAAAAAAAATTAAAAATATGTGCAAAATGCTTAACACAGTACTTGGCAAAGAGCAAATGCTTAACAGATATTAGCTATTATTTCTAAGTTCTATTGCAGTAAAGACTACACACAATATTTTAAGTTGAACAGGACTCCAAGATGTCTGAGTAAAACATGTAATCGACCGGGTGTGGTAGCTCACACCTGTAATCCCAGCACTTTGGGAGGTTGAGGCGGTGGATCACCTGAGGTCAGGAGTTCAAGATCAGCCTGGACAATATGGTGAAACCCCATCTCTACTAAAAATACAAAAATTAGACGGGTGTGGTGGCGTGCACCTGTAGTCCCAGCTACTTGGGAGGCTGAGGCAGGAGAATTGCTTGAACTCAGGAGGTGAAGGCTGCAGTGAGCCGAGATTGGGTCACTGCACTCCAGCCTGGGCAACAGAGCAACACTCCGTTTCAAAAAGAAAAAAAGAAAAAACAAACATTTATTCCAGACAAATTGAAAATAAAATATATTTATTTTTGGAGGGGAGAGAGGGGACAGAGTCTCTCTGACTCCCAGGTTGGAGTGCAGTGATGGCATTATCATGATTCACTGCAGCCTCAACCTCCTGGGCTCAGGTGATCCTCCCACCTCAGCCTCCCAGGCAGCTGGAAGTGCAGCCGCCCGCCACCACACCCTGCTAATTTTTTTTTTTTGAGATGGAGTTTTGCTCTTGTAGCCCAGGCTGGAGTGCAATGGTGCAATCTCAGCTCACTGCAACCTCCGCCCCCTGGGTTCAAGCGATTCTCCTGCCTCAGCCCTCCAAGTAGCTGGGATTACAGGCATGTGCCACCACGCCTGGCTAATTTTGTATTTTTAGTAGTGACGGAGTTTCTCCATTTTGATCAGGCTGGTCTCGAACTCCCGACCTCAGGTGATCTGCCTGCCTCGGCCTCCCAAAGTGCTGGGATTACAGGCGTGAGCCACCGCTAATTTCTGTATTTTTTGCAGAGACGTAGTTTCTTCATGTTGGCCAGGCTGGTCTTGAACTCCCGATCTCAAATGATCTGCCCGCCTCAGTCTCCCGAAGTGCTGGGAATACAGGCTACCCACTGGGCCCGGCCAACTCCCATTATTATTCATGCAAACAGATTCTCACTTTTACAGGGAGGCAACACAAGGAAAAGTATTACCCCCTTTTTAAAGGCAGGGAGATCTGGGAACTAAGATCCTCATTTGTACCAGTTAATAAGAATGGTTTCCAGGCACGTGTAGAGTCTAACCCTTCCTTCACACGCCCTCTGTTACGATATTCCCATATCGGGCCGGGCACAGTGGCTCACGCCGGTCCCAGCACTTTGGGAGGCGGAGGCGGGCAGATCACTTGAGGTCAGAAGTTCAAGACCAGCCTGGCCAACATGGTGAAACCTGTCTCTACTACAAATACAAAAATGAGCCGGGTGTGGCGGCGTGCACCTGTAATCCCAGCTACTCGGGAGGCTGAGACAGGAGAATCCCTTGAACCTGGGAGGTGGAGATTGCGGTGAGCCGGGATCACGCCACTGCACTCCAGCCTGGGCGGAAGAGCGAGACGAGACTCCGTCTCAAAAAACAAACAAACCCCAAAGATACTCTCATGTCGGTAATGACAGCGCAGCTGGGAAAAGAACACTGGCCTATGAGTCAGCGCCCTGGGTTCTAGCCTAGGTTATTTGTAAAATGGAATCCCGCCGCCTTCTTTGATGACAACAAACAGGCAGGACGCCCGGGGACACTCTCTCAGGTGCCCTCAGAGCCTGTGCTTCTGTCACCTGCCCAGTACCCCTCACAAACAGCAGCTCAGCGTCCCATTGGGCACCGGCTGTGAAAGTAATGAAATGAGCACACGCGGCGTGGCCGGCGCCAGGTGCTCAGTGCCGTCCTCCAGAGCAGCTCCCCCAGCACAGGTGTGGCCTCTGAACCTCGCCCTTCCACGTCCAGGTGCTCCGAACCCAGAAACCTGCACCTGCACCTGGGCCTAAAAAAAAAACTCTCCCTCGCTCCCAGTCTGCACTGGGTCCCTCCTTGCCTCTGTCCTGGCGCCCCGATTCCCCGCCAGGGCTTGCCCCTTTCCTTTCCTTCTTTCCGCGCCCCCTCCCAGCACCCCGTGCATGGAAGGCGCTGGGCTCCGGCGGGCACCTCCGAGGCTGCGTCAGGCTCTGCCCCTGGGTGTCCGCCGGTGCTCGGCAAACGCCGCAGCTTTCTGAGCCGTCGGCTAGAGAGAGGGCGTCGTTCCCCCACAGAGTACCGCGAGCGACAGCCCTCATCTGCTCCTACTTCCTCGCTTCCCCGTGGGAGACGGGCCTCGATTCCCGAACCTTCCTCCTTCACCTTAGGCGACGCCCGACCCCTCTGCCCAAACTTCGCGGTCTCCTCACAAAGCCCGTCTCCTCAGAAAGTGTCCTCCGCTTTCTCTCCCTTCACAGCATCACCTCGAACACGGCCACGGCCGTCCCCTCCATGCCGTGTAGGGAACAGCGGCAACGCCCAGTCGAAGGCTACCCGCCCGCGGCCGCCGCCCCCTCCTCAGCCCGGGCTTGGAACTCCGCCACTGCCCACGCCCGAGTCCACGCCCACGCCCGGCAGCGCAAGCCCATCCCTTCGCGCGCGCGCGCGCGCGCACGCCCCGCCCACCTGCCCGCCGCGCCTGCGCACTCGACGCTGTACGGCCCCGAGACCGTGAGCTGCAGCCGGGAGCTACTTAGAGCCTCTGAGAGTCGCGGGTGCCAGTGGGCCCGCAGGAGGGAGGTTCGGGGCGCGGAAGAGCCCGCGAGAGGCGGCCAAGGCTGGAGGCGAGCGGGCATGAGGCCAGGCCACGACTCCTCCCTCCTCTCGAAGACAGTTTCCCACGGTGGCGGCGAGATGCGGCCCTTGGCCCTAATCCGGGCTTTGGCCGGCCTTCGCGCTTTCCAGGACCCTTCCCTCGGCCGGGAGGGGCGACGGTGACGGCGCGGGGCTTTCAAGCGGGTTCGTGACCCCTCCAACAGCCTTGCCTGCTGCGGGGGCTACCCCAGGCCAAGCCCCGGGTCCCAGACTTAGCAAAGAAAAAGACAGCCAGTTAAAATTGAATTTCATATAAACAGCGAATTTTTTTTATAACCATACACATATCTCGGCAATTTTTGGGACATATACTAAAAAATTATTAATCTGAAATTAAAAACGACGCCCTGGGCCGGGCGCAGTGGCTCACGCCCGTCATCCCAGCACTTTTGGAGGCCGAGGCGAGTGGATCACCTGAGGTCAGGAGTTCGAGACCAGCCTGGCCAACATGGTGAAACCCCGTTTCTACTGAAAATACAAAAATTAGCCGGGCGTGGTGGCGGGCGCCTGTAATCCCAACTACTCGGGAGGCTGAGGCAGGATTATTGCTTGAACCTGGGAGGCGGAGGTTGCAGTGAGCCGAGATCGCGTCATTGCACTCCAGCCTGGGCAAAAAGAGCGAAACTCTGTCTCAAAAAAAGATTAAACGACCCCCGGTCTTTTACCTGCCAGCCATCCCCGAGCATCTCCCAGCCTAATCCAGGGGGACCACCCTCCCCCGCAAAGGTGGGACCTGGGAGTCGACCCCGCCCTATCCAGGCCCCTTTCCACGTTTGACTCTGCACTGAATGTGCCAAGACCAGGAGCTGGCTTTTCTGGGCTCTGGCTGACAGGAGAAGCTCTGGGGTTTTCCAAGTGCATTCCTGGCTGGAAGAGGTTGGTCCTGCAGAGTCCCAGCTGCTGCTCTCTGCCAGGTTCCGGGAGGGGCATGCTGACAGGGGCTTAAGCCCTTAACTGCTGGTGATCTGACAGCCAAAAGGAAACCGTGATGAGAGATTCCTGCCTGGCAAAGAGTTGCCCAAGGAGAAGGGTGGGACAGGGTGTTAGCTGCTTTCCTTCAGGGAAAATTCTTCCACCCCAGCTCCAAGACGCCGGGATTGGACAGAACAGGCTGGCGAGCTGGCAGAGTGCCTGCCCAGTACACAACCTTGGTGCTGCTCCAAAGAACATTGTCTATTGAGACCTACATTATACCCTTCTCGAGTCTATGCTCGGCGCTTCTCCCCATTCCTCCCCATCTCAGTTGCTCACAGGTAGACCTATTGGAGCAAGGTAGCTCTTATTTCTGGAAAATCCATCATAACCATCAAACTTGATAAACAGCTGGCATTTGAGGAATCATTGGAGTCTTCCTTTCATTCCCCCCCACCCCCTGCAGAGCTCCCCATCCCCACCCCCAGTCTCTTGTCCTTTTTAAGAAAGAGGAGTTGCCAAGGGGGAGGGACCAGTAACATTACTGAATGACTGCTTGTTGTCGGACACCACTAGCTCTTTACATAAATGATGTCATCCTCTCAACTATCTTGTAAGAAAATTCTTATCATCACTATTTTATGGGTGAGAAACCAAGGTATTGAGGATGGTTCTTTAAAATATTTCCCATCGTGGCCAGGTGCAGTGGCTCATGCCTCTAATCCCAACACTTTGGGAGGCCCAGGTGGGTGGATCACTTGAGGTCAGGAGTTCGAGACCAGTCTGGCCAACATGGTGAAACCCCACCTCTACTGAAAATACAAAAATTAGCCAGGCGTGGTGGCATGTGCCTGTAGTCCCAGCTACCTGGGAGGCTGAGGCAGGAGAATTGCTTGAACCCGGGAGGTGGAGGTTGCAGTGAGCTGACATCACGCCACTGCACTCCAGCCTGGCTGACAGAGCGAGACTCCGTCTAAAAAAAAAAAAAAAAAAAAAAAATCATTACGAGTGTTGGCCCAGCAGAAAATGCTCCACCTTGAGAATGGCATTGAGAATGAAGATGAGTTGGTTTCCTAGCTTCCAGCCCTTGTCCTTGGAAATGAGCCTCTAGCTTTCAGCCCTTGTCCTTGGAATGAACTTCAGGGATAAAGGTGTAATGGAGCACCCAATACCACCCTAGAGGCAGTGGAGGCCTCTCAAAGGTAGCCAGGGACACAGCTGTCCTCCCTACTGGACATAGGGAGAAGCAAGGAGGGAAGCCTTTGATATGAGGGTTTGCCATCAGGACTTCCGTAGCGTAAACCCATGTGTTCAGGCAGCATGCAATATAGGCTTGATAGATGGTGAGAATCCACTCTGTGCTAAGTGCTCTTCACTTTTTCTTATTCATCTTAAGCAGTTCTCCCAATCTTGTAATCTTGTAAGAGAGATGTTATCTTTGTTTTAGAAATGACAAAAATGAGAATCCAAGAAGAAGTTGTATGAACAAATCAGGCATGGTGGCTCATGCTTGTAATTCCAGGACTTTGGGAGGCCAAGGCAGGAGGATTGTTTCAGGCCAGGAGTTTGAGACCAACCTGGGCATTATAGTGAAAGCCTGTCTCTACAAACAAATTTAAAAATTAGCCAGGTACAGTGATGCATGCCTATAGTCCTAACTACTTGGGAGGTTGAGGTGGGAGGATCTCGAGCCCCTCGAGTTGGAGGTTGCAGTGAGCTATAATTATGCCACTGCACTCCAGCCTAGTGACAGAGCAAGACCCTGTCTCAAAAAAAAAATTAAAATTTTAAAAACGGTTTTTTGCTCAGACCCCATCCTCAGAACACTAGAATGTTAGAGCCAGAAGGGACTTTGGAAATTATCAGTTATCTATTAAGATGAAGAAATTTGAAGCCCAAAGAAACTAAATGACCTGCCCTTGGTTAAGGTCACCTTAGTTAACTAGGCCAACCAAGGAGGCTTTGAGTATGGCTCTCGATATTTTCAGCCCTGGCCTTCCAGGTCTCATTTATTGGCAGTGTCTGTAGGGAGCCAGTTATTTCCAGTCCTTAGACTGGGTGACATATTGATTCTGCTTCCATTTCTGCACCCACCTCAGAATTTAGATTACTGTTTCATGTTGTATTAGTTCATTCTCACGCTGCTAATAAAGACATACCCAACACTGGGTAATTTATAAAGGAAAGAGGTTTAATTGACTCATAGTTCATCATGGCTAGGGAGGCCTCAGGAAACTTACAATCATGGCAGAAGGGGAAGTAAACAGATACTTCTTCATATGGCAGCAGGAAGGGGACGAATGAGTGCCCAGTGAAGGGGGAAGCCCCTTATAAAACCATCAGATCTCTTGAGAACTAATTCACTATCAGAAGAACAGGATGGCAGAAACTGCCCCCATGATTGAATTATCTCCACCTGGTCCCTCCCACGACACATGGGGATTATGGGAGCTACAATTCAAGATGAGATTTGGGTGGGGACACAGCCAAACCATATCACATGTCTACTTTGGAGATCCTGTTTATTCCAAAAAGAAACCCTCTGTCTGAGACACACTCCCTGCCCCCCTTCTAAGAAGAGCCCAAGACTGATTCTGACCCAAACTCAAGGGTTTGAGTGGAACCAGAACATCCTAGGGAATGCTGCCAGATGAACAATGACATTTTAGGGACTGTTGAGCTTTCTTTCCTTTTGAATGTGCCCTCTTTGTGTCTCCTAGACACTTCTTAAGGCCCCACCTTGTTTCTTAGGCTCTCCTAGAGCTTTCAAATGTCCTGAAGAGGCTGGCCCTAGGAACTTAAGTAGAAAATATCCTTGAGGTCCACCATTCCAAGCTGATGCAAAAGGAAGTCTATTTGAAGACTCCCTCCCCTGAGAAAGAACCAAGCAACTATTAAGCTGTTTCCCATCCAGACAGTAGGAAAGGGTTAACTGCTTCTCTTGGGTCCTGAGCAAAGTCTGTCCGCTACCAGTTCCCATAACCGGGTTTCCTGAAATGGAGCAGGTCCCAGGTGACTCTCCACTAATCACATCCTTGGAAATGGGGCCGTGAGGCTCAGATTAGCTCATCCCTTCACCTTCTTGAGGCCTTCTCCACCTGGAGCACAGAATCTGGGGCAGCTTCACCACTCACCTCCCTCTGCTTTCTTATCAGGGGTCAGACAGGGATGTTCTAGCAGAGGAACATTATTGGGCTAATGGGGGCAACTAGAGGCCATAATGGTGCTGACTTTTGTGCAACTCTTGGACTACAGCATCTGTTCTTCCTCTTTCTAAGACTTAGGTGAAAAGAAAGATTCTTTTCCTGGGACAGTACCAAAGTTTATATAACTAGAGTATTTCCTTCTTCACCCCCATTCCCTGTTTTCTTCCTCTCCTTAGAATAACTGACTATGATACTGACTAACTTCCTGTTCTTCCTGGCCAAGTCACCCTTTGCACAAAGTCTGATTTCTCATCCACCAGTAGCAGATGCTGGGCCAGCCCAGGAGATTTCATTCCTTTCCCATTATTGTCCAATTTTTCCTCTGCCTAGATAGCCAATAAAATCTACATCACAAAGTGGTTCTGCCCTGTGTAACTGGCTTTTTTTTTTTTAGAAGGAGTTTTGTTCTTGTTGCCTGGGCTGGAGTGCAGTGGCATGATCTCGGCCCACTGCAACCTCCATCTCCTGGGTTCCAGCTATTCTCCTGCCTCAGCCTCACGAGCAGCTGGGATTACAGGCGTGCATCACCACACCTGGCTAATTTTTGTATTTTTAGTAGAGACAGGTTTTAACCATGTTGGCCAAGCTGGTCTCGAACACCTGACCTCATGTGATCTGCCTGTCTCAGCCTCCTAAAGTGCTGGGATTACAGGCATGAGCCACTGTGCCCAGGCTATAATTGGCTTTTTACCTTATCTCTAAGTAGGGCTGGATTTGTCCTGCCAGCTGATGTCCACTGGAAGAGAAGTATTCTTTGTGACTTAGAAACCTTGGGAATGCAAACAGCAGTGTAATGTGGTCACATATGGCCAAGTAAACCTACTGATCCAAAGACCAGATGATCAACTGTATTTGAAAGACAAGTAGGCTAATCGAGACAAAAATTCTTCCAGCAGCCCCATTAAAGAGGACATTGACTCCACGTATTCTAAAACTCTCAGATTGTTTCATAGACATTATTTTAACTATATTCCTGGGAGAATTTTCCTATTTTAGCTATGGAAAACTAAAATATAACACCTAAAGAGAGGTAAAATGGGAAAAGAATTGAGACATCCTGACTGTGTATGATTACAGTACTCTGAAGCACTTTGCCAGGGATACAGGTGTACAGTCTTTAAAACTAGTTATCTGGAACCTTAGTTGAGCTGATTTTTCACCAATCTCTAAAAGTTGACTTGGCTGTGCACAGTGGCTCACGCCTGTAATCACAGCACTTGAGGAGGCCTAGGCAGGAGGATTGCTTGAGCCTAGGAGTTGGAGACCAGCCTGGACAACATAATGAGACCCCATCTTAAAAAAAATTAAAACTTAGGCCCGGCACGTTGGCTGACGCCTGTAATCCCAGCACTTGGGGAGGCCAAAGTGGGCAGGTCGCTTGAGCTCAGGAGTCCAAGACCAGCCTGGCCAACATGGCAAACCCTGCCTCTACAAAAAATAAATTAGGCAGGCATGGTGGTGAGCGCCTATAGTCCCAGCTACTCATGAGGCTGAGGTGGGAGGATTGCTTGAATCTGGGAAGCAGAGGTTGCAGTGAGCTGAGATCGGGCTGCTGCACTCCAGCCTGGGCAACAGAGTGAGACACTGTCTCAAAAAATAATAATAATGGCCAAGCGCAGTGGCTCACGCCTGTAATCCCAGCATTTTGGGAGGCCAAGGCAGGCAGGTCATGAGGTCAGAAGATCGAGACCATCCTGGCCAACATGGTGAAACCACATCTCTACTAAAAATACAAAAATTAGCCGGGTGTGGTGGCATGCGCCTGTAGTGCCAGCTACTCAGAAGGCTGAGGTAGGAGAATTGCTTGAACCCCAGAGGTGCAAGTTATAGTGAGCTGAGATCATGCCACTGCACTCCAGCCTGGTGACAGAGAGAGACTCCGTCTCAAAAATAATAATAATAATAATTTAAAAATAATAAAGTCAATTTGATTTTCATCTGTTCTGGCGTTAAGGCCACTTCTGAATTCTGTTTCCCCAACTTTCATTCTCACCAATTGGAAAGAGACTATGGGATCAAAGGTCTGAAAGGGTCAGGATGTCTCAATTCTTTTCCCATTTTACCTCTTTCTTTAGGTGTTATGTTTTAGTTTTCCATACCTAAAATAGGAAAATTTTTCCAGAAATACAGTTAAAATAATGTCTATGAAACAATCAGAGTTTTAGAATATTTAAATTAGAAGAAATCTTTTTTTTTTTTGAGACCGAGTTTCGCTCTTGTTGCCCAGGCTGGAGTGCAGTGGCACGATCTCAGCTCACTGCAATCTCTGCCTCCCGGGTTCAAGTGATTCTCCTGCCTCAGCCTCCTGAGTAGCTGGGATTACAGGTGTGTGCCACCACACCCGGCTAATTTTTGTATTTTTAATAGAGATGGGGTTTCACCATGTTGGCCGGGCTGGTCTTGAACTCCTGACCTCAGGTGATCCACCTGCCTCAGCCTCCCAAAGTGCTGGGATTACAGGCGTGAGCCACTGAACCTGGCCTAAATTAGAAGAAATCTTAAAGGGCATTTAATCTAGTATTTCCCAGCCAGAGAAGCAATATTTTTTTCAACTCATTTCCTTTATCCCCACCTCTTCTCCTGATTAGCCTCTCTCTACTTCCTTCCTCAACCTCTTTCTGGTATCCAAGGTAGAGTGTTGGTCCAGTTTGCATAGTCTATTTAGTGTGTTTAGGGTTGGGAAACACTGACCTACTTCACCTCCCTATTTCATGCAGTAATCATTCTAACAGTCAATAACAAGTTGGTATCTAGCTTTTACTTGAATATCTCGTGTTGGGAAATTTGCCGCCTCAGAGGCAACCCATTCCAGCTTTGGGCAGCAGTGGTTTCGTAGAGAGTTTTTCATTATATTGAGCTAAAGTCTACTCCCTCTCTCTGCCCCGTGTCTTCCACCCATTGGTCCCAGATCTGCCCATTGAACCCACAGAGAATCCATCTAATCCCTTTATAAAGGGGCGTGGAGAATACCCAGGAGTGTAATTGTTAACTTGTCACAGTGGCTCAGACCTGGCCTGAATGATTGTATTATAGATATCCTGTGCTTTGTATGCTAGCTGTGTTCCTAAAACATTGTATAAGCCAAGTTTTGTATGAATCAAATCATTTTAGACATACTGGGAAGTTGACTGTTTAAAAGAAACCCTGTTATCAGTTCTTTCATAAACTGAAGAATCCTTTTGTAATGCAAATAATCTCCCCCTTTAACATTTTATGCAAATCCAGATTTTCGTACATTATGCTTTACCTAAGGCAAGGTTTGCCTACATACAAAACAAGTAAAATAATGATAACAGTAATAGCTAACACTTTTTGAGCCCTTATCTGGTACCAGGTGTCATGCACCTGACAAGCACTATTTAATTTCTCATCACAACTTCCTTCTGTAAAATTATCCCTGATTTACAGATGAGGAAGCTTATGCTTAGAGAAGTTAAATACCTTGTCCAAGTTCACACAATTAGAAAAAGGTGGACCAGAATTCAAACACGGTCTGATATCTTCACACCCTGGAAGTTTCAGAAGCCATAATAGTTGACATGACTAGCCACTAGCTGTGCCCCACAGCACAAGTAAATTAGGCTGAGATACAGAAAACTGACCTCAAATGTCTATAGCTTCAAAGATGTACACAAAACCTATTCTTCTCTGGGTGCCCTGGGTTTTCTAGTACAACTCAGTTTCCAGTGCAATTCAACTGAGGAACCCCGAAGCCTTCCCCTCAGTTACTAGTATTAAACAGATGCCATCAAAATTTATTTTAAGCAGATGAGTGCAATCAGACACTTTTTCTTTTCTTGTTTTTCTTATTGCTGCTGAACAAATTAAGACACTTTCTCAAAGGTCTTTGTATTCACAGGGGTTAGTGGCATGAGCTTCTTGGAAGAAAAAGTGGTTTGTTGTTGACTGGTAAAGTCAAAGGTATTGAGAATCATGGTTGGTCCCAGACTGCTCCCAGATGAGTCTGAATCATTCATATGGGCCCAGTTTTTAATTGCATTTAGGTTTGCAAGTTAAAAATAGTTTGAGAGGGATCGTCCATAAATAAGTGCTGGTTTGAGTCTCAACTGGACGAAGATAAATGGATGTAATATTTCCATGTTCTCAAATCGGTTCTACTTTCTCCGATTTCAACAACAGCAGCGTGCACTCACAGCATTGCTCAGCTTAGAACATCCCTTGGGGCTCTGAGAACCCACACTTTTCTACACTGTGTAAGGGAGCTCGAGGCATGACTGTCTTCAGTCCTCTGTACTCCACCTCCACCTACCCCCACCTATTAGAATTCCCCATTTGATGTGACACTTTATCTTGGCTCATTCGCAGACTTTTGCTTTCAAATACTTGATTATCCTTTGCAAACCATGCCCCAAGCTCGCCAAGACCAAGCTGACTTCATGGCCTAAGTAATCACAGGAAATCAGGTCAGTCCTCGGCAAGCCACCTTTCTGACCTTTACTTGTGTAGCACGCTTGTTTACAATTTCAAGTCATAGACTCAGGTGAGGAAATATGTCATTTTCTTTATTTCTCAACTTAGTTCGTCAGCTCTCATTTCTACTGAAAGCTAAAAAAGAATTAACTTCACCAATCAAGATAACGCAATCTGACATTTTGAGCTGGATGATTAAAAAAAATAAATAATGCAATCGTTGCAAGTTTGGTTTTTTGTTTGTGTTTGTTTGTTTGAGACAGGGTCTCACTCTGTTGCTCAGACTGGAGTGCAGTGACATGGTCATGGCTCACTGCAGCCTCGACCTCCCAGGCTCAAGCAATTCTCCCACCTCTGCCGCCCAAGTATCTGGGACCATAGGCATATACCGCCATGCCCAGATAATTTTTAAAGTTTTTGTAAAGATGGGGATCTCACTATTATTGCACAAGCTGGTCTTGAACTCCTGGCCTTAAGTAATCCTCTTGCCTCAGCCTCCCAAAGTGGTAGGGCTACAGGCGTGAGCCACCATGCCCAGCTGTCAATCGTTGCAAGTTTTAAACTCAGTCTCTCAGTCTCTTAGGATTCTCCTCCCAGCCCCCTTCTCCTGATATTTTTTTTTTTTTTTTTTTTTTTTTGAGACAGAGTCTTGCTCTGTCACCCAGGATGGACTGTACTGGCGCGATCTCGGCTCACTGCAACTTCTGCCTCCCGGGTTCAAGCAATTCTCCTGCCTCAGCCTCCCAAGTAGCTGGAACTACAAGCATGCACCACCACACCTGGCTAATTTTTGTATTTTTAGTAGAGACAGGGTTTCACCATGTTGGCCAGGCTGGTCTCCCACTCCCGACCTCAGGTGATCCACCCGCTTCAGCCTCCCAAATTACTGGGATTACAGGTGTGAGCCACTGCGCCCAGCTCTCTGCTATAGATTTTAAAGGGTCTAGTTAAGGGTTCCAAAGCGAAGAATTTAACTTTGATCTCTCTGTGTCATCCCTATGCAGAGGTCAGTGCATCTACAAAGCACTTGCTGTTGCCGTTGCTGCTGCTGCTGCTTAAGTGATGGAGATAGATTAGGAATAAAAGAAATGGGAAATACATCATTTGATATGAAAACATTTTGTTTCATCTACTTACAATAAGGACTCATCTTCTCTCCCAAGGTCTTTTCTTCCATTCATTAGTTTACTGCACAGATATCTATGTTTGCTCTGCTGGGGATACAACTGTGAAATAATTGTGTTCTCTTCCCTCATGGTGCTCATGCTCTAAGAGAGAACACAACCAATGGGCAGTGACAATCCAGTATGGAGTGCTCTCAGAATGCCCCTGTCCCAGACTTGGAGCTCAAGGAAGGCTTTCCAGAGGAAGTAACATCTAAATTGATACCTGAAGGATGAGTAAACATTGGGTGAATGGAAGAGGAAGAGTGATTCCAGCCAGAAGGAAGAGCATGCTCAAAATCCCATAAACATTGGGGAAACTCCAAGAGGTTCCTTATGGTGAGGACACAGAGTGCCAAGTGCAGAGTGGTGACAGACCAGGCTGGAGAGGTAAGCAGGGTGTGCAAACTTTGTTAAGAACTTTGGACTTTGTCCCAAGGGCAGTGGGGAGCCACTGAAGGGTTTCCAGAAGAGGAATGATCCGTCTGATGTATTAAAGAGACTACTCTAGCCCCACAGTAAATAAGATGGCCCAGGAAGAGTGCAGAGAATAAGAAAAGGCCTAGACAAAACACAACCATCAACAACAAAATTAAGCGACAAGCAGAAAAGGAACTCACAAAAGAAACAGAGAAGGGACCACAGGGGTTGAAGGAAAACCAAGAGAATGGCAACCCCATACCAAAAGAAGAAAATTTCAAGAAGCAGGGCATAATTAGAGTCAATTGCTGCCAAGAGGAGAAGTGAGACAGCAATTGGAAACTAACAGCTGGATTTTGCAATAGGATTATTGATAACCTTGTTGAAAGCAGCTTTAGAGTGGAAGTTCTATTGCATTGGATTAAGTCAATTGTATCAATGCTCATCTATCCCCTTCAATTACCATCTATTTCTACACTGGTGTATTCCAAATGGGTATCTTAAGTCCAGACCTCCCCTTTAAAGTCCACGCCAATATACAATTGACTACTCAATATCTCCACTTGATTGATTCAAAGATACCTCAAACCTAGATTCCAAAACCAACAATCTCTCCACCCAAACCTGGTTTTCCTGGAGTATTCCTCATCTCAGCAAATAGTAGCTCCATTATTCCAGTTGCACAACCCATCCTTGACTAACCCTTTTTCCTCACCACCACCCCTATATCTATCCCATCACCACATCTGGTCAATTCTTTCAACCTGTGCACTCCATCTCCACTGCCAGCAACTGAGTTCAAGCTACCATCTCCTCTGTCACCCTACCCACAGTGGTAGCCTCCTAACTGGTTTCTCACACCAGTCTTTGCACCCCCCCATAGCAGCTAGAGTAACCTATTCCCCCCATAGCAGCTACAGTAACCTTTTTAAAATACAAAGTTGATCCTATCACTTCCTTATTTCAACCTTTCAATAGTCTCTCAGGGCTCTAAAGGTGAAAATCAAAATTCTTTAAATAATGACATAAAAAGCTCTGCATGATCTAGCCCTTGCCTATCTCCCCAGTCACAATTCTCTACACATTCCCTCTTCCCCTCTGTTTTCCCTGCACCCTGGTCTTTTCTCCATTTCTTTTGTATTTTTTTTTTTTTTTTGGTTGGTTGTTTTGAAAAAGAGTCACTCTGTCCCCCAGGCTGGAGTGCAGTGGCAGAATCTCAGCTCACTGTAGCCTCCGTCTCCCAGGCTCAAGAGATTCTCCTGCCTCAGCCTCCCGAGTAGCTGGGATTACAGGCACTTGCCACCACGCCCGGCTAATTCTTGTATTTTTAGTAGAGATGAGGTTTCACCATGTTGGCCAGGCTAGTCTCGAACACCTGACCTCAGGTGATCCACCCGCCTCAGCCTCCCAAAATGCTGGGATTACAGGCGTGAGCCACCGCGCCCGGCCTCTTTTCTCCATTTTTTTTTTTTTTTTTTTTGAGAGACAGAGTCTTGCTCTGTTGCCCAGGCTGGAGTGCAGTGGAATGATCTCAGCTCACTGCAACCTCTGCCTCCCGGGTTCAAGCAATTCTCCTGCCTCAGCCTCCCGAGTAGCTGGGATTACAGGCGCATGCCACCACACCCAGCTAATTTTTTTGTATTTTTAGTAGAAACGGGGTTTCACTGTGTTAGCCAGGATGGTCTCGATCTCCTGACCTTGTGATCTGCCTACTTCGGCCTCCCAAAGTGCTGGGATTACAAAGTCGTGAGCCACTGCACCTGGCCTCTTTTCTCCATTTCCTATGTACACCATGTGTCCTGCAACATCAGGCCTGTTAGCCATTCACTCTGTGGCTAAGAACATGGGTTCAAGGGTCAGACTGAGTTAAAATCCCAGCTCTACCCTTGCCTGGTTTGATGACCCTGAGTAAGATACTTAATCTCTCAGTGTCTCCATTTCATCATCTGTGAAATGGGGTTAATACTTACCTCTCAGAGTTGTTATAAAGGATTAAATGAAATGTTATGTGTAAAGTATTAGAAATACAGTTCCACGTTAATGTTAGTAACAGCTATTATTATTCCCCACTCTGTCTAGTTAATGCTTCTCATATTTCAGATCTCAGCTCAGGTGATCTGAGGTTATGAGTCTGTTCAGTTCTCTCTTAACATCCTGAACTTTTCATTCATAACACTCATTATACTTTGTGGTTATATATCTGATGGGTTATTTTATTAATGTCTGTCAATCCCACCACAGGCTCTTCCAAGAGAAAACAGACAGTATCCATTTTACTCATCATTATATCCCCAGATCCCAGCACAGTGCCTGGCATATAATTAGCCATATAGTTTTTGCATAAATATTTGATTGAACAGGGGAGAGGAAGTGAAGCCAATGAGTGCAAATGACTCAGGAAGACTGTGAACATAAAGAGCAAGGGGAATGCATGGAGGGAGATCAGGGCTTCTTGATTACTTTTTAAGCTGGCAAATGCTTGAGCATGTTTAAATGCTGATGGAAAGGAGCCAGCAGAGAGAGGAGTGAGGGCCGTGAGGCTGCAGAAGGGGCTGAGACTTAGCATAGGAGCCAGAAGAATCCGTCTTAGGTGGAAGGAGGGACACCTCTTCCCTGGTATTGAAACAAGAACTGAGAATTCAGCAATGTATGTATGTTTGGTGGGCAGAGCCAAGACCTTCCCATGAATCTTGGTAATGTAAGCAGCAAATGTGGATTCACTGAGAAGCTCAACAAACTTGGTGGACATCATTCCATTCGCTTTTGCAACTCAAATAAGAAGGAACCAGATGTTTTCTTCATCATTGACTGTACTGGTTCACTACAGAGCAAAATAACAAGTTTCCAAAGCAACCCTGTCACAGAGCTGAGATAGGCGATCTCAGTGTTCTCTTTATTCAACGTGCTTCCTCTCCAAATCGGGAAACAGTATGGGAAATAATATGGTAAAATCATAACGGCTGATACTGATTAAGTGCTTACTATGTGCTGGGCACTGTTCTCTTACTTTACCTGCAATAATTCATTTGATGTTCCCTACATTATGGTGCCGTTTTACATGTAAATAAACTGAATCCTAAGGAGGTAACTTGCCCAAGATTACACAGTGAGTGGGTGGCAGAACTACGTTTTAAAACCAAGGAGTCTGACTCCAAAATCAATGCTTTTAACCATTCTGCTATACTCCTTGTCTAGCAGAGAGGAAAGAACATATTAGGATTCAGAAGACCTGGAGTTTCTACCATGAACTAATTCTGTGAATTTGTACATTCACTTAGGTGTCTGAACATCAGTCTGTTCATCAATAGAATAAGAATGAGAATGTTTATCTTACAAGGTTTCTTGAAGGATTATGAAATGCTGAAAATAGGAAACAACTCTACAAAAGATATTATTTTGCTAATCATAAGACTTAATACCCTTGACTTCTAATTGGGTCACAATATTATAGGCTGTCATTGAGACCCTCAGTTCCCATAACCAGTACAGCAGCAGCAGCTTGGTGGTTCCAGTTCCTTTGGCAGGGCAGCTGATTCTCTATTTTTTTCTTTTTTTTTTTGGAGATGGAGTCTCGTTCTTGTTGCCCAGGCTGGAGTGCAGTGGCACAATCTCAGCTCACTGCAACCTCTGCCTCCCGGGTTCAAGCGATTCTCCTGCCTCAGCCTCCTGAGTAGCTGGGATTACATGCCCACCACCACGCCTGGCTAATTTCTGTATTTTTAGTAGAAAAGGGGTTTCACCATGTTGGCCAGGCTGGTCTCGAACTCCTGACCTCGTGATCCACTGCCTCGGCCTCCCAAAGTGCTGGGATTACAAGGGTGAGCCACTGCGCCTGGCCATGGGCAGCTGATTCTCATCCCATCGGCTTTAATGTCCCTGACCAAGTGTCCCTGATGACCGTCATGCACAGGTTGGTGCCTCCTTCCCCCGAACCAACCAACACATACTCCTACCTCTGGGAAGAGTTGCAGTTTATGCCCTTGTTTCTTTAATGCCATTGCCTGAAAGAGTGGCTATTAAAAATAATAATAATAAATAGCCTCAGGCCCGGCACAGCAGCTCACGTCTGTAATCCCAGCACTTTGGGAGGCTGAGGCAGGAAGATCACCTGAGGTCAGGAGTTCAAGAACAGCCTGGCCAACATGGCAAAACTCTGACTCTACTAAAGATACAAAAATTAGTCGGGCATGGTGGCATGCACCTATAATCCCAGCTACTCGGGAGGCTGAGGCAGGAAAATTGCTTGAACCCTGGAGGAGGAGGTTGCAGTGAGCCGAGATCACGCCGCTGCACTCCAGCCTGGGTGACAGAGCAAGACTCCATCTCAAAATAATAATAATAATAAATAGCCTCAAATGCAGCTAACTGTGAGGTACACACCAGAAAGCCAGTTCCAGTTTCACGGTAGAAGCACAGATATCAGAGGTAGGAGAGAACTTCAAAGTAATCTTTCAGTGGACCTCCCCAACCCTCCTCCCAGCCCATTTTATAGACTAGGAAAACCAAGGCGAGGTAGATGACACCACTAGTTAGGGCTGTCAAAACCATATCTGGAAAGTACTTCAATTGCACATATTTGTTTCAGTATGCATACCTTTTCAGAAAGGAGCAAAATCCTAAATTACCCATAAATCTATTATAAAACCTTAAATCCAATAATTCACTCAAAGCCCATTCTTTGAGTGCCCTTACTTGGCCATTTCAGGCATTCCCTGGATAGAAATGGGCCGGCATCTTCAGGGGCAGTACATAACCTAACGGCTCTGTACAAAACTCACCCTGTTACCACTGGTTCATCTCTGAGCTGAGTTTTCTAATCTGGAAGAACAGCACCTACTTCTCAGAGCTGGAGTGGGGGTGGGAGTGTCACATGAGATGATGCGCTTTTAGCACCCACCTGGCACTCTGTGAGTTTGTCATGATTTGGGCATAATTCCTTCTTCTCCTAAGCAGGCAGCAGTTCACCTTGGTTAAGGACCTTAGACCTCAGACCACTCAGACGCTAACAAACCAAGGAGAAACCCAGCCGTGTCAGGCCTAGAAATGTCTGCCCCCACCCCCACCCCCCTCAAGACGGTGACTAGGCCGGAATTCTCCTGGTTGATAAATGAGAGGAGCTGAGAAGCGCTGAGATGCCTGTTCCGAGCATCTGATCTGTAGAAGGCGAATCTTCACTGTGCCATGGAGATGTTCTGGGAGGGAGAGCCGGCCCAGCTGCCTGAAGGAGGACGCGAGAGCGAGGGGACGGGTGAGAGGAATGCTTAGCGGAGACGGCCTGGAGGTGCCCGGAGAGGAAAGGGGAACGGAGGCTGGATCTCGGGAAACCTCGTCGGCAGTGTCATTAGAGGAAGGATCGCGTGTCTCGGGGATACGGATTTTGGAGGAAAAGCAGAATAGGGACAAAGGTGAGGTGTCCGAACCGGGGAGATCAAGACCTGTAAGCTGTGGGGGACCCGGGGGCCAGCGAGGACGGGAAGGCGGGGTTTTGGGGGGAACCCGTACGGAAGGTGGCTGGGGGTCGGCAGCTGGCCTAGGAGCTGCCGCCGCGTTCGCCCCGGGGCAGGTCAACGACCCCGGGTGGGGAGCGGCGGGGAGCACCGAGAGGGGCCACGGTTGCCATGGCGCTGGGCGGGGAAGGGGCGACTTGGGCCCCGCCCCGAGCCCCGCGGGGCCGCCGGCTCCAGATGGTCCCGGGCCTCCCGCGGGAGCCGGCGGCCTGCGGCAGAGGGAGGCTATTGTCCTCCTTCCGCGGCGCCGCAGTCCCGCCGCTCGCGCCCGCGCGCCGCCGCCACGCGCCCCGCCGCCGCCCGCCCCGCGCGCCCCCCGCGCCGCCTGCGCCCCGTGACAGCGCCCGCCCGCCGCCCGCCGCCCGCCGCCCGCCGCGCGCCCGGCCGCTGCCTGCAACCGCCCGTCGCGGCCGGGCTGCGGGCGCGGCAACTACCGGTGCGCCCCCGCCCGCCGCGCCCCCGCCCGCCCGGCCGCCGCTCCGCGCCGAGGTAGGTGCCGGCGCCCCGCCCGCTTTGTCCGGGCCCGCGGGGCGGCGCGCTTTGTGCGGCCGCGTGCGGTCGGCGGGGTCGGGGTCGGGGTCGGGGTCGGGGTCGGGTCCCGGCGGCCGGGGTGAGCCGGGGCGGGAGCAGGCGGGGACGGGACGGAGAAGGTCCCGTGCCAGCCACACAGGTACCGGGATGAGGGCGGTGGGGGCCAAGGCCGGGGGGGGACTCGGGCCTCTCTGGAGCCGGGAGAAGAGTCTGGAACAGTTAGGGCTGACGGACACGTTCGCGGCGAGGCTGGGAGCGGGTCTGACAGCGCCGGCCCCTCGCGTCGCCGGGGCTGCGGGGCGGACGGGCCGGCGCCGGGCCAGGTGCTGGGGGCGCGCTCGGCCGCCTCTGCCCGGCGGACTGCGGGAGCCCGGCTCCCTCCTCCCGGGAGCCGCGTGGGCTCCTCCTCGCCTCTTTGGCAGCTGGCTCCACGCGCTCCCTTCTGTTCCCCCACAGTGTGTGGGAGAGGGGCACGCGGTTGGCTATGGTGGCCGGAACTGGCCCGGGGAGAACGCAGACGCTTCGGGCGGCGGGGAAGCGGCCGCGTGCGGCGTTTCTGTGGCCGGGACGCTGATAGGGCTGTGCGGTCCGCCCCGCACGGAACTACCCAGCAAGGCCTGCTCGCGGGGGTGTTCCAGCTCCGGGGCCACAGTCGTGATTTACCTTCCACTCGCTTGGAACTTTACCCCATTGGCCCCAGGACATTGCATGCTTGTGTGAGGTGCAGGTTTGCCCTGGTCTTAACCTGCTACACGTCGTCTGCCCTCCCCCTCTCGGAGCAGCCACAGTTCCAACGTTGGAGAGCCCGGGGGTTTCAGGCATGGGCAGAGGTAGCCACAAACCAGTTTTCCTTGAAGGTGAAGAGGGCAGAGTGAGTTCCAAATATGTGTCTTAGCTTGAGGTGTGGGGCAACCTCTTGGCTTATTCAGAAAGGCAAAGGATTGGCCGAGGAGAAGGTAGGATGGAGTTTACATTCTTCCCTTAGAGAAATTGATGTGACCCCTGGTTGGGGAAGGGAGGTAGCAAGGGAGTGAAGAAGCTGAGTATTTGAATAAATCTGCCATAACTGGAGGACTCTAGAAGACAAAATAAAATTTCAGTCCCCCTCTTCAGCCCAGTTCCTAACTTCCTCCGAGGGAATTGATCAGGAACACAGTCTGAGAGGTGGGTTGGGGTTTTGCTGTTCCTTCCTTCTGCCCTGGGCCCATCTTTCTCTTGCCTTCCTGGGGGCTCTGAGCTGATTTGTGACTTCTTTTTCGTTTTATCTCTCTGCAGTCCACCCATTTATACTTAGAAGCAAATAAAATTTGAACTTTGCCAAAGTCCCCATTTCTTCTAATCTATTATTCATCTCACTGTCATTTGTTCAACTCTGCCTTCCCATGACTTCTCTAGCTCTGCCGTTCTCCTCTCGCATATCTGCGGTTCGCTGTTGGGGCGTCGGCACTGTTTCTTTCATTACCTCTGGTACCTACTCCATCTTCATCTTCCTCTCATCGCCTAAGCTCCTGAGGGGGAGTGATATTTGAGTTTAGTGTGGGGTAGGGCCTGAGCAGACCTAGAAGCCAACCCTGGGTCACACTCACCCCTGAAACTTTGTGTCTTCTCAGCACTCATGGCTCCTCTAACCAATTGCAGCTGCTTCTCATCTTTGGACAAGGGTGGCCCTCAAAGTGTGGTCCCCAGACCAGTAGCTTCAATATCACCTGGGAACAGGTTAGAAATGCACATTCCCAGGTACCACCCCAGAAGTACTGAATCAGAAACTGGGGGATGGGGGGAGTGACCTGTGATTTAACAGTCCTCCAGGTGGTTGCTGGGATTCATGGAAGTTTGAGAATCTCCAGTCCTGAGTTGTTGAGCTCAACCCTGAAAGTATTCCAGCCCAGGAGCAGGTCTTCTCCAATCCCGTGTTCATTCTTTCCTTGAGCTTCTCTCTAGTCCTAAGAAAGACATTAATTCGATGGCCAAGAAAATGAATTATAGTCAAGTCATTCAATATCTCTTTATTAAATATCTATTGTACTGAGTCTGGAAAAAACACCAAAACAAGTAAGACAGCGCTTGTCCTCAATGAGTTAAATGTAGAGCAGGCAGAGAGACACATAAACAACTAACCGTAATGCGATGTGATAAGTACAATACTAGCTGCATGCCGAAGTGCCCTGGAAGCACAGAGGAGGGAATGATCAACTCTGAGGGAGGGAAAGAATTCATCAGGAGCAGGATGTGGTGAGAGGAAGAATTAGGGTACAAGGCAGCCTCTAGCCCAGGGTATAGGATTTCTACCTTAACATGTCAGCTGAAAGAGAGGAAAACTGCCCTGGAGGATCGGCACGGTGAGCCTAGTCTGCCTCCAGCAGTGCCTGGAGTACATTCCGGCAGGACACTAAGCCTGCAGCCGGCGGGGGTTGGCATTCTTCTAGCACTAACAGTGTAAGCTACTTGGGCCTGGCCTTGAGGTCAATTGCTAAGAATAAGGTATGATGAGACTGTAATCTGGATTAGCTACCGCACCACCCTATTGCCAGACTTCAGGAATCCGTGGAAGAGAGGACGATTGAGGATTCTCCGGCTTCAAGAGAGACGGGGTCATGAAGCCGGGGGGCTGCTGGCTGACTGAGGAAGTGTGAGCATGGTGACCCGGGTCATAGGTGAGGAATGATCTACGCAGTGGCAAGAAACCAGCACTGGATATGTGTAGGAGAAAAGCAAATAGAAATCAGTGGGAATCTAAAGATGGCAGCAGTGGACACAAGCTGAGAAGACATCATATTGTCCAAAAGGCCAGGGAGCTGCAGAGCTAGAATGCTTGGAAACCAAGACCTAGTGACACAAAGGTAGCGAGCCTCAGAGCCACATGCTGAACAATGCCAGAGAGCACCATTCACCTGGAAGGCTGTGGAGTTGCAACATGGTGGCCCTGTGGGGGTCTGTGATCTAAGGACACCAGTGCCAGCTTGGTTCCTTATCCATATCACAGCATTTCTGGAAACTCAGGACACACAGCATGCATGCTTCAAATTCAATTTGGGGAGAGGAGCATTTAAGTGGCTGAGGTTTTATTTGAGGGAAGAGGAGGTTCTAGCTCCATACTTTCTCCTGGTAATGGTAGGAATCCGCAGAGACCTTCTAACAGTTGGACTTCCCTGGAGGGTCTGGCTCCCGATTGGGCCCCTTTGTAACTTTAACAAAACCCCCAATTCTGCATTTCTCCTGAGCCCTACTTTCTGGGACCAGGGCTGTGGTCTTGGCAGTCTCTGGTTCTGGAAAGGAAGGAGGTCTGGAGAAGAGAGAAGTGATGGGTGGTGAGACTCGGGTAGGTAGGGAGGTGTGTGCCCATGGACACACAAAGGCAGAACCTGGCTTTCATCATTAACTGGTTCCATGAAGCTGAACCTGACCTGCTTGAAGGTTGCCTGCCCCTCCCCTTGGGAGGACCAAATTGGATCCCCAAAAATAAGCCAAAGCAGTCCATGTTTAGGTTCTGTGCAGCTTACGGGGGCCTCAGAAATACTGGAGTTTGGAGACAGGGTCAGATGGTTAGCTTCTTGGAGTTTCTGCTCTTTGTGGAGTGCAAAGATATGAGGCAGGGTTTGTAAACCTCAGCAGTTGGGGCCAGGCAGGTAACGTAGATATGTGAAGTGGCTGGGCCTGTAGACCCATCTAAAGGAATCCAAATCAGTCTTTTTTTTTTTTTTTTTGAGACAAATTTCACTCTGTCATCCAGGCTGGAGTGCAATGGCGCAATCGCGGCTCACTGCAACCTCCGCCTCCTGGGTTCAAGCAATTTGACAGCCTCAGCCTCCCGAGTAGCTGGAACTACAGGCACCTGCCACCACGCCCAGCTGATCTGTTGTATTTTTAGTAGAGATGGGGTTTCGCCTTGTTGGCCAGGCTGATGTCGAACTCCTGACCTCAGGTGATCCGCCCGCCTTGGCCTCCCAAAGTGCTGGGATTACAGGCGTGAGCCTCTGCACCCGGCCAAAAAATCAGTCATTTAAAAATAGCTTATTGGCCCAGCAAAACACTCCTGGGGGCTAGCCTTGGTAAGTTTGTGACTGCTATAAGGGGTCATGGAAACCGAAGCGGGGACAGGGTGGAACTTGGGTGTAGGCGTTTTTGTGGGCAGGTCTGTGCAGAGAGAGTTTGAGTGCTGGAGATGTCCATCCCAGAGCTGAGCTTAAGTGTGGCTGCTGGTTAGGAAGCCATAATCTGAGGGGCCGAGAGAAATGGAATTACACTTGGTCCTGAGGTGTGGACTACTTTCCCGTCTAGAAGCTGAGAGTATTAGGTGACGCTAGTTCAGGTCATGCCTTGCCCACAGCACTCTTTGCTCAGGGTGATTCAACTCTGCCCTAGAATATATTTTTATATAAATATTTACAGAAAAAAAATCTAGAGAATCTGTGGGGAGAAATGGTGGATTTTGAATGAGAAGAGTCCTAGGCCTAGTAGAAATTAAGCTCCCTTTCCTTCTACAGGGAATTAAAGCCCAAATCTACAAGCCTTAGACCTTAGCTCTCTTGCATGTCATTAATGCTCCTCCCAAGAAAAATCCTTGTGCACGTTTTCTCTTTAGGAGAAAGGGGAGGGGCAGACAACCCTGGCCTTCAAGTAGGTCAGGTTCAGCTTCATGGAATCAGTTAATGATGGAAGCCAGGTTCTGCCTTTGTGTGCCCATGAGTCTCACCACCTACCCGAGTCTCACCACCCAGCACTTCTCTCTTCTCCAGACCTCCTTCCTTCCAGAACCCGAGACTACCAAGACCACAGCCCTGGTCCTAGGAAGTAGGGCTAGGAGAAATGCAAAATCGGGGGTTTTGTTAAAGTTACAGACCCAGTCCCCTCCCCTCTCTCTTGAATGGCTGCTGAATGCTGAATTACACAAGAACTTTGGACAGTAGAGGTTTTTTTTTTTTTTTTATCCCCAGCAGATATTCTGAACCTCATTTGTTTGTTTTGAGGACAGAATGTGTTTGCGTAAGTTAGAGCCGTAAGTAGTGCTGGTGAGCAGACATGGTCCACATTTCCCCAGCTTGGGCCCTAGGCAGGAGCCACGGCTGCTCATCCCTCTGGGATGAGCCTCACAGGACGGTTGAGGAACCTGTGTATGTTCTATGTTCAAGAGGCTGCGATTAAGAGCGTGTCCCCCAGAGTCAGAAAGAACTTTTCAAAACCCAGCACTGTTTTTTCCAGCTGCGTGACCTTGAACCAGTAACTTAATGTCTTTTTTTTTTTTTTTTTTTTTTTTTTGAGGCGGAATCTCACTCTGTCTCGCCCAGGCTGGAGTGCAGTGGTGCAATCTCAGCTCACTGCAGCCTCCGCCTCCTGGTTTCAAGTGATTGTCCTGTCTCAGCCTCCCCAGTAGCTAGGACTACAGGCGCGTGCTACCACGCCCAGCTAATTTTGTATTTTTAGTAGAGATGGAGTTTTACCATGTTGGCCAGGCTAGTCTCAAACTCCTGACCTCAGGTGAGCCACCCGCCTTGGCCTCCCAAAAGTTCTGGGATTACAGGTGTGAGCTAATGCCCCCAGCCGACTTAATGTCTTTTTTTTTTTTTGAGACAGAGTCTTGTTCTGCCGCCCAGGCTGGAATGCAGTGGCGTGATCTCGGCTCACTGCAAGCTCTGTCTCCTGGGTTCACGCCATTCTCCTGCCTCAGCCTCCCGAGTAGCTGGGACTACAGGCGCCCACCACCACACCCAGCTAATTTTTTGTATTTTTTAGTAGAGATGGGGTTTCACCGTGTTAGCCAGGGATAGTCTCGATCTCCTGACCTTGTGATCCGCCCGCCTTGGCCTCCCAAAGTGCTGGGATTACAGGCGTGAGACACCGTGCCTGGCCAACTTAATATCTTTTGTGCAGCTTCCTCATCTATGAAATGGGGGCAACAGTGGGCCCTCACCCCACAGGGAGTTATGGTAAGGTGATGCATGTCAATGGCAGGGACATGTCACAGCCGACATTTATTGAGTACTTACTAACTTTCTCTGTGGCAAACCAAAGGAAACAAAGCGGAGAGAACCATACTGTATCCTCCTTTGAACTCCTGGGCACTTGCCAAACAGCGTTATCAATCTTCCTGGTGTATCATAGCTTTTTCTTAGCTCAAGAGCAGAATCTAGGTCTTTTTTTTTTTTTTTTTTTTTTTTTTTGTACAAGTCTCGCTCTAAGGTGCGCCCAGGTTCAAGCAATAATCCTGCCTCAGCCTCCTGAGTAGCTGGGATTACAGGCGCGTGCCACTATGCCTAGCTAATTTTTTGTATTTTTAGTAGAGACAGGGTTTCACCATGTTGGTCAGGCTGGTCTTGAACTTCTGACCTCAGGTGATCCACCCACCTCGGCCTCCCAAAGTGCTGTGATTACAGGCGTGAGCCACCGCGCCCAACGAATCTGGGTCTTTTTCTCTCAACTTGCCTACAGGGTATAGGAGGCCATCTTGGGTTGATCATGGGCTCAAAACAGTTTGTAGAAGGAAAGAATGCCACTTTCTAGTCATTATTGCCCACGGGGCCCCATATGTGCTGTATGTGCTGCCTGCATTACCCTGGGCTGCACACTGCTGTCTGAAGCACTGAAGCCCATCACCCCTTTCCTTACCCCCTAAATCCGTCCCTCTCTGGCCCTAAGCCGTTGGAGCCTTTCCTGACCACCGCATTGCTCTGAGCTGCTGCTGCCTTCCTGCTTCATTTTCTGTGCTTCTGATGCATTCCCGTCCCCAGGCTTCCCAGGTGGCTTCCCCTCTCCCCCTGGGGGCTGATTTCCACTCAGCAGCCAACCGCAGCCTCTGGCCACAAGGAGAGCGGAGCACAGGTAGGGCGAGAAGACAGAAGGCCCTGGTGGTGAGTGGAGGGCTTGGTGGTCCCTGAACGCCCCTTACTGGCCACATTCTCCTTGCAGGAGCAGGAAGCCGCCTACCACCATGAGCAGCACTCTGTCACCCACAGACTTTGACAGCTTGGAGATCCAGGGCCAGTACAGTGACATCAACAACCGCTGGGACCTTCCTGACTCGGACTGGGACAATGACAGCAGCTCAGCCCGCCTCTTTGAGAGGTCTCGCATTAAGGCTCTGGCAGGTGAGGTCAGGGGAGGGTCGAGGTGGGGGGATGCTGGAGGAGGCTTTGTCAGCTGGTCATGAAGAGCCCTTTAACTTTATGGGAAGACTGACTTTTCTTTCTAAGTGGGAGACCCAGAGCACCCTGTCAATTCCCTGGTCCCCACATCCAGCCTCAAGAATAGGCTCCAGGCCATTCAGAACTTTCCCCAGCTCCTCCCCCCAAGCATAGCGACGCTTCACTGGCCCCTGGACTGGCTGAGCTGACTAAAACAGCTTCCCTCTCTGGCCTCAGCCCCAGAGTCATGTCCCTTCATCCTTCAGAGTTCTCGCTCTTGCCACTCCTGTCTCCGCCCACCTCTCCCTTACCTGTTGCCCTTGTTGTGTCTTCTTTGATTTCCACTGTCATTTCCCACACCTGTTCCCAGTCTATTATTCCCCTCTGCTCCCTCCCCACCTGTTCCTTCCACCTGCCGCCTGTTACTCCCATTATCTCATCTGCCTGTTCCCTGAAGCAGATTCCCTCCACCCGCTGCTGCTGGTTTCTGCAGCCGCCCATTCTCCCAGCTGTGCTCTCTGCCTGCCTTGGCCCCTACCCTTCCCTACGGCCCAGGGCCTGGGCTCTCCGCTCTGAGCGGAAACTCGTCCAACGGCCTCCCTGTCTTCCGGGGGAGGAGTTGTCATGGCAACAAGAGTGCGGCTGCCACCTGACACCACCAGTGGCTGGCATGGGGCTGACTCACCCACACACCCCAAGGCCACCCACCCCGTCTGGCTTCCTCCTCCATCCCACCCTTGTCATTGCCATTGACCTGCCGGCTGCCCAGCCCAGCCCAACCCAACCCAGTCTGAGAGGCCCCAGCTACTCTCACCAAGAGGTGGTGCTCCCAGTGGGGGTGGAGGTTGGCCCCTAGAAGAAGAGAGACTCCAAGGGGGAGGTTCCCAAACCTGGCCACATGTTTTACAGGATCACCCAGGGATGTTTTTTACAAATACAGGTTTCCAAGCCCCTCCCTAGACACAATAAGTTAGAATCTTGGTCCAGAACTCAGGATTTTTCAAAAGCTCCCCAAGTGATTCTTTTGAGCCAGCTCAGCACCAGTCTGAGGACCCCCTTGTGGCAGCCATGGCTTCCCAGGACTCCTTCTCATTTTCTCCTGGGCCTCTCTGTCCTTCTGGTTGGGTCTTCAGGCCGGCTGTGAAACACTCCTACCAGTGCGTCTATACATCAGAGAAGACAGAAGGTGTGGGTTATGGAGAATGTCATGTTTGGGGAAAATGTTCCTGGCACTCTGGTTTTGGATTCATGTAGCCTCTAGAACTGTCATGATGTCTATGTGTGTACAACATGTGACACCCACCATGTTTGCACACATGACAAGTGCCATCCAGGACTGTCACCATGCCTGTGTACATAGGACACATGCCTCCCAGGACTGTCACCATGCCTGTGTACATAGGACACATGCCTCCCAGGACTGTCACCATGTCTGGCTGCACATAACTCGGGCCACCCAGCACTGTCACCATGTCTGTGCACACATCTGTGCGACCTTGTGCTGTCATTGGGTGTTTATCTCCACCACTAAACTGGGCTCTCCTGAAGAGGCAGCTCTGCATGGGATTTGCCTAGCACTGTGTCTCCAGCCAGCAGGTGTCAAATAAACACTGAATGAATAAAGATGGGGAAGGGCAAGTGTAGGCTGCACGTGACAAACGCTGAAGCCCAGAGGAAGGGCGCCTGGTATATGTGCCCAGCAGCGGGGTGTCTGGGTGCAGGGATGGCCTGGTGGAGGACGGCCCTGGTGGGCCAGAGGGCAGGGAAGGGGCTGGCACTGGAGGTGGTGATAAGCAAGTGGAAAGGATGGTAACAGCCCCCGTTTCACAGATGAAGGAGTGAAGGAAAATGCCTCGCACAGCGCCTGGCTTTTCCTCTTCCAGGATTTCCTCGTTTCCAGATTTCTCTTTGTCTGTTTCTGAGCTGGGGCTCAAAGCCCACACGTCCTGGAGAAGGACCTCCCAGAGTCACCCAGAGAGGGGTCACCCTCGCTGTTCCTGCAAACCTCTGGGAAACAGGAGTTTGCATTGGGGGCCCCTCTCGTGGGTCCTGTGCATTGTTAGGTAACTTGGGGCCTGATGGGCGGGTCTCGAAGGCGCTGGCAGTGCCCTCCTCCGCCGCCCCGCAGGGCCTGGCCCTGCCCCCGCCGGCCACACTCCGCCTCTCTCCCCTCCCCAACACTGTCCAACCTGTTTGTCTGGAGCCGCCTGTCTCCTCTCACCGCAGCCAGGCGTGCCCCCACTCTCTGTCTCAGGAGCTCGGGACACCTCGTAACTCTTTTTGCCACTCCTTGAAATTCCCACCATTCTTGAATCCCCCGACCCTGGACTCCAGCCTGAGGTTCCACTGGTGAACAGAAACTGGCCCCCTGCCGGCGGGGAGCATGGACTCTGGGCCCTGGGCACTGTAGCTAGCAGCTGGCAGCATGAATGGGAACGGAGTGAGCAGGGTGCACGGGAACGGCCTGCACGAGGCTGGTGAGTTTTACTATGAGGCTGTGGAAGGGGCCCACAACCCTGGGGGCCTCCTGCTCTCACCAGCTGCCTTCATCAACCCTGCTCAGTATGCCAGCGTGCTGGAAGGACGGTTCAAACAGCTGCAAGGTGAGGCCCAGGGGCGCCCTGTGGGGACGACTATGCCTGGGCGAGAGGGACCTGGGTGTGGGGAGAGTGGCCGGAGCCGAGGACCTGGCACGGGACACGGTGTGACTCCAGTGTTTGTGTTGGGAGACAACGTGATGCAGCTTAGAGGGGATAATTATAAGAGGCTGGAAAATACACAGATGTCAACGGAATGGGGAAAGGCTTGGACCTGCTGGCAGGGACCATGTATGATGGCATGGGTGGGTGTGACTGCCGGGCCTCGGGGTGCTGCATGGAGCAAAGGCAACCAGCCACAGAGGGCGTGGGGGTGCCAGCACCTGGGGAGGCACCAGCAGTGCCTCTGAGGCGGATCCGGATCTGGCAGTGGAGCGCTCGCCAGGACAGTTAGGGGAGGCGGAGGGGTGAGCCAGGGCCAGGGACCTGGAGATTGTGTTTTCCGGGCCTCTGAGCGTGCGTCTGAATGTGTGCAAGGGGGCAGTGTGTGTGGAAGCAAAGGGAGTGTCTCAAAGGAGAGGATCTGTGCAAACAGGCCCAGGTAGATGTCTGCGCAGGTGTGTGTTCACTCTGGCACAAGTGCTTAGGTGTGTTTCTGGGAATCACTGTTGTATGTGTGTGTAAGGATCTAGGGATGCTGTGGGTGTCTTGTGACGTGACACTTGGTTTCTGGTGCTTGGCTTTGTCCATTTTCCTCCTAGTTGCCACTAATTCTGTGTCTTCTGCCTGTGTGCCAAAATGGCCTCACCCCAGGGTGCCCAGCAGTAGGGCAGTGCCCCTGGATCCAGCAATGGCCTGAGACCCAGGCTCCTTCTGGCTCAGATGGGGCCTGTAGACCTGCCGGGAGGTCCCAAGGCACCCTTGGTTTCACGGGTGCTGGAGAGCATGGGGCCGTCCTATGTTGTTATTAGGACCCAGGTTCGGTGCCGGTATAGTGGCTGGAGGTAAGAGATAGGGAGCAACGTGGGTGTGTTGCTGTGTCCTATGGGTGAGGTGCTTAGGAATGTGAGATTAAGGGATGAGTCTTTCCGGTTTCTGAGATGCTGGTGCTGAGACGGAAGCAAAAGTGACTCTTTAGACCCCAGCCACTTGGGTTGGGTCCTTGCACAGGGCTCTCTGTGGGGAAGTGGCAGAAATCCTTATCACCAGAGCAGTTTCTGATGCTTTCACTTTGTCACTTAGAACATTCTTAATTTTTATTTTCCTATGGAACCTAGTACTTACTTCCCCTCTTCAGTAGCTCCCCTCCCCTGTGGGCTGGGCAGCAGGACATTGCCTAACTTTTTTTTGAGATTGGTACCTAACTCTGCCTGGCTTTTTTTCCCCCCGTGTTTCCTGGCCTCACTGTTTTCCCAGTTCCCAACTCTCAACATCTTGTTCTTCTGAGCAATGGGGTGTTTATGTCCTGGAACTGGATCCCCTTGCAGCCAGCTGAATGTACCGTCCCCAACCCCCAGAAGCAGAGGAGCCTGCCTTTTCTTTAAGTTATCTAAGGACAGTAAGCTGACTCAGGAGGCCTGCAGCCTCTATACCATCAAGTCCTAATGAGCGCTTGGAAGAGCCGCTGCTATAATTTTAGCCCACACCCTCTCCTTTGTCCGTAACCAAAAGAGAACAGCCATACCTCCCACCGGCCTGGGCAGCTCTTGCTCTCCTTTAGGTCAGATCACACCACATTATAACAGCAGCTCACCAAGGAGCCATTTTGTGCCAGGCACCAACTAGTTGTTTTATATACTTTATCTCATTGAATCAACACAATGACCTGTTGAAGTAGAAAGTGATGTTCCCATTTTACAGATGAGACATTGGGGCTCTGATGAATGAAATCATTTGACCAGCATTCCACCGCTTCCACGACTGCCCCATCCCAGCCCCTACCTGCATGTCCCATGGTTTCCGAGGTCTTCATCCTTTCTTCTCAAAGCCTATTTTCTTTTCTTTTCTTTTCTTTTCTTTTTTTTTTTTTTTTTTTTTGAGACGGAGTCTCGCTCTGTCGCCCAGGCTGGAGTGCAGTGGCATGATCTCGGCTCACTGCAAGCTTCGCCTCCCGGGTTCACGCTACTCTCCTGCCTCAGCCTCCTGAGTAGCTGGGACTACAGGCGCCCGCCACCACACCTGGTTAATTTTTTGTAATTTTAGTAGAGACGGGGTTTCACCGTGTTAGCCAGGATGGTCTCGATCTCCTGACCTTGTTTTCTGCCCACCTCGGCCTCCCAAAGTGCTGGGATTACAGGCATGAGCCACCACACCCAGCCTTCAAAGCCTATTTTCTGTCTTTCATCCTTCTTCTTTACCTTGTTTATGAGCTCATTGCAAGTTACGGGCTTTCCTCCCGGTCATCTTCCTTCCCTTCCTCCTCCTTAAAGGACCCCGCTTCCCATCTCTCAGGCTCCTCCATCCCCCACCCCTGCCAACTGGTGTTTAGAAGCAGGCATACTGAACTCGAGGGACAGAAATAACCCCATGTTGCCTCCACAGATGAACGAGAAGCCGTGCAGAAGAAAACCTTCACCAAGTGGGTAAACTCGCACCTGGCCCGGGTCACGTGCCGGGTGGGGGACCTGTACAGCGACCTCCGGGACGGACGCAACCTGCTGAGGCTCCTCGAGGTGCTCTCGGGAGAGATACTGGTGAGCTGCGGATATGAAGGGAAGGTGGGGGCCTCAGAAAAGTGTCCCAGGGGACCAGCTGGAAGAACAGCCCTCAGAGAGAGTGACGGCACAGGGCGGGAAGCAGTGGCTCCCTCTGCTCAGAGGATGGGTTCATTTCGAGCGCCTTTGCCACTTGGATTACATAGGAGCATTGCTTCGTGGAGACAGGAACAGTGGCCCCATTGAAAACATTTCTTTTCCCACCTACTCTGGGTGCAATTAATTCCCTTGGGAATCTTAATCTGCCCAAGCCTCATCTGTAACCTCAGCTTTGGCTCCAGCCCTGGGGCTGTGCCTGTGTTCCTGAGGTAGGTCATGGGGAAGGTGTGCAAAGCCGGGCCCTGCGAAGGCTGGGGAAGAAGGTGGAAGCCCACAGTCCCGTGCCATTTTGCCCCCGTCCCTCCACAGCCAAAGCCCACAAAGGGCCGCATGCGGATCCACTGCCTGGAAAATGTGGACAAGGCACTGCAGTTCCTCAAGGAGCAGAAAGTGCACTTGGAAAACATGGGCTCCCATGACATTGTGGACGGAAACCACCGACTGACCCTTGGGCTGGTCTGGACCATCATCCTTCGATTCCAGGTACCCCAGCACACTGTCACACAGGGTATGGTTCCTGCCCTGGCTCTGCACCGCAAACTGTTCCTGCTGGCCCATGACACGACAAACACAAAGATGGAGGATCTAGAACCTTATGTAGCAGTTGCCATGGAGGCGCTATCCAAGCACCAGATCAGTGGACTCCCCTCCTTCAGCAGGGTAGAAACCAGCTTGCCTGAATGTCAAACCCCTGTGGCAAGTTCCCTGTGTGCTGGTCTGTGTATTGGTCATGTGCAATAGGACCAGAACTACAGGTTGGTCCACAAGGGACTAGAAGTTTTACCAACTGGTCCTTCACCACAAGGGGTTTGGGAACTTCTAGAGGGTCTGGTCACTGGCACCAATCCCCTGCCATAAACTCTGCCTGCCTCCCCCAGTGGAACGTCACCCTCCTTCTTCCCATGCCCCAGTGTCCTCATGCCATCACAGCGTTCCTGATCACCCCCTTCCTTCTCGGGTTCTGTCGGCTTCACCTTGGAGAGCCAGCTTTTAGAGACCTTGGAGAGCCAGCTCTCAGAAAATGTTCACTCTTCCGCCTGCAGTTCCCCACCTGGAGGGACCAGCACCCTCCACTCAGAGACACACCCATTCTTCAGCATTCTACCCTAATCTGCTGCCTCAAATCCCTTGCACCCAGTGTTTTGTGGTCCCTGGCCTAGGTTGAGAGGACCTCAGGCTGTGCCTGTCCACCCCATTACCACAGTCTAAAGAGCGGTTTCCTGCCATTTATCTGAGCATCTCTGATAACACCAGGAGTTCCTGACCAGGGAGTGAGGGCCTTGCTTGCTTCCTTCCTAGATCCAAGACATCAGTGTGGAGACAGAAGACAACAAGGAGAAGAAGTCAGCCAAGGATGCCTTGCTTCTGTGGTGCCAGATGAAGACTGCAGGGTGAGGACACCCTGGGCGTGTGGCACTGGAGGGTCAGTGACCCCCAGGCTGTGCTGGGCTCCAGGAACCATGAGCTGGTGACTGCCCTGGAGTCATAGACCAGGGCTCAGCCCTACTCACCATTTTCTGAATCTCTGTTTATAGTTATCCCAACGTCAATGTACACAACTTCACCACCAGCTGGAGAGATGGACTAGCCTTCAACGCCATCGTGCATAAACACCGGTGAGAAGATGGGGTTAGCATGCAGCAGAGCTGCTGGGTCGGCTAATGACCTGGGGTGCACATGTGGAGACAGAGATGAGATGAGCTGCACAGCAGTCAGAAGGAAGGAATAGCACTCGGAGCAGAACCAGAACATGGGGGTGCAGGGCTGCACAGAGCACTTGTGATGGGAAGCAGGGGAGGCAGTATGGGGAGGGGCTGTGAGCAGCAGTGTGGGTTTGGGATGCCTACTTCTGGACAAAATTGGGTCGGTGACTTAGGGATAAAGATTGGTGTGGGTTTCCTCTTCCTCTTTAAGATCTCACATGTTTCTGATCCCTTCTGTCTTTCCTCCCCACCCAGGCCAGACCTGCTGGATTTTGAGTCTCTGAAGAAGTGTAATGCACACTATAATCTGCAGAATGCATTCAATCTGGCTGAAAAGGAACTGGGACTTACCAAGCTGCTGGATCCCGAAGGTGGGGCCAGAGCTATGTGAAAAAGAGGTGGTAGGGCAGAGACAGGAGGTGGACCAGTGGTTGCCGGGGGCTGCGGAGAGGGAAGACATGGAGTAACCACCAACCGATATAGGGGCTTCTTTGGTGGGGGAAGAGAATGTTCTGGAATTAGAAAGTGGTGATGGTTACACAACCTTGTAAATATACTGAAAAACGCGTGGTTGCTCACACCCAGCACTTTGGGAGGCCAAGGCAGGAGGATCACTTGAGCCTAGGAGTTTGGTACCAGCCTGGGCAACATAGTGAGACCCCATGACTACCCCTCCCCCCAAAAAAAATATATATCTTTACACTGAAAACCACAGAATTATATACATTAAAAGGGTGAATTTTATGGTATGACAATTATTTCTCAGTTTTTTTTTTTTTAACAAAAGACTGTAGGTAGGAAGAAAGGCAGCCCAGTGACAGAAAGAGCCATGGGCTGTGGGTTATGTCCCAGACAGAGCACAGAGGAGCTCTGTGACATACAGCCAGTGGCTGGCCTCTCTGTGGCTCAGTTTCCTCATGTCTTAAAAGAGAGAATTGGTCTCTAAGGGCCCTTCTAAAATTCTAGGATTCTAAATTAAGCTACATGTTGCTGGCCACGGTGGTACCTGCCTATAGTCCTAGCTGCTAGGGAGGCTGTGGTGAGAGGATCACTTGAGCCCAGGAGTTCTAGGCTGCAGTGGATTATGCTGATCGGGTATCCACACTAAGTTCAGCACTGGTGACCTCCTGGGAGCAGGGGACCACCAGGTTACCTAAGGAGGACTGAACCGGCCCAGGTCAGAATGGAGCAGGTCAAAACTCCCACACTGATCAGTAGTGGGATCACACCTGTCAGTAGCCACTGTACTCCAGCCTGGGCAACAGCGAGACCCGTCTCTATTTTTTTAAAACAAATTTTTAAGAAAAAAAATTAAGCTGCATGACCTTCCACTCTCACCCAGAACTGGCCTGTGGTCAGCTGACCTTGCTGATTGGTTCCTGTGGTTCCGGTCATAATGCCGATGAGATTGATGAGATCGATGAGATCAGTAACAGCGATTGGGCTCTTTTTTTTTTTTTTTTTTTTTTTTTTGAGACGGAGTCTCGCTCTGTTGCCCAGACTGGAGTGCAATGGCGCGATATCGGCTCACTGCAACCTCCGCCTCCTGGGTTCAAGCAATTCTCCTGCCTCAGCCTCCTGAGTAGCTGAGATTACAGGCGCATCCCACCATGCCTGGCTAATTTTTGTATTTTTAGTAGAGACGGGGTTTCACCATGTTGGTCAGGCTGGTCTCTAACTCCTGACCTTGTGATCCGCCCACCTTGGCCTCCCAATGCCCTGTGATAACAGGTGTGAGCCCCCGTGCCTGACTGCGATTGGGCTCTTATTTGGTACCTGGTTCTGCGCTTGACATGCTTTATCTTCACAACACCCCTTTGAAATCAGTACTGTTGTTATCCTCAGTTTATGGAAGGGAAGATGGGGGCCTATAATGGGTAAGCAACTTGCCCAGGTCCTCCGGCAGATGGAGCTGACATTGGCGTTCAGGCAGCCTGGCTCCAGAGCCTGTTTCCTCCGCTGCCTCTGGGAAAGTGGAGACCAATCTTGGTGCAGCAAGAACAGGGAGGAGAGAAAGGCTCCCCTGCTGGAGGTGCTCCTTAAGTTCACTGGGTGGATGTTGACTGGTCTTGGCCATTTTCTCCCTGTTTTCCATTCTACCTGTAGCCCTATCACCTGGGCCCTTTTACTGCAGAATGACAAGTGTCAGCGAGCTAGCAGCAGACATAGGCTTCATGCAGTGCTCCTTGGAGAGCCTCTGGGCAGCATGGCTGTAATTCAGAACCTGGAAATAAAGCTAAGCATTCTGTAACTTTCCGAGATGCCTTCAGTGGCTCCTGCCTGCCCATGTGTTTCCAGAAATAGGCAAGAGGCTGCTTCTGGTCTCATAGTCTTACCTTTAGGATAAAATCTGGCCTATTTAAGAGAACCCACAGATTTCAAGTTATGGTCAGCCTCAGTTGTGCGCTGGAAGCCAATTCGGCTTGAAAGATACTCCCCTCCTTGGGCCCACAGCTGAGCTTTAGGATTGAGGTTAGAAACGGCGTGATCACACCTGGAGATGGTGCTGAGAGCTGGCCTCTGTCCCCAGTGAGCTGCAGGGATCACAGGGCCCATCGCTCTGAGCATCCTAGGTTCAGGAGGCTTAGTTCATACCTTCCATCCCGCTGCCCCTCAATCCATTGACTTCTTAAACATTATTCCAGCCTAAAAGTCCACGATCCATCCCCACATAGCAATGCTATTTCTTTTCTTGCTTTTCTTCCCCAAACAGCTGATTTTGGTTTCCACAGGGAACTCTGGGTAAAAGCCTCCTTGTGCTTCTGGGGTTTGTGCTCTGCTCGGAGGGCCCTTCTTGTTTCCAGGAGAAAGGGAAAAAAAGATGAGCTTTTTGGTGCCCTTTTCATTTGAATGGCTGAGTTGTCATTTTGCTCTAAAAGGAGATGGAGAGATGTCAGCCTTGGAGGACTGGGCAGGCCCAGGGTTTGGGGTAAGTGATGCAAGTTATGGATGAACTTCTGGGAGGCCTGACCCAAATGGTCCTCTCTTGCAGATGTGAATGTGGACCAGCCAGATGAGAAGTCAATCATTACCTATGTGGCTACTTACTACCATTACTTCTCCAAGATGAAGGCCCTGGCCGTGGAAGGCAAGAGAATTGGCAAGGTACTGTCCGTGGGCGGTAGGCATGAAGGCCAGAGGAGGCCCGGCTGAGGGGTCTTACTCCCCCAGTACAAGGGCAGGGTGGAGCTGCAGGACTGGGCCAGGGACCCTGTGGCTGGGACTGTCATGTCCCTGTCTTCTGCCTCCCAGGTGCTGGACCATGCCATGGAGGCAGAGCGCCTGGTGGAGAAGTACGAGTCCCTGGCCTCAGAGCTGCTGCAGTGGATTGAGCAAACGATCGTGACCCTCAATGACCGGCAGTTGGCCAACTCCCTGAGTGGGGTCCAGAACCAGCTGCAGTCCTTCAACTCCTACCGCACCGTGGAGAAGCCGCCCAAGTAGGTGTCCCTGGGTCCCCACCCTTCCCTGAGCCGTGCTCCCACCAGAGGAAGCCTAAATTAGCACAGCCTTCAGGGAGGGAAATTTGGCAGTACATAAATGCAGTGGAGATTTCCCGCACCAGAAGCATCCAAACAACATAGTTGATACAAAATAAATTTTTTTAATGATTAGCCATTTTTAAAAATCATGCTGTGGGCCGGGCATGGTGGCTCACACCTGTAATCCCAGCACTTTGGGAGGCCAAGGTGGGCAGATCACTGAGACCAGTCTGGCCAACATGGTGAAACCCCATCTCTACTGAGGTCGGAAGTTTGAGACCAGCCTGGCCAACGTGGTGAAACCCTGTCTCTACTAAAAATACAAAAAAATTAGCTGGGCATGGTGGCACATGCCTGTCATCCCAGCTACTTGGGAGGCTGAGGCAGGAGAACCACCTGAACCCGGGAGGCAGAGGTTGCAGTGAGCCGAGATCACGCCACTGCACTCCAGGCTGGGTGACAGAGCAAGACTCCATCTCAAAAAACAAACAAACAAACAAACAAACATGCTGTGGAAACGATTGCTATGATGTGTTGAGTCAGTACAATCCATCAGATAAGATTACTGATCAGGTGTCATGGCAACCCAATCCCAGCATAGGATAGAGGGGACTGGACCTGACAGGCAGGTCACAACCGGCAACGTGGGTGTGGCTGGTAATGTGAGAATTGCAGAGGTCCTTATCATTTCAATATTTTAGCAATTAACTGTTCCAAGTATGTGATTGCTGTTAGGCAATTCTGTTCAGTACCTGCCAAAACGTCTGTGTTTATGCTGTCGTGGAGTTCTTTTGGAGTTAATATATATCAGCTCTGAAACTAATATTAGTCCAGAAAACAATTGTTTCTATACATTCCAGGGAATGATTTAAGGTGTACCCTTTAACCTAGGAGGTCGTCTTCTGGACATTAAACAAAGATGTAGCTTCAAGGATGTTCATCAACACAACCACTAGAAAAGAAAAATAAGTCATGGGCAGCCATTGAAAATAATGTTAAAGAAATGCACTTATTGACATGGAAAGAAGTTCATGAAAAATAAGCGGGGAAATAGGTTATAAAAAAATTATTTCGGCTGAGCACTGTGGCTCACGCCTGTAATCCCAGCACTTTGGGAGGCTGAGGCAGGTGGGTCACTTGAGGTCAGGAGTTTGAGACCAGCCTGGCCAGCATGGTGAAACCCCGTCTCTACTAAAAATACATAAATTAGCCAGGTACGGTGGTGCACGCCTGTAATCCCAGCTACTCAGGAGGTTGAGGCAAGAGATTGGCTTGAACTCAGGAGGCAGAGGTTGCAGTGAGCCCAGATCGCACCACTGCACTCCAGCCTGGGTGACAAAGCAAGACTCTGTCTCAAAATAAAATAAAATGATGTTCTTTTGGTTAGCCCGTATTTTCTGGCTTCCACATAAAGAGTTTATATTGCTTTTGTAAGAAGAAAAGCAACACAGGACACCCATTTGGAAGAGTAAAGAGTCCTTGTGACCCTCGTGGGCTTTAATTCTGACCCCAACCCGGCCTCCTGCCTCAGGTTTACCGAGAAAGGGAACTTGGAAGTGCTGCTCTTCACCATCCAGAGCAAGCTTCGGGCCAACAACCAGAAGGTCTACACGCCCCGCGAGGGCCGGCTCATCTCAGACATCAACAAGGTCCGTGGCTGCCCATAGGCCACCCACCCTCAGGGCAGCCCCTGGCCCAGATGCCTTGCACACATCCCCAAACCCGGGGCCATCTCGACCTTCACCAAGTTCTACTATCTGCTGCCCCAACTTGAAACTCGAGCACTCTGCCCAGCTGCCCACACTGTGCCAGATGTGATTCTCCCATCCTCTCAGGCACACGGCTCCCTGTCCCTTTGTCTGACTTTCCGTACGAGGTCACGTAAAGAAATTATGCCCCAAGTCCCTCAGCTTATTAAACCTGTCCCCGACTCACTATCCCTTCCTTTATTTTTTTCACAATATTGTAAGATTACTAAAAGTAAAAATAAGGTTCGCACACAGTCCTGCCAACACAAAGGAATCAGATGGTTTCCACTGTTCCTGCTCCCTCCAGTCCTTTTCCAGAAGCTTCTACATGGCTTCACAGACTCCCAGCGCTGCCCTGTTTCCTGTTTCCACGCCCAGGCGTCTCACCCACTGCATTCCACGGATCCACCAGACCGAGCTTCCATGGGACTTACCATGTGCCTCCAGCCCCACTGAGCCCTCCTCACCCTGTCCCTTCCACTAACCCTGTCCCCAACCCATAGGCTTGGGAGCGGCTGGAGAAGGCAGAGCACGAGCGTGAGCTGGCCCTGCGCACCGAGCTCATCCGCCAGGAGAAGCTGGAGCAGCTGGCCGCCCGCTTCGACCGCAAGGCCGCTATGCGGGAGACCTGGCTCAGCGAGAACCAGCGCCTCGTGTCCCAGGTAGGACTTGAGGCTCCTAGGATGCTTAGACTGGTCAGAACTGGGAGAGAGACAGGGTGGATAAGAAGCCCCACAGGGTGGAGAGACAATGAAACACAAAATCCGTCACCTGGGTAAAAAGGCCTAGAGGTCCAGGAGCCAGGGGCCAGAGGCTGGGACAGGAGAGAGGGTTGGTGAGACAGGATGGGGGTGGAATAGAGAGGGAACTTAGAGCCACCGCATGGAGCTGGGATCTTGCAGGCCAAGTGCCCTGCAGGACAGAGGAGCAGGCAGAGGCATTGTCCCTTGGTCCCCACACCTCCTCTCCCTGCCCCCGACACAGGACAACTTTGGGCTGGAGCTGGCAGCTGTCGAGGCAGCAGTACGGAAGCACGAAGCCATTGAGACGGACATCGTGGCCTACAGCGGCCGGGTGCAGGCGGTGGATGCCGTGGCTGCGGAGCTGGCCGCCGAGCGCTACCACGACATCAAGCGCATTGCCGCTCGGCAGCACAACGTGGCACGGCTCTGGGACTTCTTGCGGCAGATGGTGGCCGCCCGGCGGGAGCGGCTCCTCCTCAACCTGGAGCTGCAGAAGGTGTTCCAGGACCTGCTCTACCTCATGGACTGGATGGAAGAGATGAAGGTACCAGTGAGGCGTGCTGGGTGGGGTAAGAGTGATCAAGAGTCAAGGGGGCCCCACAGTGGGTGCGTCTGCCCGTCTGCTCGGCCAATCTCTATGGAGTGTGAACCAGCACAGGGCCCTGTCCCCAGTTGCAGGGAACAAAGAAAACGGCCCTGTCCACATGGGGTTCGTGTTCTAGATGGAGAAGGCTGATGACAAAACCCACGGACCTTTCCGTAAACAAAAGAGCAGAGACCATAAAACCACTGATGAAACTGGAACAGGGTGGTGTGAGGGGCTGGTCAGACAAGGCCTTTGAGAAAATGCCATTTCAGCCGAGACCAGAATAGTGCCAAGAGCCAGCACAGAGAGCTCTCAGGAGAGAACTTTCGGGCAGAAGGAACAGCCGGCATAGGCCCTCGGCCTGGATCAGCATGGTGTGTTCAGGATCAGAAGGAAGGCCGGTGGGCTGTGAGCATGAGGAGTGGGGGCCGTGGACTGAGATTTGGGAGGGCACGGCCAGCCCACTAGGGCCTCACAGGCCTGGTCAGGGAGTTTGGATTTTATTCAAAGTAACAGGGATCCTTTAAAGTGATTTGAAGGGGCCAGGCGCAGTGGCTCACGCCTGTAATCCCAGCTCTTTGGGAGGCCAAGGCGGGCGAATCACTTGAGGTCAGGAGTTCAAGACCAGCCTGGCCAACATGGTGAAACCCCGTCTCTATAAAAATAACCAGGTGCAGTGGTGGGCGCCTGTAGTCCCAGCTACGCAGGAGGCTGAGACAGCAGAATCGCTTGAACCCAGGAGGCGGAGGTTGCAGTGAGCCAAGATTGCACCACTGCACTCCAGCCTAGGTGATAGAGCAAGACTCAGTCAAAAAAAAAAAAAAAAAAGCAGCTAGGCAAGGTGGCTCATGCCTGTAATCCTAAGACTTTGGGAGGCCGAGGTGGGTGGATCACCTGAGGTCAGGAGTCCGAGACCAGCCTGGCCAACATGGTGAAACCCCATCTCTACTAAAAATACAAAAATTAGCTGCGCGTGGTGGCCCACGCCTGTAATCCCAGCTACTCAGGAGGCTAAGGAAGGAGAATCACTTGGACCCGGAAGGTGGAGGTTGCAGTGAGCTGAGATTGTGCTACTGCACTCCAGCCTGCACTACAGGAGCGAGACTCCATCTCAAAATAAATAAATAAATAAATAAAGTGATTGGAATGTTTTGAGAGGGGGAGAGATTTGATTGTACCTTACGTTTGTAAAAAAGTCACTTTGGCTACTCTGAAGAAGGCCTGTGGGCAGGCAGCATGACAGCAAGACCTGTTAGAGGTTGCTGCCATCTTCCAGGCGGGCAGCGGCCAGGAGAGTGGACTGGGGAGAGATGTGGAAGGAAGGCTGCTGGGTGCTGGGGCGGAGCGGTGGCGGCAGGAGGGTGTCGATGATTCTGAGGCTGAGAAGATTAGTCACAGCAAAGCTTCCAAGAGCAGGAGTTAGTTAGAACACTGTTCCACAGCAGGGGAGTTCAGGACAAGGAGGTCGGGGTGCCAGGGCAGAACTGGGGTATCTCAGTGTGTGTGAGCAAGCAGGTTTCTCACCTGGGTGCAACACCTGGGGCCATGGAGAAGTTGGAAGGAAAACGCAGCCAGGTTAGCGCGTGCGTGCTCAGGCAGGCATCCGCGCTCCATGTGTGCCTGGCAGGGCCGGCTGCAGTCTCAGGACCTGGGCAAGCACCTAGCGGGAGTGGAGGACCTGCTGCAGCTGCACGAGCTGGTGGAGGCAGACATCGCCGTGCAGGCCGAGAGGGTGCGGGCCGTCAGCGCCTCTGCCCTGCGCTTCTGCAACCCAGGGAAAGGTGAAAAGTCAGCGAAGTCACTGGAGAGGGAGGGGCTGGGAAGGAAGGGTTGGGAAACCTGGGGACGGGAAAGATGGTGGCCAAACAATGGTGACTGAGCTAAAGCCAGGGAGGGAAGTCCAAGAGAGTGTGGTGGCAGGGAGCAGCCGGAGGGCTGGGTTAAGGCTCTGACCCTCTCCTGTGACTTTCTCAGAGTATAGACCTTGCGACCCCCAGCTGGTGTCGGAGCGGGTGGCCAAGCTAGAGCAGAGCTACGAGGCGCTGTGCGAGTTGGCAGCGGCGCGGCGGGCCCGGCTGGAGGAATCACGGCGGCTCTGGCGTTTCCTCTGGGAGGTGGGCGAAGCTGAGGCCTGGGTGCGGGAGCAGCAGCACCTCCTGGCCTCAGCCGACACGGGCCGGGACCTGACTGGTGCCCTCCGCCTGCTCAACAAGCACACAGCCCTGCGCGGCGAAATGAGTGGCCGGCTGGGGCCCCTGAAGCTCACTCTGGAGCAGGGCCAGCAGTTGGTGGCCGAGGGTCACCCTGGGGCAAGCCAGGCCTCTGCCCGTGCAGCTGAGCTCCAAGCCCAGTGGGAGCGGCTAGAGGCCCTGGCCGAGGAGCGTGCCCAGCGGCTGGCCCAAGCCGCCAGCCTTTACCAGTTCCAGGCTGATGCAAACGACATGGAGGCCTGGTTGGTTGACGCACTGCGCCTGGTGTCCAGCCCCGAGCTGGGGCACGACGAGTTCTCCACGCAGGCTCTAGCCAGGCAGCATCGGGCCCTGGAGGAGGAGATCCGAAGCCACCGGCCAACCCTGGACGCCTTGAGGGAACAGGCAGCAGCCCTGCCCCCCGCACTGAGCCGCACGCCCGAGGTGCAGGGCCGGGTGCCCACCCTGGAGCGGCACTATGAGGAGCTGCAGGCCCGGGCAGGCGAGCGAGCGCGGGCCTTGGGGGCAGCCCTGGCGCTGTACACCATGCTCAGCGAGGCCGGGGCCTGCGGGCTCTGGGTGGAGGAGAAGGAGCAGTGGCTCAACGGCTTGGCCCTGCCTGAGCGCCTGGAGGACCTGGAGGTCGTGCAGCAGAGGTAGGCCCCTCAGGCTCCCAGTGGGACCAGCCTTGGGAGGCGGGGAGGTGGGGGGGCCAGGATGTGGGTGGTGAGTCCCTCCATAAACTGCCTGCCTCACCCCTTTGAGTCTTAATTGTTGTCCATTTCTAGTTTTAACAAAAAATGTTAACCATACTCACAAGTAGAGACATTTCACCACAAACCCCTCTGCACCCATCACCCAGATTCAGTCATTGCCAATATCTTGCTCTATTTGATTCTCTGCCCTTTTAAAAAGCAAATCCCCAAGATTAGCACGTCCCTCCTACCTTCTTCAGGGTGTGCCCTTTAAGAAATACGAGGAAGCGGCCAGGCGTGGTGGCTCACGCCTGTAATCCCAGCACTTTGGGAGGCCGAGGCGGGCGGATCACGAGGTCAGGAGATCGAGACCATCCTGGCTAACATGGTGAAACTCTGTCTCAACTAAAAATACAAAAAATTAGCCGGGCACGGTCGGGGGGCACCTGTAGTCCCAGCTACTTGGGAGGCTGAGGCAGGAGACTGGCGTGAACCTGGGAGGCAGAGCTTGCAGTGAGCCGAGATCGCGCCACTGCACTCCAGCCTTGGCGACAGAGCAAGACTGTCTCAAAGAAAAAGAAAAGAAATACGAGGAAGCATTCTTACCTACAATATATTATTTTTAAATTGTCTGTGTGGACTTAAAATAGCTGAGGCTTTGAAGTTATAAACGTTTTAGACAGAGAAACTAAAATAGTTTTATTTACAGAATAAGTCTTCAAATCATTTATTCAGTAATAAATCTTAAAAAAATTTTTTATAGAATCACAATACCATTATCACATAGAACAAAATTAGGAATTTCTTTTTTTTTTTTTTTTTTGAGATGGAGTCTTGCTCTGTCACCCAGGCTGGAGTGCAGTGGTGCGATCTCAGCTCACTGCACGCTCCGCCTCCCGGGTTCCAGCGATTCTCCTGCCTCAGCCTCCCAAGTAGCTGGGACTACAGGCACCCACCACCACGCCCAGCTAATTTTTTGTATTTTTTTTTTAGTAGAGACGGAGTTTCACCGTGTTAGCTGGGATGGTCTTGATCTCATGACCTCATGATCCACCCGTCTCGGCCTCCCAAAGTGCTGGGATTACAGGCGTGAGCCACTGCGCCGGGTCAGGAATTTCTTGATATGATCTATGATCAATGTGTAATCAAATTTCCTGGTGTTTAAAAAAATGTAATTAGGTCAGGCCTGGTGGCTCACACCTGTAATCCCAGGACTTTGGGAGGCCAAGGCAGGAGGATCACTTGAGTCCAAGAGTTCATAACCAGCCTGGGCAACATAGTGAGACTCCACCTCTACAAAATTTTTTTTTAATTAGCCAGGCATGGTGGCAGGCGCCTGTAGTCCCAGCTACTGGGGAGGCTGAGGCAGGAGGATTGCTTGAGCCCAGAGGTCGAGGCTGCAGTGAGCTGAGATCGTGCCACTGCATTCCAACCTGGGTGAAAGAGTAAGACCCTGTCTCAAAAAAATAAATAAATAAAAATTAAAATGTAATTAAAGATTTTTTTTAGTTTTCAAGGTATCCTAATGTAGAGGTTAACAAACTGCAACCCTTGGGCCAAATCCAGCCTGCTGCCTGTTTCTGTAAATAAAGTTTATTTGTTTGTTTTTTATTTTTTATTTTTTATTTTTTATTTTTTTTGAGACGGAGTCTTGCTCTTTCCCCCAGGCTGGAGTGCAGTGGCACGATCTTGGCTCACTGCAAGCTCTGCCTCCTGGGTTCACGCCATTCTCCTGCCTCAGCCTCCCAAGTAGCTGGGACTACAGGCGCCCGCCACCACGCCCGGCTAATTTTTTGTATTTTTAGTAGAGACAGGGTTTCACCGTGTTAGCCAGAATGGTCTCGATCTCCTGACCTCATGATCCACCCGTCTCGGCCTCCCAAAGTGTTGGGATTACAGGCGTGAGCCACTGCGCCCGGTCTGTAAATAAAGTTTTATTGGAACAGAGCTACACTCACCCTTTTGCGTATTGCCCATGGCTGCTTTCAGGCTACAGCAGCAGGGCTGAATAGTTGCGGCAGCAGCTGCATGGCTCACGAAGCCTATAATATTTACCATCAAGCCCTTCACAGAAAACATTTGCAGACCCTGCCCTATTAGAATATAAAATGTCGGCCAGGCGAGGTGGCTCACGCCTGTAATCCCAGCACTTTAGGAGGCCAAGGCGGATGGATCATGAGGTCAGGAGTTCAAGACCAGCCTGGCCAAGATAGTGAAACACCCATCTCTACTAAAAATACAAAAATTAGCTAGGCTTGGTGGCGGGCGCCTGTAATCCCAGTTACTTGGGAAGCTGAGGCAGAGAATTGCTTGAACCCAGGAGGCGGAGGTTGCAGTGAGTCAAGATCACACCACTACACTCCAGCCTGGGTGACAGAGTGAGAGTCCATCTCAAAAACAAAAGCAAAACATAAAATGTCCCTGGAAGAAGTTATCCTTCACATTTTCATCACCCAGACAAATAATTTTGGTTATTACTTCATTTTCTAACACATATTAGTGGGATGAGACCCAGATAGGCAACTAAGGGGGAAGTCCCAGGAGGCTGAGAGGATCTGATAAAGGGTTGGCCCCATGCCAGGGTCTAGTTTGACTTGTGTGTCTGTTCCTGACATTTACCTTTCACCATCTTTTGAGCATTTCTAGCAATGACAGGTATTCTGCTTGTTTTGGGGGAGTTGTGGGTTCCTCCCTTGACACACAGATACTATGAACCTCATAGGCTGAGAGGCAGAGAGACTCCTGCAGATAAGCCTCCTGGTGAAGGAGACACCCTCCTGGGTGTTTTAAGAGAGGTGGACTTAGGTGGACTGGGCACATCGCTGCCTCCCACAGTTCACGCCTGGCTCTTCCACACTCTCAGGTTCGAGACCCTGGAGCCTGAAATGAACACCCTTGCAGCACAAATCACCGCGGTGAATGACATTGCCGAGCAGTTACTGAAGGCCAACCCCCCAGGCAAGGACCGCATTGTCAACACCCAGGAGCAGCTCAACCACAGGTGGGTTTGGGAGGGCAGGACTGGGAAACTGACAGAAAAATGAAGCAATGGGGATGGCAGTGAGAGGCAGGTTTTGTAGGGCCTCGAAGGGTGGCTGCAAAGGAGGAAGCAAACCAGTCTGGAATATGTTGGGGAAGGAAAAAGGATGAAAGAGATGAGAGAGGGGGTCAAGGTAGTCTGAAGCGGTTGCTGGCCAGAAAGGGAGGAGTGAAGGGGAGCTACCAAGAGAGAGAAGCAGGGAAGAAGCTTCCAAACAGGCCTGGCCAGGGCAGGAAGCTGAACCTTCCCCCTGCTCTCAGGTGGCAGCAGTTTCGGTCCCTGGCAGACGGCAAGAAGGCAGCTCTCACCTCAGCCCTGAGCATCCAGAACTACCACTTAGAGTGCACGGAGACCCAGGCCTGGATGAGAGAGAAGACCAAAGTCATCGAGTCCACCCAGGGCCTAGGCAACGATCTGGCTGGGGTGCTGGCCCTGCAGCGCAAGCTGGCCGGCACGGAACGGGACCTGGAGGCCATCGCTGCCCGGGTAGGCGAACTGACTCGAGAGGCAAATGCCCTGGCTGCCGGCCATCCCGCCCAGGCAGCGGCCATCAACGCCCGGCTGAGAGAGGTGCAGACCGGCTGGGAGGACCTCAGGGCCACCATGCGGCGTCGAGAAGAGTCGCTGGGGGAGGCGCGGCGGCTGCAGGACTTCCTGCGCAGCTTGGATGACTTCCAGGCCTGGCTAGGCCGCACTCAGACTGCTGTGGCCTCTGAAGAAGGGCCGGCCACCCTGCCTGAGGCAGAGGCCCTCCTGGCCCAACACGCAGCCCTGAGGGGAGAGGTGGAGCGGGCCCAGAGCGAGTACAGCCGGCTGCGAGCCCTGGGCGAGGAGGTGACCCGGGACCAGGCTGACCCCCAGTGCCTCTTCCTACGACAGCGACTGGAGGCCCTGGGAACTGGCTGGGAGGAGCTGGGCCGAATATGGGAGAGCCGGCAAGGTCGCCTGGCCCAGGCCCACGGCTTCCAGGGATTCCTGCGGGATGCTCGTCAGGCTGAGGGAGTGCTCAGCAGCCAGGTGAAAGTCCAGGGCAAAGTCCCAACCCGGAGGAAGAGCAAAGTAGGGACCCAGGGAAATGTGAAGGAGCAGGATAGGCAGGAAGGACATGTTAGCAAAACGGGGCCATGCAGTGGTTCACGCCTGAAATCCCAGCACTTTGGGAGGCCAAAGTGGGAGGATCACTTGAGGCTGAGAATATCCAGACCAACCTGGGCAACATGGCAAGAGCTTGTCTCTACATAAAAATTTTTTTAAGAAAATAGAAGAATTTTTTAAAAAGAAAAATGGGAGCCAGACAGGATGGCTCACACTTGTAATCCCAGTACTTTGGGAGGCTGAGGCAGGAGAATAACTTGAGCTCAGGAGTTTGAGACCAGCCTGGGCAACATAGTGAGACCCCCATCTCTACAAAAAAAAAAAATTAGCTGTGCATGGTGGTGTGTGCCTGTAGTCCCAGCTACTGGGGACACTGAGGCTGGTGGATCAGTTGAGCCAGGAGTTTGAGGGTGCAGTGAGCTATGATCATGCCACTGCACTCCAACCTGGGCCACGGAATGAGACCCTGTCTCAAAAAAAGAAAAGAAAAAGAAAAAAGAAAGAAAAATGAGAATGAAAAAAATGTGAATATAATTTACTAAAACTGACTTTAGAAGAAATAGAAAACCCAGTTTGTCATGTAACTGTTAAATGGAATCAGGAGCTAGAAGTGAGGTAGAACAGGATTTGGGCTGGGGAATGGAAGGACCTTCCCACCCAGCTTCCCTGTGACTTTCTGAGACTCCCACGCTGGCTGGCAGCCTCCCTGTCTTCAGAGCTCTTTGGGCTACCCTCCCTGTCCGCAGGGTGGCCCCTACCTCTCAGATTTGCCCCTGGGTGGGTCCCTCCTAAGAGGGTGAATCGTGCTGGGGAAAATGAGCTGAATGTCACCCCTCCCACACAGGAATATGTTCTGTCTCACACGGAGATGCCAGGGACACTCCAGGCTGCCGATGCTGCCATTAAAAAACTGGAAGACTTCATGAGCACCATGGACGCCAATGGGGAACGGATCCGCGGGCTCCTGGAGGCTGGGCGCCAGCTGGTATCTGAAGGCAACATCCACGCCGACAAGATTCGGGAAAAGGCAGACTCCATCGAGAGGAGGTCTGATGAGGACAGTCCATGAATTAGGGTTCCCAGGGGGGAATTGGAGAAACAGGGTGACCTCAAAGATAAATGTGGCACAGGAAACCCACAGATGGGGCAGGAGCTTGACAGAGAAGTAGAGGGGAAGAACCAAGTGGTTGGAGAGGGCTGGGAGGTTCCACCCCCAACCAGGGCCAAAAGGAAGTCAGGATTCCTGGGTAGCCTCATTGTGCTCCCGGAAGGCGTTATTCCCCTAGAAGAAATAGAGGCCCCTAGGTTAGCCAAAGGGTCACAATCCTTTCACAGCAAAGTCCAGAGTTTCACAAGAGGGTGTCGTTCCAGGCACAAGAAGAATCAAGACGCAGCGCAGCAGTTTCTGGGCCGTCTTCGGGACAACCGGGAGCAGCAGCATTTCCTGCAGGATTGTCACGAGGTGAGCCTCCCTGGGGCCCCGGGATATTCCCTAGCCATCCCTTTCTCACCTTGAGCCTAGAATAAGTCCAGCACAAGGTACCGGAGACCGTGAGCCCCTTCATGGCTTCTTCCCAAGGCACCCACTTCTCCTGGCTCACTGTGGCCCTGCTTTTATGCCCCCCTCTCCCCTCCCTTGGAAATGTCCCCTCTCCTTTGTCCCTGTTTTATGTTTGGTCCAGCTGAAGCTCTGGATCGACGAGAAGATGCTGACAGCTCAGGACGTGTCCTATGACGAGGCCCGCAACCTGCATACCAAGTGGCAGAAGCACCAGGCGTTCATGGCCGAGCTGGCTGCCAACAAAGACTGGCTGGACAAGGTGGACAAGGTGAGCAGTGCTGTGGGGGCTGCCTCTGGGCAGAGTCCCCCATGGTGCGGGGGAGGGCCTGGCTCCAGGACGTGGTTTTTGTCATGCTTAGAGATTGTGGGGCTTCTGGTGCCACAGCTCCACGGTGGAAAGTTATGGCCTCTGGGAAACAAATGTCTTTGTTGGAGACAAAGAGTGGGACAGTGAGTCCAGAACCTTGATAAAGTACAAATTAGTAGGTAGCCAAACTGCAGCTTGGATTTAACACCATAACTGTTCCTGAGTTCAAAGCAGGATGACGCTCTTCAGCAGGCTTTGCATACCTTGTCTGGAAAGGGCTTGGGCCGGATGGTCAATATTTGAGGCTTTGCAGTCCAAACAGTTTCTACTACAACTACTCATCTCTGTCGTTGTAGTGCAAAAGCAGCCTCAGAGAATAAGTGAATGAATGAACATGGCTATTTCCCAATAAAACTTTATTTGTAAAAACAGGCAGTGGGCCAGATTACCTCATGGGCTGTATGTAGTCTGCCAATCCTTATTTTCGAGTCTTGCCGTCCCTGGTTCTTGGTCTCCCACCCAGCTGTTCCTCAAGAGTCAAGGACAGATAAAGCTTTATATCTGCTCAGCAAGTATCCCTACAGAACATGGTATATGCTCAACAGTCTGCGAGGCACTGCAAGGTCTATGAAAAGACACTTTCCTTCCCTCAAGGGCATGATGGTTGGGACAAAAGGAGACCAGTGTGCTTTCAAGTGTTTCCATTCGTTCAGCAAATATTTACTTGGTGCTACTATATCCAAAGCATTGTATTAGGCCCTGCGTGGGGTCTGAAAGGGATCCCATGGTAGGCTCCACCCTGAAGGAACAACACTGTAGCCAGGATATGAGGCATATATGCAGGTAGCTAAATTGAATCCAGAGCAGAATCTGATGAGTGCTGTGAGAGTGGCCCCGCTGAAGCCTGGGGAATAAGGAGAGAGGAGATACGGAAATTCTAGAAGTAGCAACATCCAGGGAAGTCCATGGAGGATGAGTAGAATTTGGACAAGTAGAGATATTGAGGAAAAGATGTTTCCAGGTAGAGAAAACCAAACAAAACCAGTGGTAGGCAGTGCCTATTTGGGAGCAAGGGGGTGAGTGAGTCCAGCAGCAGCACAGAGTGTATGTAGGGCCCCATGGAAGAAGAGGTGGGAGAGAAGCCCCGGAAAGCCCTTACCACCACATGCGTGTGCTTCCAAGTGTGGATTGTGCTCAAGGTTGTGAAGCTACCCAGCCAGTGCTAGCCTTTGATGCTCTCCATCCTGACAGCCATAGCCACCTGCAAAAGGGCCTGAAGGCAGTGTCTGGGTTTGTGTTCCCCTAGAAGCAGACCCTGAAACAGTGATTCTAGGGAGGTGACCCCGGGAAGCATCAGTAGGGGGGTGGAGTCATGAAAGGGAACAGAAGTCATGCCAGTTACCCCCATGGGCAGCAGGAGCCCAACCCTCATGGGGCATTCTGCGGGGGTGTAGATGGAACACAGAACACAGCACTCTCACAGCCATGGCACAAGGATGCTGTGTATTTATCCATCAGCTCCCTGTCTGTCACTGGTTGAGGGCTGCTTCTGGGCTGGTTAACTCTCTGGCTTTTCCAGTTTGCCTTCCACACAGTTCAAGAGAGCACACTTCCCTCACCACACCAGACACAGAAATCCTCAAGCAGAAAAGCTGGAAGTGGGGAAACCAGGTGGGACTCACTTGCTATCACTGAAGTGAAGAGTAATGAGTTGAGAAATACAAAATGATGGCAAATAACTCAAGTCAATGTGCAGTGTGGCGCCAGAAACCACAGGCACCAAGGAACCCAAACTCAAGAGAGTGCAAGGGCTTCCTCATTGAAATGCTGTTTGAGCTGGGTCTTGAAGCGGGAGTGGGGTTCATCAGCAGTGAGGGAACAGAAGTTTAAAAGGGATTTTAAACCTCTGCGAAGAGTGTGTCATAAGAACACACAAGGACTTGGAATTATTGCCCACACTTCAGGTCTCTACTGCCCATAAGGCCCCTGGTCTGCTCTCAGCCTCTAAAGTTCAGGCTAATTTGGGCACTTTGACATTCTCTGTCCTGCCTTCCAGGAAGGGCGAGAGCTCACCCTTGAGAAGCCAGAGCTGAAAGCCCTGGTGTCGGAGAAGCTGGGGGACCTGCACAGGCGCTGGGACGAGCTGGAGACCACCACCCAAGCCAAGGCCCGCAGCCTCTTTGATGCCAACCGAGCTGAGCTGTTTGCCCAGAGCTGCTGTGCCCTGGAGAGCTGGCTGGAGAGCCTGCAGGCCCAGCTGCACTCAGATGACTACGGCAAGGACCTCACCAGCGTCAACATCCTGCTCAAGAAGCAGCAGGTGTGCTGTGGGCCTTTGATGGGGATGGTGAACAGCAGAAGAAAGGAGGGGGTCTACAGCTTTCAAGATTTGGGAGGCCAGCTGAGGCCTGGCAGATAACACTTTCACTAGCATTTCCCAGAGTCATTTCTCTGGGCAGCCAGTATCAGAATCTCTAGGGATATGTCGCAGTCAGGGTTAGAGTTAGGAGACAGACCCCCTAATAATTTGAAGATGAGAACTTCAGTAAAAAGAAATATTAATTAGGCCAGGCATGGTGGCTCACTCGTGTAATCTCAGCACTTTGGAGGCCAAGGCAGGCAGGTCACTTGAGGTCAGGAGTTCAAGACCAGCCTGGTCAACATGGTGAAACCCTGTCTCTACTAAAAATACAAAAATTAGCCAGGCGTGGTGGCGCACGCCTGTTATCCCAGCTACTTGGGAGGCTGAGGGCTGAGGCAGGAGAATGGCTTGAACCCAGGAGGCAGAGGTTGCAGTGAGCCATGATCATGCCATTGCACTCCAGCCTGGGCAATAGAGCAAGACTCTGTCTCAAAAAAAAAAAAAGAAGTATAAATTAGTAAAAGGTGGTAAAGAGAACTCTACAGCAGGGGTCAGAAAACTTTTTTCAGTAAAGCGCCAGATAGTAAATATTTGGGGCTTCATGGGTCATAAAGTCTATGTCACAGCCCTTCAACTCTGCCCTTGTAAGGTAAAAGCAGCTGCAGATTATATGTAAAATAAGGGGTATGGCCAGGTGTGGTGGCTCACACTTGTAATCCCAACACTTTGGGAGGCCGAGGTGGGCGGATCACTTGAGTCCAGGAGTTTGAGACCTGCCTGGGCAACATGGCAAAACCCCATCTCTACAAAAAAAATACAAAAATTAGCTGGGCGTGGTGGTGGTGTGTGCGTGTAGTCCCAGCTACTCAGGAGGCTGAAGTGAGAAGATTGTTTGAGCCTGGAAAGTCGAGGCTGCGGTGGGCTGTGATCGTGCCACTGCACTCCGGCCTGGGTGGCAGAGCGAGACTCGCCTCAAACATTTTTTTAAAAAGGGGTGCGGCTGTGGTCCAATAAAAACTTTATAAGGCTAGGCAGTGGGCTGGACTTGCTGGTCCCGCTCTAAAGAATGCAGAATGGGAAGTGTAGGGAGCAGCTGACACCTCTGGGGTCGAGGAGTCCCCCAGGCAGGAGCAAGATGGCTGAGTCTCAGACCTCCTTGGAGAGGGCACAGGCCCACTGAATGGCCTGGAAATTTGCTGGGGTATCACAGGCCAGAGCATGTCTGAAGCCAGCAAGCCAAGGCTGGCCAGCAGGAAGTGGCCACTGGAGTGCAGCAAAACTTGCCAGAGAGTAAGAGCCACCGGATCTCTTGCGCACTGTGGACAGTTTTGCTGTAGGAGGAGGAAAAGCACCTTGGAACCGTGGAATGCCCCTCATCTGCTAGGCATTGTGGTGTCCCTCCAGCGCCCTCTGCTGACAAGTCCTAGATTGTGCCCGGTGGCAAAGGAGGAATGTTTCCAGGGGCCAGTTCCAGTGTCTCGAAGCAGGGCCACGATGGATTGGGGATGGAGAGACAATGAATTGATAATGGGCACAGTTATCACACTACCCTGGATTTTTTAATTTCAATCTTTTAGATTCGCGGATGTGGGTGCAGGTTGGTTATAAGGTTATATTGTGTGATGCTGAAGTTTGGCGTATAATTGAACCCATCACCCATGTAGTGAGCACAGTACCCAATAGGGATTTTTTCAACCCCTGCCCTTGGATTCTTGTGCATATAAATTTCGAGATCCACTGATCCAGCCCGTGAGGGGATGCTCTCCCCGGGTGAGCTGTGGTGATGAGCAGCCACAGTGGGCTGGATAGAGACTGGTTGGTGTCTCTGCTGGGCGTGAAGGCGGAAATGCAGAGCTAACATGTCCTTCCTCCTGGCGGTTTGCAGATGCTGGAATGGGAGATGGCTGTGAGAGAGAAGGAGGTGGAGGCAATCCAGGCCCAGGCCAAAGCGCTGGCCCAGGAGGACCAGGGTGCAGGGGAGGTGGAGAGAACCTCGAGGGCTGTGGAGGAGAAGTTCAGGGCCTTGTGCCAGCCCATGCGGGAACGCTGCCGGCGCCTGCAGGCTTCTCGCGAGCAGCACCAGTTCCACCGGGATGTGGAAGATGAGATTGTGAGTCACTGGGGCCAAGGAGGGCAAGCTGCCCCCAACCACGTGGCTCTCCAGCCTCCCTCCTGGATGCCAGGGAGATGCCAGCAGGGCTCTGTTCCCTCTTCTCTTTGGCATTGACCATCTCCCCTATAGGGAGACTTGGAGATGCCTCCCAGAACCAGAGATGACCGTTCCCCACACACAAGGCAGTAGCCCCAGGTGTCCCCACTCCCAGTAATCAGTCCCTGGTGCTCGCCTTGCCCTCTGGGCCTCCACTGACCCCCTCTTCCTCTTCCAGTTGTGGGTGACAGAGCGGCTGCCCATGGCCAGCTCCATGGAGCATGGCAAGGACCTGCCCAGTGTCCAGCTTCTCATGAAGAAAAACCAGGTGAGGCAGAGGCTGAAGGCAAAAGAGAAGTTCCCAGGAGGCTCCCCAGACTTGGACGTGTTTTTTCTTAAGACCAGGCCCCCCTCGATGCTGAGTGTAACCCTGGACTTCAGTGGCTGTCTTTCCTCACCTCGGGAGGGTGGGTCCTCTCAGTGGGAGATAGTGGGGGCTGGGGGGCTGACGGGTGTTACCATCGCACCCCCAGGCTAGGAGAGGGAGCAGAGGGCCCAGGAAGGAGAGAGGCACAGGGGTGAAGGGTGGTCTCCGGGAGCACGTGGGGCTGGGGCAGGCCTTTCAGCATTTGCTCTTCTGTGCTGTGGGCAGACCCTGCAGAAGGAGATTCAGGGCCATGAGCCCCGGATCGCGGACCTGAGGGAGCGGCAGCGTGCTCTAGGTGCAGCAGCAGCAGGCCCAGAGCTGGCTGAGCTGCAGGAAATGTGGAAACGCCTGGGCCACGAGCTGGAACTTCGAGGGAAGCGACTGGAGGAGGCCCTGCGAGCCCAGCAGTTCTACCGCGATGCCGCCGAAGCGGAGGCTTGGATGGGGGAGCAGGAGTTACACATGATGGGCCAGGAGAAGGCCAAGGTGAGGGCCGGGACAGAGCCCAGTGTATGTGGCCAGTTCTGCCTTCCCCCGACCTGCTGCTTGATGCCACTGTCCCCTCCCACCGTCCCTTCCCCCAGGATGAGCTGAGTGCCCAGGCAGAGGTGAAGAAGCACCAGGTGCTGGAGCAAGCCCTGGCCGACTACGCGCAGACCATCCACCAGCTGGCGGCCAGCAGCCAGGACATGATCGACCACGAGCACCCAGAGAGGTGGGTGCAGCGGCAGCCCGGCTCAGCCTGGGGGAGGAGCCGGCTGCAGGAACAGGAAGGTGCAGGGAATGTGGAGCCTTCAGTGCTGTGTGCACGGAGCCTTCTAGAAAGCTGGAAGGCAGGGTGGGCAAGCTGTTGGGAGACTCAGAGGGACAGGGCTCCACAGAACAGGCCGGAGGTCAGAGCTACACCCCTAAGTCCCACAGTGCCTCCCGCACTCTTCCTGCAGCACTCGGATATCCATCCGCCAAGCCCAGGTGGACAAGCTGTATGCCGGCCTGAAGGAGCTGGCGGGAGAGCGGCGGGAGCGCCTGCAGGAGCACCTGCGGCTGTGCCAGCTCCGCCGCGAGCTGGATGACCTGGAGCAGTGGATCCAGGAGCGTGAGGTGGTGGCGGCCTCCCATGAGCTGGGCCAGGACTACGAGCATGTGACTGTGAGTGTAGGGAGGGCACCCAGCTCAGATCAGCCGTGGGAAGAGTGGAGGACCCACAGGGAGACTAGGACCTCGTCCCAGGCAGAGCACTGGGGAGCCAAGGGGCAAGACCAGGCTGAGCAGGCACCGTCCTCCTGGTTTTGAGGTATATGATTTGAAGAGGCCGGGCGTAGGCTCACACCTGTAATCCTAGCACCTTGGGAGGTTGAGATGGGAAGATTGCTTGAGTCCAGGAGTTCAAGACCAGCCTGGGTGACATAGTGAGACCCTCATCTCTACAAAAAAAATCTTTTATTTTATTAGCCAGGCACGGCAGTGCATGCCTGTAGGCCCAACTACTCAGGAGGCTGAGGTGGGAGGATCTCTTGAGCCTGGGAGGTCGACACTGCAGTGATTGCGCCAGTGCACTCCAGAGCAAGACCCCATCATCTCTAAATATATACACACACACACAATTTGAAGAATTGTGCAGAAAGGGGACATGACGCTGAGCTGAGACAAGGGCAAATAGGAAATTATCACTCATACTTTTCAACAGAATTCAACAAAATGGAGTATGATCCCCTCCACAGTTTGGGGGCTTGGACCCTCAGTTGTACAGAAATATGGACCATAGTTAGGGTATCCTTGCCTGAGGTCTAAGGGTCCCAAGCACCTCAAAATGCCTTTGCTGGGGGTGGAGGGAGTCTGTCAAATACAGGGTCAGTGGGAAGCGGCTGCACCTGCTCCTTAACCACGGGGAAGAAACCTGTCCCGGCCCCCATGGCCAGAGGGGAGAGGTGGGTTCTGAGTTTGGAGTGGAGGACTCACTCCATCAGGCAGGGACCACATCCCCCAGCGTCACGGCATGGTCTGTCCATCTGCTTCCTCTACCAGATGCTCCGAGACAAATTCCGAGAGTTCTCCCGGGACACAAGCACCATCGGTCAGGAGCGCGTAGATAGCGCCAACGCGCTGGCCAATGGGCTCATTGCTGGGGGCCATGCCGCACGGGCCACCGTGGCCGAGTGGAAGGACAGTCTCAACGAGGCCTGGGCTGACCTGCTTGAGCTGCTGGACACACGGGGTCAGGTGCTGGCCGCGGCGTACGAGCTGCAGCGCTTCCTGCACGGGGCACGCCAAGCCCTGGCACGGGTGCAGCACAAGCAGCAGCAGCTTCCAGACGGGACTGGCCGCGACCTCAACGCTGCCGAGGCCCTGCAGCGCCGACACTGTGCCTACGAGCACGACATTCAGGCCCTCAGCCCCCAGGTCTGACCCAAGCATCAGGAGGTGGGGGAGGCTCAGAGGAGGCTATGGGGGAAATGCCGGGGAGAGTTCCCAGGAGCTAGGGCAGAGCTCAGAAATGCTGGGAGGATGGCACCCTTTGGAGGGCCATTTCAAGATGAGAAAATTGCTCCAAGAAAACATCTCTGTTTGGCCGGGCGCGGTGGCTCTCGCCTATAATCCCAGCACTTTGGGAGGCTGAGGAGGGCAGATCACCTGAGATTGGAAGTTCAAGACCAGCCTGACCAACATGGAGAAACCCCTTCTCTACTAAAAATACAAAATTAGCCAGGTGTGGTGGCGCATGCCTGTAATCCTAGCTACTCAGGAGGCTGAGGCAGGAGAATCACTTGAACCCGGGAGCTGGAGGTTGCAGTGAGCTGAGATCATACCACTGCACTCCAGCCTGGGCAACAAGAGCGAAACTCCGTCTCAAAAAGAAAGAAAACATCTCTGGCAGGGGACATCTAGCCACTGCATTCACACTTTTGATGACAAGCCCCCTTGAGAGCCCATGATGTCTTCAGGGGTTGCCAGTGGCCAGGAGACTCTTCATGCTGAGCTAAATCTGCCTGTTGGTGCTTCCCAGGCTTGAGCTCTAGGCCCACACTCAATAAGCATGGATCCTTCCTTCAACCACTAAAACCCATCAGCCCCTGCCTGAATCCCCTTTTCAGGCTAAGTATCTCGTTCTAGCAATCTCCAAGGTCTATCACATCCTAGACAGGCCTCTCTGAAAGTTCAACTGGCCAATGGCTCTTTTCCACATCCTCCCCCAGTTAAGCCCAGGTGTCCAGATGAGACCCAACAGGGCAGAGTGTGGCCAGGTCCCTGCCTTCATCTTTCCCAGCACCCCGACTCCCTGGCTCCTCCCCCTGCTTCTTTGGCTGTGAGACAGGCAGGAGGTGAGAGTGGCAGCCAGGACTGAGGCAGGCTGCGGCTCCTTGGAGTCCCCCGCTCTGCCTGACTCTGACCCGGGGCCCCGCAGGTCCAGCAGGTGCAGGACGACGGCCACCGGCTCCAAAAGGCCTACGCTGGAGACAAGGCTGAGGAGATCGGCCGCCACATGCAGGCTGTGGCTGAGGCCTGGGCTCAGCTTCAGGGAAGCTCTGCCGCCCGCCGGCAGCTGCTGCTGGACACCACGGACAAGTTCCGCTTCTTCAAGGCTGTCCGGGAACTGATGCTCTGGATGGATGAGGTCAACCTGCAGATGGATGCCCAGGAACGTCCCCGGTGAGAATCTCAGGGCCCGGGGCTTCCACGGGTTGTATGGCTGGGCTGTGATGGGGCTGTGGGCAGCAGGTGATGCTGTTTCTGCCTCCCCCCAGGGATGTGTCCTCCGCGGATCTAGTCATCAAGAACCAGCAAGGCATCAAGGCAGAGATAGAGGCCCGGGCAGACCGCTTCTCCTCGTGCGTCGACATGGGGAAGGAGCTGCTGGCCAGGAGCCACTATGCAGCCGAGGAGGTGGGTGAGGCCTGAGTGACCAGGCCATCCTCACTGTGCAGTGCTGAACGCTGACTTCTTGGCGGCTTTCTGCTTCCTCTCATTCTCTCTTTGCAAGAAACCTTTCATTCTCACCCCTCAATGCCATTCACAGGTTTCTCGCATTCTGGAAATCTCTCCCCAGAACTGTCTGCCTCTTGACATGAGAAATCACTGGTCCTGGGCCAGGCATGGTGGCTCATGCCTGTAATCCCAGCACTTTGGGAGGCCCAGGCGGGCAGATTACCTGAGGTCACAAGTTCGAGACCAGCCTGGCCTCCATGGGTTGTGTGGCTGGGCTGTGATGAAACATGGTGAAACCCCATTTCCACTAAAAACACAAAAATTAGCCGGGTGTGGTGGCGGGCACCTGTAATCCCAGCTACTTGGAGGCTGAGGCAGGAGAATTGCTTGAACCTGGGAGGTGGAGGTTGCAGTGAGCTGAGATTGCGCCACTGCACTCCAGCCTGGGCAATAAGAGCGAAACTCCGTCTCAAAAAAAAAAAAAAAGAAAGAAAGAAATCACCTCTACCCCTGGGTGACTCCCCAGGGGTCCTGGAAAGACCTCACATCCTGGTGCTAACTCATATCTCTGCCTCCCGCCAGATCTCAGAGAAGATGTCTCAGCTGCAGGCACGGCGCCAGGAGACAGCTGAAAAGTGGCAGGAGAAGATGGACTGGCTTCAGCTGGGTGAGCTGCCAAGGGGGCTCCAGGCCCTGTGGGGAGTGGGGGGCATCCTGCACCCTGTGGTTTCCAGAGTAGGTGAGACTAGGAACCCTGGGTGTGAAACTCACGATGCCCAACCTTGGCGCTGCCTGGCACAGCTCTGGGGCAGTGGCTTTCTCTGTGTCCCCGTTCTTGAGGTTGCCATGGCCACTGTGCCCTGCCAGTAGCCACTCTGACCCACCATCTTCCTGCAACCCCCGATCCTGCCAGTTTTGGAGGTGCTCGTGTTTGGAAGAGATGCAGGGATGGCAGAGGCCTGGCTCTGCAGCCAGGAGCCGCTGGTGCGCAGCGCTGAGCTGGGTTGCACGGTCGACGAAGTTGAGAGCCTCATCAAGCGGCACGAGGCCTTCCAGAAGTCAGCAGTGGCCTGGGAGGAGCGATTCTGTGCGCTGGAGAAGCTTACTGCGGTGAGGGACACAGGACCCCAGATGCCCACCCCAACCTGCTCCCCCGACCTCTGCTTGCTTCTGCTTGGAGAAGACATGTCTTCTCTCTTCTCACTGCACCAGTGGCCCCCAGATGTGAGCTGAGAGTGCCGTTGTCACCACACCCTTAGGAGGTGTCAGTTCCCCTGGGTGATGCCGAGACACCTTCTCCCGCTTTGTTTCTTGTCCCCACCGTCTTCTCAAATTCTGTTCTCCTTTTATCATATTTCATCAAATTAGAGTTGAGACATTTCAGCTCTCCCTGTTTCCCTGGCCCTCTTACACGCGACCTTCTACACGCTGAATGCAGCATTTTTTGACAGCTAGAGGAGCGGGAGAAGGAGCGAAAGAGAAAGAGGGAGGAGGAGGAGCGGAGGAAACAGCCGCCTGCTCCCGAACCCACAGCCAGTGTGCCTCCAGGGGACCTGGTGGGCGGCCGGACAGCTTCTGACACCACCTGGGACGGGTGAGAGCCAGGACGCCTGGGGTAGGAGGAGGCTGAGCCCAGGCCACCCAGGGACTAATGATTCTGTGTTGCCTTTGGTTATCCCAGAACCCAGCCACGGCCACCACCATCCACACAAGCACCCAGTGTTAATGGAGTCTGCACAGATGGAGAGCCCTCACAGGTGACCCCACTGTCCCTCCGTGGCCCCATCGGAGTCATAGCCCCTCCACTCCCCGCACAGCCTTTTACAGATTCTTGTCCTTGCAGCCCCTGCTGGGACAACAGAGACTGGAGCACAGCAGCTTCCCCGAAGGGCCGGTGAGTTCCCCTGCAAGTGTGGGTGTTGATAACTGTGAGGCGAAGGGTCCAGAAGGGGTGGCGAGTGCGGGTGGGGGAGTACTGGGGATAGGATGGGAGAGGGCAGAGGCTCACAGGCAGCCTGGGGACAGGAAGACCAACTCCTGGACACGGAGCTTCCTGGCACCCAGGTTAGGGATCTCCCATCTCATCCTTTGACACTTGACACTGATTCCCCGCCAGGGACCTGGCTCAGGGGACGAAGCCAATGGGCCCCGGGGAGAGAGGCAGACCCGGACTCGGGGCCCGGCCCCATCTGCAATGCCCCAGAGCAGGTCCACCGAGTCAGCCCATGCTGCCACCCTGCCGCCTCGAGGCCCGGAGCCATCTGCCCAGGAGCAGATGGAGGGGATGCTGTGCCGCAAGCAGGAGATGGAGGCCTTCGGGAAGAAGGCTGCCAACAGGTACAGCCTCTCTGGAGCCTGCCCTCAGAGGGCACTTCCCCAGAGCCTGTGCCCAGATAGAGGGAGGGATGCCCTTTAGAGTACATCTTCTGGGCAAAGGGTAGGACTTGGGACCAGAGCGGGGCCTCAGGGGAGGACCAGAGGGTGTGAAGACCGTGGCCTAAAGATGGGAGCAGAACTGGAAGTCCTAGAACACCCAAGAGGGCTCCGGGTTGCAGGCGCCACTGAGGCCGGCCAGTCAGCACCTCGTCCCTCGCAGGTCCTGGCAGAACGTGTACTGTGTCCTGCGGCGTGGGAGCCTCGGCTTTTACAAGGATGCCAAGGCAGCCAGCGCGGGAGTGCCATACCATGGAGAAGTGCCTGTCAGCCTGGCCAGGGCCCAGGGCAGCGTCGCCTTTGATTACCGAAAGCGCAAACATGTCTTCAAGCTGGGGTAGGAACAGGGAACAGTGCTCTCGGGATGGGAGGAGAGTTGGGAGTGACACAGGTGAGCCATGAGTCAGGTCCAGAGGGAGGGGAGTTCCTGCAAAGAGCCTGAGTGGAGTAACCAGGCCAGCCACTTGGGGATAGTGTAGATGAGGGAGGCGGGGATTCTGGTTGTCTCCACACCAAGGGGAGCAGGAGAACCAAGACCCAGGCCTGATGGCTGCCAATGTGAAGGTGAAAAATTACCCAGGGTGGGAAATCCAAAGGCAGGGATCTGGCAACACCTCCAGGGGCCTGTCCCTGCCTGCCAGCAGGCAGCCGGAGCAGGAGGCCCGGGCTGGGGTGGAAGTGAGCTCCCCCTGCCTCTGCGGCCAGTCAGAAAGGATGTGCTTCTGCACAGTCTGGGGAGGCTGAAGAATGTGCAGAGCGTGTCTGGTCCGGCTCCGAGGGCTGCAGCCAGATGTCCCAGCCCGGTGTTGGGTCATGATTACGCTCTCACCAGCAGCTACCCGGCAGATCCGGATTCTCAGCTCTGCCCTGTGGCCTCTCTCTCCCAACAGCTTACAGGATGGAAAAGAATATTTATTCCAGGCCAAGGATGAGGTGAGCTGTCCTTTGTGTTCCTCTCTGTCCGTGCCATTCCAGAAGCTTCCAGCTGCAGACTCCCCTTCCTTCCCCGTCCTCCCTCTTTTTCCTGGTCTTGTCCTTTGTGGTAAGACTGGATGTGTGTGACGGCCGCACCAGGCCGCACTCCCTGTCTAAGCCGGCCGCATTCTCCCAATAGCATGAAACAGCTCACTTTCTGCCTCCTCCTCTTACACTTCCCTGCTGTCCACCGCGGCCACCCCAGCACAGTGTCCTTGAAGCTGACTGAGGGTCTTTCCATCCACAGGCAGAGATGAGCTCATGGCTACGGGTGGTGAATGCAGCCATTGCCACTGCGTCTTCTGCCTCTGGAGAGCCCGAAGAGCCGGTGGTGCCCAGCACCACCCGGGGCATGACCCGGGCCATGACCATGCCCCCAGTGTCACCCGTCGGGGCTGAGGGGCCTGTTGTGCTCCGCAGCAAAGACGGCAGAGAACGAGAGCGAGAAAAACGCTTCAGCTTCTTCAAGAAGAACAAGTAGTTGGGGGCAAGGTCCCAGGCCAATTCCCTCCCTCCGTTCAGGAAACCGCCAGGGACAGTCGACAGGGACCGCCCTCTTGTCAGGACAACTGCCTGCTGCTAGGGTCTGTTGCCAAGGTCAACCCATCACCAGGAACTGTCACTGGGGACAAGTCCGTGTTCCCAAGGGCAGCCCTTCTCTTCTGCTGTTTAATTCCAGACTGGTGGTGGGACCCAGGCAACCCCCTCTCCCACCCCCGCCGACTTCTCCCCTTTCCCCAGCCTCGTGCCTCTGTCCCTCACCACGGTGTGGACAGTGCTGCACCCTCAACAGAGGCCATGTGGGGAGTGGCTGCCCCTGCCTCAGGGTCATTCTCCTGCCACTTCGAGGGCACTCGCCTTCTGCCTTCTGGTTCCTCACCCCTCGGACCAGCCAGGAACCTCTCAGAGCTGAAGCAGGCCCTGGGGGCAGGAGTGCCAGATGACAGTCAGAGGCGCAGGAGCCCTCCCTCCCCACCCCCACCCTGTAACTCCAGCTGCCACTCCATCTCCAGCTGCTCTCAATGGCTTCCAAGGTGTGTTGTTCAGGGACAGCCACCGCCTTGAGTCTGGCCAAGGAGGTGATTAAACAGCTCAGCTTCTCTCACCGCCTCTGGGTGTCTTTGCTTTCCTGACCACAGCTTCTCTGTCCAAGCCTGTGTCCTCTCCTTTGGTTCTGGTCTCCTGCATCTCACGTTTCCCCAGCCTCCAAGCTCTTGAAGAGCCGTGTCACACTGAGAGCTTCCCTGACCCGGTCTCATTTCCCTGTGACAGTGACCTCCAGTGTGCTGGGTTGACCAATGCCAAGCCTCTTTTTAAACCAAAGTAGTTCACCATGGGTTGGGATGATGTCAACAAGCAGTATTCATGTTAAAAAGCAATGAGGGACTCCTTCCCTGGTGCACAGTTTTCTTCACTTGTGATCTCTAAACCGTTTTCACATTGGAAGACTGGGAAGCATTGCTACAGCCCCAGCCAGTCGCAGCCACTGCTCAGCCCAGTGGTGGAAAGCTGAGCACACAGCGGGTGCTTACTGCCCCCACTTGCCATCTGCTCTCCAGTAGATCGAGGGACCTCAGACAGGGATCTGAGAAGTGGCGGGTTCCAATAAACTGACCAACAGAATGAAGTCACTCTGGGAAGCCATGAGGTGACTTTACAGCCCAAGCGTGTAAATACACACACAGAGGATAATATATATTCTTTTTTTTTTTTTTTTTGAGACAGAGTCTCGCTCTGTCAGCCAAGCTGGACTGCAGTGGCGCAATCACAGCCCATTGCAACCTCCACCTCCCGGGTTCAAGCGATCCTCCCACCTCAGCCTCCCAACTAGCCTGAACCACAGGCACATGCCATCACACCCGACTAAGTCTGTTTGGTTTTTGTAGAGATGGGGTCTCACTATGTTGCCCAGGTCGGTCTCGAATTCCTGGGCCCAAGTGATTCTCTCATCTTGGCCTCTCAAACTGTTGGGATTACAGGCGTGAGCCACCATGCCCAGCTGAGACTACCTTCTGGATCTGACAAAGTATTAGAAAGGAGCGGGTGGCTTCTCCTTTGTCTCTGGTTTGGCAATCGGAGCTTTCAGGGCACAGTGTTTGTCTCCAGATGTTGATGGAAGTGGGTACTCCTTGGTGGCCTGCAACAGGAAAAGTGTGTTCTTTCATTGTTTTCTATACACATAGACAACCGTTTTTCCAGGAAGGCAGCCCCATCTTTAGTCACTGACTGAGGGCCTATCATCAGTCATGATGAAGACCGAGTCAGGTGTGTGCAGGCCCAGAACTAGCACATCACAGCCCCAGAGTGGGCTCCAAACCCGAGACCTGGTAGACCAGAGCCTGCAGGATAATTTCCCCCTTAAGATGGGTAGATTTACTGTTCCACAGCCAACAGGTGGATAGTGTAACTAGAACAATCTGTCATGGGACTAAGTGGAAGAATCCATCAGCACTACACAGGCATCTTTTCTTCAAATACAACTGTAAAATCTCCACTGAAGAGACAGTCATACCTTGGGGGTGCTCAGGGAATCTAGGTATTGGCACTCCAAGGTGGCAAGCCTGGGGGAATTGAAGGGAAACAATAATTGGAAATGTTAGAAGGAAATGTATATGGAGAAATTAATAGAGAAATGATTATTTTAATGCGACATGTAAGTGTAAATAGGACAGCCAATTGAAGCAGCCCCGCAGTAGGGGCAGGCATTGTGAACGGAGAGGTGAGACTGAAGGCTCCGAGCAGCATCTGCATATGCGTCAGCAGAAGGACTTCAGGGCACGATTCCTTAAGAACAGGACATAGAAGAGAGGAAGCATAGTGTCAGGAATTCAGTCAGAAAACACCTTCAGCTGTCAGTGGAAGAAAGAAAACATTCCAGGAAAGACAACAGGATGGAATGGGACGGTGAGGGCTATGAGACAAGTTAGACACAAAAATACAGTAAATGCAGGCACCACAAATCAATGGACAGAGATGGCAGATAAAAATGGATTACTTGGCCGGGCATGGTGGTTCATGCTTATAATCCCAGCACTTTGGGAAGCCGAGGTGAGTGTGTCACTTGAGCTCAGGAGTTCAAGACCAGCCTGGGCAACATGGTGAAACCCCATCTCTACAAAAATTAGCCAGGTGTAGTGGCACGTGCCTGTAGTCCCAGCTACTTGGAGGCTGAGGCAGGAGCATTGCTTGAACCTGGGAAGCAGAGGTTACAGTGAGCCGAGATCATGCCATTGCACTCCAGTCTGGGCAATAAAGTGAGACCCTGTCAAAAAAAAAAAAAATAGGATTATGTAGAGAAAAATATATTTGCATTCTTAACATCACCTACAAGAGTGGACTTTAGGTCCATGCTGTCCACAGCAGCAGCCACCCAGCCATGTGTGGCTACTGAGATGTAGCCAAACCAAGTGTCTCATGACTCTGAAACACCAGGTATCAAGCATGGAAAAGGACAACTTTAAATACCTTAATTTTTATATTGATTATGTGTTGAAATAATATTTTAGATATATTGGGTTTCAAAAGTATCATTAAAGTGAATTTCAACTATTTTGATTACTTTTTTAATGTGTTTGCTGGAAGTTTTTAAATTACATATGTAGCTAACATTTTTATTGGCTAGCACTGCTGTAAATGGGCTCCAGATCTAAATGCAAAAGGTAAAAAATATAATGTTAATAGGTCGGGTACGGTGGCTCACGCCTGTGATCCCAGCACTTTGGGAGGCCAAGGCGGGCAGATCACCTGAGGTCAGCAGTTCAAGACCAGCCTGGCCAATATGGTGAAACCCCGTCTCTACTAAAAATACAAAAATTAGCCAGGTGTGGTGGCGTGCACCTGTAGTCCCAGCTACTCGGGAGGCTGAGGCAGGAGAATGGCCTGAACCTGGGAGGCGGAGGTTGCAGTGAGACCAGATCACACCACTGCACTCCAGCCTGGACAACAAGAGTGAAACTCCATCCCCCCAAAAAACAAAAACAAAAACATAACGTTAATAGAATAAAATGTAGGAGAATATCTTGAGACTAAGGAGGCTACAAAAGAACGTCTTATACAAAAGTTCAAAAGCAGGCCAGGTGCAGTGGCTCACCTGTAATCCCAGCACTTTGGGAGGCAAGATGGGAGGATCACTGGAACTCAGAAGTTCAAGACCAGCCTGGGCAACACAGCGAAACTCCATCTCTACAAAAAAAAAATTTTTCAATTAGCCGGGCATGGTGGCACGCACCTGTAGTCCTAGCTACTTGGGAGGCTGAGATGGAAGGATTGCTTGAGCCCAGGAGGTTGAGGCCGCAGTGAGCCATGATCACACCACTGCACTCTAGCCTGGGCAACAGGCTGTCTCAAAAAAAAAAAAAAAAAATTCAAAAGCATAGCTTTAAGATAAAAATTAATTTCATTGCACAAGAAATAAGGATTTCTGTTCGATGAAGGACACCATGGACAGACTTAATAATTAGTGGAATGAGAGATGGCATTTGAGACCAATAAGAGATTAGAATATATGAAAAAGCCTTACAAATCAACAACAAAAAAGGAGCCTACAACCTGAAAAGAACACAGTGAGACCCCCATCTCTACAAAAAAAATTTTTTCAATTAGCTGGATGGGGTGGTCCACACCTGTGGTCCCAGCTGCTCCAGAGGCTAAGATAGGAAGATCACTTGGGCCTGGGAGGTTGAGGCTACAGTGAGCCATAATGGTGCCACTGCACTCTAGCCTGGACAACAAAGTGACACCCTGACTCAAAAATAATAGTAGTAATAGTTAAAGGCCGGGCGAGGTGGCTCACGCCTGTAATCCCAACACTTTGGGATGCCAAGGCCAGCGGATCGCTTGAGGTCAGGAGTTTGACACCAGCCTGGCCAACACGGTGAAACCCCGTCTCTACTAAAAATACAAAAATTAGCTGGGGGTGGTAGCGCACGCCTGTAGTCCCAGCTACTGGGGAGGCTGAGGCAGGAAAATGGCTTAAAAGCAGGAGGTGGAGGTTGCAGTAAGCCGAGATCGCACCACTGCCCTCCAGCCTCGGCGACACAGTGAGACTCTGTCTTTAAAAAATTAAATAAAAAATAAAAATAAATAAAATTGGAAGGACAGTGCCTCTTCTGAAATGGCCGAGAAACAAAAAGAACTCAAGGAAAGAACATAACCAAGTAGCTGGGGTGGAAGAGGGCAGCCTGGGGAATGTGTCCCCGATGGTATCAGAGAAGCCATTATGGAGCCACTACAATGAGGAATGGTGGCTGACAACCTCCCTGGCAGGCTCTACTAGGAGATAAACCCAAACCATCAATCTCCATAAAAGGCTACTCTTTGTTGGACGGTGACAGCGGGGAATCAGCCTAAACTCTTTTTTTTTTGAGACCGAGTCTTGCTCTGTCACCCAGGCTGGAGTGCAGTGACGCCATCTCGGCTCACTGCAACCTCCGCCTCCCGGGTTCCAACGATTCTCCTGCCTCAGCCTCCCGAGTAGTTGGGATTACAGGCGCCCGCCACCACGCCCGGGTATGTTTTGTATTTTTAGTAGACACGGGGTTTCACCATGTTGGCCAAGCTGGTGTGGAACTCCTGAACTCGTGATCCGCCCGCCTCGGCCTCCCAAAGTGCTGGGATTACAGGCGTGAGCCGCCGCACCCGGCCCGCCTAAGCTTGTTTTTACCGCCAGGAGGTGCCCTTGGACCACAGCTGAATTTTGAATACTAGACAGTCGGGAAACTCACAGTTGCCTAGACTTCCAGCTTGGTGTGTACGAGGAGACCCTGTCCCACCCCAAAACTAGGGACCTCGCTGGGCCTCTCCACCAAGTATTCCTTTGGTGTGCTCACCACAGACCAGGACTGTGATGGACACACAATGAGAGAGAGAGAACCAGACCACGGATACTCACGAGCAAACAAAACATGACTAAGCGTAGCCTGGGTAGCAATGCCTCTTAGGCCTGTCCCAGTTCTGCCAGGTTATCTTTCTGCCCCTTGGTTCTCAGTTTCCGTACCAATAAATAACACGTCTGCAATGACAAACTTTAAAATAATGTTTAAAGCTCTACAAAACAATGACTAGTTTTGCTTAAAATGTGGCGCACCTGTATTTTTGAAATGTTGGCCCAAGCTGCCACAGAAGCCGGCCAGCCCGCTACAAAAGCCCCTTTTTACGGCCCTCTGGGAGATTCCCCTTTGTCATTAGCTCCCCGCCCCACTGAGAGGGCCCAAGAGCAGGACCCATTGTGATGGTGAGTGACTCCCCGAGGCCTCCGCTTTTCTAGGCAGTGGTTGCGTTCAGAGCCCCTCTGACGCAGCAGCAGCGACCCTTTCCAGGGTGGTGACTGACTGGCTGGCTGGGGCTGGGGGTAGGCTGACCTCCGCGGCGCCGCGCCGCCACCAACAGGCCCCGCCCCCGTGCTGCGCGGTCATTTGTATGCAGCCTCGGGATTGGTCACTCGGCTCCCGCGAGGGGAAGGGGAGGGAAGCAGCGCGCACTCGCGCGTGCGTGAGCTGGCGCGAGAGAAAGGGCCCGGTCGCGTCGAGGCTCGAGCGGCCGTCGCCATTTTGTAGGGTTCTGTCTGACGCGGGAGCCGCCGCCGCTGCCGCCACCCGCAGGTGCGAGGGGGTCTTGTGTGTGTGATGTGGGGAGCTCGGGGGCGGGTCGGGCCGGGCCGGGCCGGGCCTCCGGCAGACGGCACGGCCCGGATTTGGGTTTCTCATTTTGCAGCGGGAGGTCCGGGAAGACAACGGGAGGAGGCGGGGCCGGGTCTCCGGAAGGAGGCGGGGCAGGGGTCGGGTCGAGTCTTTGTTGGGGCGAAGAAGCTGGAGGGCGGGCCGCTGTGGGGCGGGGTGGTTGGTCCCCGGTTTGGGGGAAAGGGGACTTTTTTCTTTTTAGAGTATCTTGAAAGGCGCTAGTGCGCGGAGGAGAGGTACACAGATTTCCCTCCAAAACCTTGTTACGAGGCGCACTGCGATTGATGCCCCTTGCCTTTGGGCTTTTCTCTTTCCTCATTTTAAGGCACGAAACAGCTAATTCTGGTATTTCATTGCGCTCCACTTCACGGAGATGATAGACTGTGCTATGCATGCTGACCCTCGACCTCCTATTTGCATGTCACACATAGCTCGCATTTCTCGAGAACCGCCCTTCTTCTATTGAGGAGGAATAATTAATGTCTATAGGAGGGTCTTGAAGGTGCAAGAACTTTGGAGGATTAGACGAAAATGCTGCAGTGCACCGAAATTTCCCACCACACCCTTGACTTTTGAAGTCTTGTTTTTCTCTCCCAGGCTCTTGTCAGGATGGTGAAGCTGTTCATCGGAAACCTTCCCCGGGAGGCCACAGAGCAGGAGATTCGCTCTCTTTTCGAACAGTATGGGAAGGTGCTGGAATGTGACATCATTAAGAACTACGGCTTTGTGCACATAGAAGACAAGACGGCAGCTGAGGATGCCATACGCAACCTGCACCATTACAAGCTTCATGGGGTGAACATCAACGTGGAAGCCAGCAAGAATAAGAGCAAAGCTTCAACCAAGTTACACGTCGGTAACATCAGCCCCACTTGTACCAACCAAGAGCTTCGAGCCAAGTTTGAGGAGTATGGTCCGGTCATCGAATGTGACATCGTGAAAGATTATGCCTTCGTACACATGGAGCGGGCAGAGGATGCAGTGGAGGCCATCAGGGGCCTTGACAACACAGAGTTTCAAGGTGAACTGCTCTGGGCCTGGGTAGTAGCGCCGAGTGGGGTCTAGCTCAAGACAGGCAAGAACACAAGACTATAGAACTTGCTGGGTGGTCTCTTCCATTCTGTTTTAGCTGGAAATAATAGATTATGTTTACCGCTCTTAAGCATAATTTACCCCTGGGGAAGCAAACACTTCCCCTTTTCAGGTTTGCTAAGATGTTGCTCACCGACTGCATAGAATCACAAACTGTGGGTTACTTTATCCTGCGGGATTCTTGCATTGATTCGAGTGCTGTTGGAAGTGTAATCTGCTTGGGGAAACGAGTACCTCATGAGAGAGGGGAGGATAAAGGTCCATGGCTTACCTGCTTCTTTGGTGATGATCAGGAAGCCTTACATTTGAGGGTTTAAGTGCTTAAGATTTATATTCTTTACTGCTTTGGGTGGATACTGGTGGGAAAGAAGAAAAAAGACATCTAGAGGAAGCCCTGTATTATAAATCTGGGTAGCAAGTCTGGATCTGCGGGAGTATGTTTTGGTTGCTCAAAGTTGTGCAGTCTCTTCAAGCAGAGTCAAAAAACATGCCATGGAGTGTTCCGCTCCACCTGTTATTTCACCCTCAGAAAAGGAAATTTCTAAATATATCAGACTCAATGGGAATGATGGTCCGGCTTCTGAAGAAATTCCAGTACAAGCATCGTAGAGCATATCATACTATTTATACCGATAATAAAGGTACATATGTTGTCACTAATACCACAAGAGGTTGTCAGAAGACTCTAGAACTGTGCTAATATGGTAACCACATGCGGCTTAGTAAATTGAAATTAACTGAGATTAGATAAAATTTAAAATTCAATTTTTCAAGTGTATACCAGACATGTTTCAAGCACTCAGTAGTCATGAGGCCTGTGGCTACCGTATTAATAGAGACACAGAACATTTCCATCATCATAGAACATTCTTTTGGATAGCACTGTTCTACAAGTGTTTTGTTAACAGTATCGTCTTGGACCTCATGTTCATAGCCACTTTTGTGGTCCCTAAGTCAACACCTTTTTTGCCCTGAGTGTCATTAAAGGGGTTGTTAAGAAGTACTTTTGGGTCCTCTGTTAAAACTAAAAAACAGAATGAGAAAAATAATGGGAGAAGAGGAAAAGTTGACCAGAGAAGGGTAAGAAAGTTTGCATAGTGGAGATTGGTAGAGGAGCACCATCAAGTATCTCTAGCTTCAGCCGGTGATGCCTTGGCCTTTAGCTGCTCTTTAAAGCATAGGGCAAAGGTTGCAGATACTTGCTACCATTAACTAGTGTGTGACCTTGGACAAGTGTTTTAACATCTCTTTGCTTCATTTTCTTTACTAAAATTGTCCCCACTTATGGAGTTAATGATCCTTGCCGTACCTCCCTCACAGGACTGTAGTGGGGCTAAAATGAAGTAATAGATGTGACAGTGTTTTGACAGTAAAAGCGCTATATGATGACAGGTGATTGTTCTTTGCAACCATGAGTGTTTCTGTTGTGGTTAGAAAATTACTGAAAGTGTGATAGTGAAGCTTTCCTTATTTGTTTGCTTTTTTTACATTTGTTTTTCCTTTTCTTATTTTGGAATGTTGTTGCATTTTCAGCTTTTAAAAGTATTCTTAATTATTTTCATTTGATGGGGGAGATCATCATGATGGACAGTGGAGACTGGGGAAGGGGGTTTTCTCCTGACAGGTGATGAGCAAAATGTAAAAGAATGTAAAGTTGGGTACAAACTGCAGAGATATTCTAGTAATGTCATACAGAATGCCCTTGCCTTTTAAATATATTTAATACAGGCAGGGTGCGATGTCTCACACCTGTAATCCCACCACTTTGGGAGGCCAAGGCGGGTGGATCACCTGAGGTCAGGAGTTCGAGACCAGCCTGGCCAACATGGTGAAATCTCGTCTCTACTGAAAATACAAGAAAACTAGCAAGGCGTGGTAGTGTGTGCCTGTAATCCCAGCTACTTGGGAGGCTGAGACAGGAGAATCGCTTGAACCTGGGAGGTAGAGGTTGCAGTAAACTGAGATCGTGCCACTGTATTCCAGTCTGGGCAACAGCGAGACTCCTTCTCAAAAAAAAAAAAAAGAAGGAAAAAAAAAACCATATATATATTTAATACAACTGAATAAAAGGAAAAGGACAGGCCAGGTGCCGTGGCGCGCGCCTGTAATCCCAGCACTTTGGGAGGCCGAGGCAGGGGGATCACAAGGTCAAGAGATTGAGTCCATCCTGGTCAACATGGTGAAACCCCATCTCTACTAAAAATACAAAAAAAAAATTAGCCGGGCATGGTGGCAGGCGCCTTGTAGTCCCAGCTACTCGGGAAGCTGAGGCAGGAGAATGGCGTGAACCTGGGAGGCGGAGCTTGCAGTGAGCTGAGATCACACCACTGTACTCCAGCCTGGGCTACAGAGCGAGACTCTGTCTCAAAAAAAAAAAAAAAAAAGAAAAGCTACCTGAAGTTAATAAAGAAAAAAGAAAAGAAAAGAAAAAAAAATCAGTTAATTGGGGGGAGTTGGCTTAGGATGAATATGTGTTTTAATAAGGCAGGTATAATTACTTTAGGATGTGAGTATCTGAATAATGCAGTGGATCCATAAGATTTTTAAAAACATCACTTCCTTAGAAAGTGCAAACACTAAAATGAATTGGAAAAGAAAAATCCTGTATTTGGTTTTCATGTTCTTAACTTGGCTCCTCTGGAGAGAGCACTCTCCTCCTAGTTATAGAGAGAGACGTTTTTATAACCAGCTCTGGTTTTTTTCTCCCAGATGACAAGAGCAAGCTTAGCACTGGATAGTAAGTTGTAGTTTCACAGAAAATACAATCTGGATACCAGTTTGACACGTTTCAATTTAAGTTATTTTCAGTTGTCTACTAATGAAGGTGGCCTCTTAAAAGGGCCACTTGAGCCCAGGTGAGGTGGCTCACACCTGTAATCCCAGCACTCTGGGAGGCCGAGGCGGGGGTGGATCACCTAAGGTCAGGAGTTCAAGACTAGCCTGGTCAACATGGTGAAACCCTGTCTCTACTAAAAATACAAAAATTAGCTAGGTATGGTGGCACACACCTGTAATCCCAGCTACTCAGGAGGCTGAGGCAGGAGAATCACTTGAACCCAGAGGCAGAGGTTGCAGTGAGTCAAGACCGTGCCACCGCACTCTAGCCTGGGCAGCAGAGCAAGACTCAGTCTCAAAAATGAACAAACCAACAAAAAAGTGCCACTTGAACATCTTTTGAACCTTTATTTCTATATGTTAATGGCTGCCATTGAGGCTTTTTGCATTGTATGACTTCTAAAAGGAAGTAGCGGAATCTGAGTTTACCTTACTCTTTCAGGATCTGTTTCCTTTCTACAGCCAGCAGTGAACTCAATTTATTTCCCTAGCACACACAGTTTGTATTGGAAGACCTAAAGAAGCTATTCCCAAATAACAATCAGGCAGCTTAATTGGGAAGAATATGTGAGAGTTCAGGTGTCTTGTTTTTTTTTTTTCCGTATATGTAAACAAGCATTAAGTCAGACTACTACTCTGTATTAGCTACCTCCCCAATCTTTTCTGGATCATGGCACTTGACAGGCGCTCAGAAATTAAGACCCCAAGTTTCCCACTTCTCAGCATTTTAATGCTCTTTTCTGTTACAGCTTTCAAAATAAAACACTTTTATTGGGCTGGTTTTCTGGAAGATGTTGGCAACAAACTTCAGTAACTTTTGGAAGTCTCAGGAAATCTTTTTAAGCTTTTGGCCTGTCCAAGTGTAGTAGAGTAGAAGAATTGATCTTTCATTTTTCTTTGCCCTGATTCCTTAAGGTATAATAATAGAGAGGCATAGTCTTTTTCAATTACTATAAAAACTTTAGGGTATTTAAATTAAAAGGCTAGGCTGGATGTGGTGGCTCATGCCTGTAATCCCAGCCCTTTGGGAGGCCGAGACAGGCGGATCACCTGAGGTCAGGAGTTCGAGACCAGCCTGGCCAACATGGTGAAACCTCGTCTTCACTAAAAATAGAAGAAATTAGCCAGGTGTGGTAGCGTGCGCCTGCAGTCCCAGCTACTCGGGAGGCTGAGGCAGGAGAATTGCTTGAGCCCAGGAGGCACAAGTTGCAGTGAGCCGACATTGCGCCACTGCACTCCAGCCTGGGCAACAGAGCAAGACTCTGTCCCAAAAAAAAATAAATAAATAAATAATAAAAATAAATTAAAAGGCTAATTATAACCGTTGGAACGACTGGTTGTTTTGTTTTTTTTTTTTTTGGAGACAGTCTTGCTCTATTGCCTAGGCTGGAGTGCAGTGGCACGATCTCAGCCCACTGCAGCCTCCGCCTCCCGGGTTCAAGTGATTCTTGTGCCTCAGCTTCCCAAATAGCTGGGACTACAGGCATGTGCCACCATGCCCAGCTGATGTTTTGTATTTTTTTAGTAGAGAGGGGGTTTCGCCATGTTGGCGAGGCTGGTCTCGAACTTTTGGCCTCAGGTGATTGGCCCACCTCAGCCTCCCAAAGTGCTGGGATTACAGATATGAGCTACCACACTCAGCTTGGAGAAACTGTTTGAAAAAAATTTTTTAAACCTGTCATCCCTATTATAGATTTTTTTAGTTCTAGGTTAAAAAATTGGGCCGGGTGCAGTGGCTCACGCTTGTAATCCCAGCACTTTGGGGGTGCCGAGGCGGGTGGATCACGAAGTCAGGAGTTCAAGACCAGCCTGGCCAAGATGGTGAAACCCCATCTCTGCTAAAAATACAAAAATTGCTTTAAAACCACACCAATGGTGGCAGGTGCCTGTAATCTCAGCTACTCGGGAGGCTGAGGCAGGGAATTGCTTGAACCCGGGAGGTGGAGGTTGCAGTGAGCCGAGATTTCGCCACTGCACTCCAGCCTGGGCAACAGAGCAAAACTATGTCTCAAAAATCAAACAAACAAAACAAAAAAATTGATACCTGCATCCTTTTCACAACTACACAGAGGTAGATTTTGCCACAGATAAACTTGATTTCCCACCCTCTAAATAAAAGCAGGAATGAAGATTGGATTTAGTTAAAAAACATCAAGGTAAAATTGTTGGGTTTTGTTTCTCCAAAAAATGGACCCAGAATCTGTAAAAGTAAAGTGCAAATTTAATTGAATTTTTTTGTTAAAAATGTTACTTTTAGGTCTCCGGATTGGCTCTTTTTTAGACTGTCATGGTCACTCTGACTTCACAATTGGAGCATAGTTTGTGTCTGTCACATAGCTTAATGTCACCATGTATATTTGAAAGCCAAGACATCTATAATCTTTTAATCTAAATTATAGGGAACTATGCATTTGAGATATAAATTATGGCAGAAATCTGTGTCTCTGTTCAAAGCACAGTTAGCATTGTGGCCCCTAACATCTAACAAGAGTATTTAAATCTCTGAAAACAATGGGATGGCAAAATGCTTTTAGAGATTTAGTGCCATTTTGGGTATCTGCTGACTCTATTGGTGATAGTGGATGCTGCCTGTCTCCTAGCAGTTGGAGGTATAAAGCCTGAGCACTTTTGTTTCTGCTAGAAACTGGAGTGATAGGACTCTTTGACATTGGGCAAAAGGAATTTGACTAAAGTGATATTGCTGCACTAACCCGCTCCCCTCTCAGGGTCAGTGCATGGCACTGTTCTGGCTGCCGTCCTGAATAGGGCTATTTCCAACAGGATGGTGGAGCACAAGGCATCCTCTTGCATAGCTGCATCCAGAACAAGGCCTGTTAAAGAGAGAGCAACTTGCTGATTGCAGAGGGGGGATTTGTTCTCGGCAGTTCTTAAGAGTAATGAGAAGCCCCTGTTCTTTGTATCTGTACTGACTGCGTTTTCCTTTTTTTTTTTTTTTTTTTTTTTGAGATGGAGTCTCACACTGTTGCCCAGACAGGAGTGCAGTGGTGTGATCTCCACTCACTGCAACCTCCACCTCCCAGGTTCAAGCAATTCTCCTGCCTCAGCTTCCCGTGCATTTTCTTTTGGCTACAATTTGGAAAGCACTGACTTGATCTCCAGGAGAGTCTTGTGCAACCTGGGACTAAATAATGCCAGGAATACTCCTTTTCTTTAACTGCTTTTAAAGACTTCAGATGCTTTCATCAGTAAGGGTCCGTGGGTTTGGTGGTTCACAATCCCTGGGCAAAGATTGTTTTCTTCTCTTAGCTGTTCCTCAGTGCTGGTCATTTCCTGGAAGCCGAAATGGATGTGGCCCATTTATGTGGGTTCCTAGAGGTCTCTAGGCAAATGCTGCATTTTTCTAACTAGTAGTTAATCCCTATAAAGAATTGTAAGTTACATGGCAGGATGAAATGCCAGTCATTTCATTACATGTCAAGACACTGTCCCTAAGAAACCAGTACTGTTTCAAGATCTAATTCTTGTTGTTGAGAAACCTTGGTCAGGTAGCTTTCCACAGTAGCCTTGGGGGGGTGGGGGGTGGGCTGAGTTGAAATCTGGAAGGTCTTATAACTCCCAGAGATACTAGAGATGAAGCAGATGACAAGCCAGGTATGGTTTGTGTACCCATCATTGGAGCCTTCTGGTGACATCTGCAAAAATAGCTGGAGGAAACAAGATGGATGGACGATTGATGTGGTTTTTAAGCAGCAGTAAATAGGCCTTAATCCTTAGTCAATCAGTGAGAGATGGGCAAGATGCCTTCCAAATCTGGCTTAACTGAGGTTTTGTTGGTTGATTTTGGAAGTATTGGCAGAATTTGAATCATTACAAGTAATAACAGTCTTAGCAGTGAGAAGTGGAAACTTTTCCAATTGTTGTGTATAAGGGGAAAAAGGAAAGTTGTGGAGACAGAACCAGGAGGGAGTCTGGTCTACTCCTGGCCTAAGTAGAAAGTATTGACTGGTCTCTGAGGAATCAAATTTTCTAGCTCTCATCTGTATTAAACTTCAACTACTGGCAGGGCGCAATGGCTCACGCCTGTAATCCCAACACTTTGGGAGACCAAGGCGGGCAGATCACCTGAGGTCGGGAGTTTGAGACCAGCCTGACCAACATGGAGAAACCCTGTCTGTACTAAAAATACAAAATTAGCCAGGCATGGCAGCGCATGCCTGTAATCCCGGCTACTCGGGAGGCTGAGGCAGGAGAATTGCTTGAATCCAGGAGATGGAGGTTGCGGTGAGCTGAGATTGCGCCACTGCACTCCAGCCTGGGCAACAGGAGGGAAACTCCATCTCAAAAAAAAACAAAACAAAACAAAAAAAAACTTCAACTACTTTTTAAAGGAGGTTGCTGAAATAGGGTCACAGGTGTGTGCGTCTGTGTGTCTTATGACAACTAATTTACTTTCATTTAGGGGAGGAGAGGAAAAAGAGTGTCAGTGAGTTAAAATAAATCTTCTTACATCTGTTCCCTCAAGGCAAAAGAATGCATGTGCAGTTGTCCACAAGCCGGCTTCGGACTGCCCCTGGTATGGGAGACCAGAGTGGCTGCTATCGGTGTGGGAAAGAAGGGCACTGGTCCAAAGAGTGCCCAGTAGATCGTACAGGTCGTGTGGCAGACTTTACTGAGCAGTATAATGAACAATATGGAGCAGTTCGCACACCTTACACCATGGGCTACGGGGAATCCATGTATTACAACGATGCATATGGAGCACTCGACTACTATAAGCGATACCGGGTCCGCTCTTATGAGGCAGTAGCAGCGGCGGCAGCGGCTTCTGCATACAACTACGCAGAGCAGACCATGTCCCATCTGCCTCAAGTCCAAAGCACAACTGTGACCAGCCACCTCAACTCTACTTCTGTTGATCCCTACGACAGACACCTATTGCCAAACTCTGGCGCTGCTGCCACTTCAGCTGCTATGGCTGCTGCTGCGGCCACCACTTCCTCCTACTATGGAAGGGACAGGAGCCCACTGCGTCGTGCTGCAGCCATGCTCCCCACAGTTGGAGAGGGCTACGGTTATGGGCCAGAGAGTGAGTTATCTCAGGCTTCTGCAGCTACACGGAATTCTCTGTATGACATGGCCCGGTATGAACGGGAGCAGTATGTGGACCGAGCCCGGTACTCAGCCTTTTAAAAACTGGAGGTGAGAGATGGGTGGGAATGGTTAAAAGATTCCATTTAGTTCCCTTGAAAGAGACCCATGCTTCATAAAAGAGGCTAGAGCCACCTGTTTGCTCTCTGGACAGTATCCAAAAGGTGCAAATTACAAGTTAGTCTTCAATATTTCTCTAGCTTAGGCCACAAGTTCCATTTGGCCTGTCAAGGTATTAGTGTATGACTCCAACCAACTTGTTCCTTCTGAGAGAACAACAAATTCAATTTGTTAGAACATTCTTTAATCAGTTGTAAGCATATTTGGGTTACAGAAAAACATTTGAGAGATCTAACATTTGTTATGTGCCCTCTGTATATCATCTATACGATAAGACTGAAATATTTTATTCTTTTACAGAGAAGAGAACTAAAGCTCAGAGAGGTTAAGTACTTTGCCCAAAGTCATTTGGTAAATGAAAGGTAGAATCAGAATTCAAACTCAGGCCTGTCTGATACCAAAACCCATGCTCTGCTCGCTCTACTACAGAAGTACTGTAGTGATAAGCTGAAGGGTACAGGTTCAGGGAGTAATGAATATCACAGTGAGAATTTTAACTATTACTTTAGGCTTACAGTTTGCTAATAAAACTGCTACTTGAAGGCAGAGGCAGTGGCTCACTCCTGTAATCCTAACACTGGGAGGCTGAGGTGGGAGGATCACTTGAGCCCAGGAGTTCAAGACCAGCCTAGGCAACATAGCAAGACCCTGTCTCTACAAAGAAAATTAAATTAGCAGGGTGTGATGGGGAGCACCTGTGATCCCAGCTACTCAGAATGCTGAGGTTGGAAGGATCGCTTGAGCCCAGGAGTGAAAAGAGGCTGCAGTGAGCTATGATCACACCATTGTATTCCAGCCTGGGCAACAGAGTGAGACCGTCTCTCCTTTAAAAAAAAAAAAACCTACTTCTTGGGTCACTGTCCTTTGTCAAAGGAAACTTCTAATATACCTACATGCCAGAGGAAGTCCTATAAATTTTAAATGTTTACTTCCAAGACATTTACTTGAAAGTTGAATGTTTTGATGTTCTGTCCCATGGAGTCCTTATTAGTAATCTAGACCATCTTGTTCTATATGGGCACTTAAGCCCTGTTTCTTCATAGCCTGTTATGCTGTCATTTAGACCTGGATGCTTCCTGTTTCTTCCAGCAATTTTTGTTTTGTGTTTTTTGTTGTTGAAGAGAGGAACATTTAAGGAGTTAGATAAACTGGTAATTTTCAGATGTGTAGAAAATTGCATAGGTGGTGAAAGCCAACGCCATAGGCTCTGAAATTTTACTGTTTCCTACATCAGGAAATGTGTACCAAAAGTGCTAAAATGCCAAGAATAATTTTGAGTATCTAAAGATAGATAAATCTTTTCATCTGAGTGGAAATGGCATTATGACAACTTTATATTCTCATGGTTTTCCTTGTACCTTGAAATTGAGCATCACTTGAATTGGAGCCCCAGAAGCAAGGTTAAAGTGAGTTACTACTGAGTTTCTGGTGTTCCTAACTTATCCCTTTGGTATATACGTAGAAGATAACAAAGCAGCTCTGTACAGTGGCTCGTGCCTGTAGTCCCAACTATTCAGGAAGCTGAGGCTGGAGGATCCCTTGAGCCCAGGAGTGAGAGACTGCAGTTAGCCATTGCACTCCAGCCTGGGCAAGAGTGGCTCCTCTCTCTCTTTAAAAAAAAAAAAAAAAAAAAAAAAATTAAAAAGCAAAGCCATAGGAATTTGCTCTTTTATGTGAATTGAGAAGCAAATGTTATGAACCTGTAATAAGTTGTACCCTATATGCATGTCAGCAAGAATTGAGATCTCTTGAGACCACCATGCAGCTATGTGTGAAGCAAATGATCTTAAAATTTATAGTTTGCCATTAATTTTTACTTTTAATGCAGCTGGATCTAGCATGAGGTGGGATATGCTTCCGAAGTAAGCTGGTATAAATCTATCAGATAACCTGTCTCTCTTATGTTTCAAAGTTAAATATTAAATTCATATATTGTGGTCTTCAAAAGGTATTGCTAGGACATTTTAAAATGAATTTTGACTGCAAGCAGTGGTTGTTCAACTAACCTCTTTTTAGCGATGACTTTTAAAGAAACTTACCTTCCAGGTGTGAACCTCAAATGGACTGAATAACCCTGAGTTGGTTGCAGTCCCAGGAGCCTGATGTTAATGAGGCTGCCAGGATGAAATACTCCAGAACTGTTGGGGATCCAAATTCGGGTCTCACCCTAGCAGAACTGATCCAAGAACGTCACAACTTTTGAAGTCGATTGGCACAGATCAAGACCAAGATTTGGCCCTTTGTCTGTAATAAGTAGAGGAACTTGGTGTGAGTTAACTTTTTTTTTCCCCCAGCCATTGGTGTCTGGAGTTCCCATCATCAATAGAAGGATTAGAGAATTCTAGGGATGATTTCTTCTTTTGATTTGGCAAGGGAGATTTGGTCAATTAGGGGAACTACTGGAACTGTGGCTCTCACTCTGTGACAGTGTGACATGTAGGTGTGTTGGAATTGGGTGAATGACTGGCTGCTCCTTGATATCCTACCCCTTGTGACCATCATTTCTGAAAGCTTGTTTACTGTGAAAGATTAAAACGAAACACATTTAGAATAGTGTAATTCGCCATATATGACATCTCAGCATCTTCTGCTTTTCCTGGACCCCAAACTTAGATTGCAGTTCTTGAAAATGTATGTATGCCCTTTGTTACAGCAACAGTTACAGTTTGTTACAGCCTTCTGTCACAGGGGTTTTCTTGCCTAAAAGATGGATAAGAAAGATGTATTTATCACCAACACATTCTTCAGCTAGATTGCATCTTGTCCTATATATATAGCCATAAGTAGATTCCTATATATATAGCTATTGATAGACTCCTAGGTAATTACATGGGATATGAGTTAGATCCAGTCTGACTTGGTTTTGTTTTGTTCTTTTTTTCCCCCCCCGGAATACAGGACGGGACCCAGGGCGCTTGTACTCGGAGCCAGGCTGCTCTCCAGGCATTGTGTAAGCCTCTTGTGTTGTGCTCTCTTTCAGGTAGGATAATTGCGGACTGAACCCTCGGGCTGCGGTCATATATGAGAACTTGCTCCGCGCGGTCCCCTTTGCCGGGATGTTTCCATTGCTTCATGTTTCAGTAAACAAAAGGAGTTTGTGACCAACTATGTTTTCTTTCTTAATTCTTCTAAGTTGACTTTTCTTTCCTCCTGAAACTAGTCTCTGTAGCCTTTCACTCTGTTCCTTATATTCTCAGCCTCTGAGCAGCCCTAGGTAAGGATTATGCTGGCATCCCCTTTTTCCTGTGCAGTGGAACCCCTCTTATCTTGCTTTCCCTAGGAATTGAATCCTCCCTGCCTACCTGCAGCATCTCCTTTCCCTTTAAAATGACCATGTAGTGGCAAGCAGCCTTTTACTCTTCTGTTAGCTCTGGACTCTTAACACTGAAGTTACTCTTCTGAAATTGCTAGGACCATTGGGGGTTTTGTTGTTTTGTTTTTTTATGTCCAACCTGTGATCGTGGTACAGCATTAGCTGAAATTTACCCTTGTTTTACTCCACTCCTCCCTTTTTTTTTTTAAATTTTTTGACAAATAAACGTTTCTAACACTTAAATATCTTTTTATGTTTGTGTCTTTTTATTCTCTCCTAGTTCTTAAGCTACAAAGTTCAAACTAATAGATGTCAGAAATTTAGATATAGAAGGAAGGATTTAAGCCCAGGCATGGTGGCTCACACCTGTAATCTTAGCACTTCGGGAGGTTGAGGTGGGCAGGTCACTTAAGCCCGCTGAAGTTTAAGACCAGCCTGAGCAACATGTCGAAACCCTGTCTCTACCAAAAATAAAAAATTAGTTGGCCGGCTGGGCGTGGTGGCTCACGCCTGTAATCCCCAGCACTTTGCGAGGCCAAGGTGGGTGGATCACCTGAGGTCAGGTAGACCAGCCTGACCAATATCATGAAACCCCATCTCTACTAAAATATAAAAATTAGCTGGGCGTGGTGACAGGCACCTGTAATCCCAGCTACTCAGGAGGCTGAGGCAGGAGAATCACTTGAACCCAGGAGGCAGAGGTTGCAGTTAGCCAAGACTGCGCCATTGCACTCCAGCCTGGGCAACAAGAGCGAAACTCCATCTCAAAAGAAACAAAAACAACAAAATTAGTTGGCCAGGTGCAATAGCTCACGCCTGTAATCTCAGCACTTTGGCCAAGAGACCGAGGCAGGCAGATCACCTGAGGTCAGGAGTTTCAGACCAGCCTGGCCAACATGGCAAAACCCTGTCCCTACTAAAAATACAAAAATTAGCCAGGCATGGTGGCGAGTGCCTGTAGTCCCAGCTACTTGGGAGGCTGAAGGAGGAGAATTGCTTGAACCCAGAAGGCAGAGGTTGCAGGGAACCGAGATGGCACCACTGTACTCCCATCTCAAAAAAAAAAAAAAAAAAAATTAGCTGGGCTTGGTGGTGCATGCCTGTAATCTCAGCTACTCAAGAGGGTGAAGTAGGAGACTCTTGAGCCCAGAAGGTTGAGGCTGCAGTGAGCTGTGATCATGCCACTGCACTCCATTCTGGGCAACAGGAGGCCCTGTCTCCAAAACAACAAAAAAGGATTTAGGTTAGTGCTGTGGCTTCAGTAATAGGTGGTGGGAAGTTAGCCAGATTCTTGAGACATTGCTAAATTTGCTACAGCTGGTGGTGAGGCTACTTTTCTCTAAATAACCAGAGCTGCTCTGAAACCAGTTTAAAGGCTAACAGACTCAGATTAGTAGTGCTAAGAGTAAGCCCTGCATCAGAAAAAGGCTGAGCCAGATTCTCTCCAAGGACCTATCACATTAACTAAATTTGACTTCATAGTTTTCTGGCTCATATTTTTAAAAAAAAACCATATATATATATATATATATATATATATATATATATATATATATATACACATTTTTGCCTAGTTACCACCCCTCTCCAGTGTTTCTCCTTTTTTAATTTTTAAAAAATAATTAGGCCAGGCACGGTGGCTCATGCCTGTAATCCCAGCACTTTGGGAGTCCAAGGCAGGCGAATCACGAGGTCAGGAGATCGACTAAAATACAAAAAATTAGCTAGGTGTGGTGGCGGGCGCCTGTAGTCCCAGCTACTCGGGAGGCTGAGGCAGGAGAATGGCATGAACCAAGGAGGCAGAGCATGCACTGAGCCGAGATCATGCCACTGCACTCCAGCCTGGGCAACAGAGCGAGACTCCATCTCAAAAAAATAAAAAATTAAATTCACTTATGAGCTATTAAAAGAGGTCTCTCTTCCCAAGGTGCTAATATTCTGCTAGGATTAGGCTTTAGCTAAAATATTCATAAATAGTACTTTGAGCAGAAAAGCAAATCACATATTAATGATTAGCAGTGACATTTTGCAGTAAAGTATGTCTTCTAGATTATGGACATCTTATTTATCTTGTTTAGATCCCCATAGAACACATTTAATGATGGACTCAACCCTACTTAAGCTTTATTGTACTTTATATGGAAATGTTGATGTGTAAATTCTGACTACATGTGAAATTTTACCTACAATAATATAGCATTTACCTCACATATTTTATACTTAATCTTGACAGGTGAAGCAAAAAATTTCCCTTATTTCTTAGGGGAATGGTCTGACAAATCTACAGAAGTTAACCTGTCCATGCACACATTCCAACCAGTGATGTACATAAGGCTCATGTTAGCGTCAGTATTCCCCAGGGAAGCAAGACTGTCTCTGTTTTACAAAAGGCAAAATAAGGCAAAGATGCTGGGATTTTCTTGTGATCTGCAAGGCACTATGCAGAGCCAAGAAGAAAAATTTGCAGGTTTTGCTGGCCTCAGCAAAATCTCTGGTGGTTCTGTGCTAGGTTTCAACCAATTTAGCATAGGAAGTTTAACATATGCAGGGTGCGTGACTCACACCTGTAATCCTAGCATTTTGGGAGGCTGAGGCAGGTGGATTGCCTGAGCTCAAGAGTTTGAGACCAGCCTGGGCAACATGGCGAAACCCCATCTCTACTAAAAATACAAAACATTAGCCGGGCATGGTGGTGTGCACCTGTAATCCCAGCTACTGGGGAGGCTGAGGCACAAGAATCACTTGAACCCAGGAGGCAGAGGTTACAGTGAGCCAAGATCATGCCAGTGCACTCCAGCCTGGGTGACAGAGTGAGACTCTGTCTCTAAATAAATAAATAAATGTATCTTGATTTCTATGTCATTGGCAGAACAAGAAAAAAAAATTTCTGCAAAAGAGTTCTATATCATCACTGCCCAATAACACTCCTGGCAGTGACGGAAGTATTCCATATCTGTGCTGTCCAGTTTGTGGCTACTGTGGTTACTGAGTACCTGAAATGTGGTTTATTCCACTGAGAAACTGAGTTTTTTATTTAATTATAATTAGCTACATGTAGCTAGTGGCTACTCTATTGGACAGCAGTTTAGATAGTCAAATAAGCTGCTCATAGGTGGAGAAAAAGCCCTGCAGAATTGCATAATTTTTATTTTAGGAAACCTTTCACCCCAAAAGAGTACTGTTGAGTAGGACAAATGTATTTTTCTGTTTTGAGATGGAGTCTCGCTCTGTCACCGAGGCTGGAGTGCACTGGCATGATCTCGGCTCACTGCAACCTCTGCCTCCCAGGTTCAAGCAATTCTCCTGTCTCAACCTCCCCAGTAGCTGGGATCACAGTCGCGCGCCACCACGCCTGGTGAATTTTTGTATTTTTAGTAGAGATGGGGTTTCACCATATTGGTCAGGCTGGTCTTGAACACCTGGCCTCAGGTGATCCACCCACCTCGGCCTCCCAAAGTGCTGGGATTACAGGCGTGAGCCACCACACCTGGCCAATGTTTTTATTCCTAAACCTTACGTCTTATATGATAAATTGCATATTGTGAATACAAAATTCCTTTAGTTCACCAAGACCAAGTTTCTCACTATAGACCATTTCAGAGTCCCATGAGGCCTCTCAACGCTAAAAGCTCCTGAATTCATTTATCAACTGTTTGAATTCGTACTGTGAGCTAGGATGTGGGAACATGGTAATGAATGAGGCATATGTGGTTTCTGTAGCCTCAGATCTACCCCCTTCCTGAGGTTTCCAGATATATAGTGAAGCTGGCGTGGCACAGAAAGACACTAGGCCCTCAGGGTACTCAAGGTGCTGTTAGAAACTTGTCCTAAGGGCAGAAAAAGGTTGGCTGCCTGCAAGATGGACCAGAAAAGGGAAGCAACTTGCCCGATTGGTTTCATAGCTTGTCAGGATTTTGCTTACAAACCTGGTCCTCAGGAAGTCACGTGGCCTAGAACATTTGGGAAAAGGAAGGAGGGGAGAAATAAATATTCCTGGGAAGAGCTCTCAGTTTGTTGGAAGATCAATCTCGGCTTTCTTCAGACCAGAGCTAGGCTCTACTGCTGAGGAGAAATGAAATGCAAGAAATGATAGAATCAGCTCCAGGAACTTGCAAGGGAAGAATGAAAAATCTGACGAGATGAATTCAATCTGAAGTGCCTTAGGTTTGCAGGGCCTTTGAGAATCCAGGCCAAATTCAAACCGTGTATCTGTCACCCCTGCAAATCCACAAGAACCCAATGAGGTAGCATCACTGGCTCTCCCAGCAATTAAGGCTACTGAGATTTAGAAAGTTTAGGCCGGGCACAGCCGAGCGCAGTGGCTCACGCCTGTAATCCCAGCACTATGGGAGGCCGAGGCGGGCAGATCACGAGGTCAGGAGATCGAGACCATCCTGGCTAACACGGTGAAACCCCGCCTCTACTAAAAATACAAAAAAAATTAGCCGGGTATGGTGGCACATGCCTGTAGTCCCAGCTACTTGGGAGGCTGAGGCAGAAGAATGGCGTGAACCCAGGAGGTGGAGCTTGCAGTGAGCTGAGATCGCACCACTGCACTTCGGCCTGGGCGACAGAGCAAGACTCCATCTCAAAAAAAAGAAAAAAAAAAATTTAGGCCAAGCGCAGTGGCCTACCTACACCTGTAATCCCAGCACTTTGGGAGGCTGAGGTAGAAGGATCACCTGAGGTCTGGAGTTTGAGACCAGCCTGGACAACATAGCGAAACCCTGTCTCTACTAAAACTACAAAAAAATTAGGCAGGAGCCTGTAATTCCAGCTATTCAGTAGGCTGAAGTAGGAGAATCACTTGAACCCAGGAGGCGGAGGTTGTAGTGAGCCAAGATCGCGCCACTGCACTCCAGCCTGGTTGACAGAGCAAGACTCTATCTCAAAAAAAAACAAAACAAAAAAAGAGACTCCCATCTCAAAAAAAAAGAAATTGTGATAAGTACCACAAATTACACAAAATGGGTCCAATGGCAGGGAATAATGGGAGGACATTATCTACTAAGCTACAGGTGGTTTGGGAGGGCATTCCAATACTTGATCCTGAAGCTAAGACCTGAAGGATAAGTTAGCTCTAAAGCAGTAAAGAGAAAGGTCCCTTCAGATTTAAAAAAAAAAAAAAAGAGGCCCTGAGGCAGGAAAGAGCTCAGTGTATACAAGGATCTGAAAGGAGAGTCAGTATGGTCAGAAAAGGATAGATAAGCAGGGAAAAGGGCCTCAGATAATAAAGTGTGACAGAGAAAAGGCACGTTCAAACTAAGGGATTGGGCATTTTACTTTAGATAAAATGGGAAGTTGCTGAAAGGTTCTAAGTAACAAAAGAAACATCTGATTTACATTTCACAAGATCATTCTGGCTACTAAATGAAGAATACTTTGAAGACCCAAGGGTAAGAAAAAGACGGACCTGGAGGTCACTGTAGTCATCTTGGTGGGAGAGGATAGCATGGTCTAGACTATGGCTGTGGCAAAGACATGGAGAAAAGATGCAACATGTGATATAAACTTGATCAAGAGCTGCTAATGGTTGGGGAGGGGGTAAGAATGACTACCAGGAATCTGGCTGGAAGAGTGAATGGGATAAGGAAGACTGAAGGAGAAATGATTTTAGAGTAGGGAGTCTCAGGAGCTCTATCTCAGATATACCAAGTTTGAGGTGTATTAAGACAACCAGCCAGGTGCAGTAGCTCATGCCTGTAATCCCAGCACGTTGGGAGGCCGAGGCGGGCGGAACCTGAGGTCAGTAGTTCGAAACCAGCCTGGCCAATATGGTGAAATCCCGTCTCTAAATTTTGTATCTAAAGATACAAAAATTAGCCAGGTGTAGTGGCACGTGCCTGTAGTCCTAGCTACTTGGGAGACTGAGGCAGAAGAATCACTTGAATCCGGGAGGCGGAGCTTGCAGTGAGCCGAGATTGCGCCACTGCACTCCAGCTTGGGCAACAGAGTAAGACTCCATCTCAAAAAAAAAAAAAAAAAAAAGAACCAAGAAGAAATGTCAACTAGGTCTCCAGATCCCTGAATCTTGAGCATAGGAAAGAGGTTTCAAACTGGAAATACCAAGAGTCTTTAGCACCTGGATCAGTGTTACATAATAGAAATACAATGTGAGCCACAAATGCAAACCACACAGGGAACTGAAACAGGTGAAATTAAATTGTATTAGTTTTATTTTCCCCAGATAGTCTAGTGGTTAGGAAAAAAACAAAAACAATTTTAATGTATTTTTACCCAATACGTGCAAAAAAAGATCATTTCAACATATAATGAGCATTAAAAAATGAATATATTCTTTTTTTTTTTTTTTTTTGATAGACTCTTGCTCTGTTGCCCAGGCTAGAGTGCCATGGCCCAATCTTGGCTCAATAGAACCTCCGCCTCCCAGGTTCAAACAATTCTCCTGTCTCAGCCTCCCAAGTAGCTGGGACTACAGGCACATGCCACCACGCCTGGCTAATTTTTGTATTTTTAGTAGACATGGGGTTTCACCATCTTGGCCAGGCTGGTCTCAAACTCCTGACATCAAGTGATCTGCCCGCCTTGGCCTCCCAAAGTGCTGGGATTACAGGCATGAGCTACTGTGCCTGGCTTATCATATTAATTTTTTAAATCCCATAGGTATTTGGTACTCACAGCACTGTATATGTCTCTGGCTACCACACTGAACAGCACAACTCCAGATGGTATACAAAGCCAAAGCAATGAAGGAAGTATTGAAGAGGATTTCAAACTTGGCACTAGTGATAACTGGGAAAGGTGCCCCTCCTGTGCACTGGAGGATGTTTAGCCACATCCCTGGTGGGAGAAACCCCCTAAATTGTGACAATTAACAATGATTTCAGGGAATCTCTGAGCCTATTCTAGTTGCCCATTTAAAACAAAACGAAAAAAAAAAAAAACAAAAAAATGGTCAGGCTAGGCCAGGCACAGTGGCTCACGCCTGTAATCCCATCACTTTGGGAGGCTGAGGCAGGCGGATCACCTGAGGTCGGGAGTTCAAGACCAACCTGACCAGCACGGAGAAACCCCATCTCTACTAAAAATACAAAATTAGACGGGCGTGGTGGTGCGTGCCTGTAATCCCAGCTACTAGGGAGGCTGAGGCAGCAGAATCGGTTGAATCCAGGAGGCAGAGGTTGCACTGAGCTGAGACCGTGCCATTGCACTCCAGCAGCCTGGGCAACAAGAGCAAAACTCCATCTCAAAAAAAAAAAAAAAATTAAAAAAAGGGTCAGGCTAGGTGGCTCATGCCTGTAATCCCAGCACTTTGGGAGGCTGAGGCAGGCAAATGGCTAGAGCTCAGGAGTTCAAGACCAGCCTGGGCAACATGGCAAAACAACAACTACAAAATACAGAAATTAGTTGGGCATGCTGGCATGCACCTGTGGTCCCAGCTACTCGGGAGGCTGAGGTGGAAGAATTGCTTGAACCCGGGAGGAGGCAGAGGTTGAACACGGCACTCCAGCCTGGGTGACATAGGAAGACCCTGTCTCAAAAAAGGGTGGGGGAGGGGGCAGGCGAGGTGGCTCATGCCTATAAATTTTTTTTTTTTTTTTTTTTGAGATGGAATCTTGCTCTGTTGCCCAGGCTAGAGTGCAGTGGCGCTATCTCATCTCACTGCAACCTCTACCTCCCGGGTTCAAGTGATTCTCCTGCCTCAGCCTCCCAAGTAGCTGGGACTACAGGTGTGCACCATGACAACTGGCTAATATTTTATATTTTTAGTAGAGACGGGGTTTCACCATGTTGGCCAGGCTGCTCTCGAGCTCCTGACCTCAAGTGATCCACCCCCTCGGCCTCCCAAAGTGCCAGGATTACAGGTGTGAGCCACCACACCCGGCCTAATCTTAGTAGTTTGGAAGGCTGAGACAGGAGTATAGCTTGAGCCAGGAGTTCCTAACCAGCCTGGGCAACGTAGGGAGACCCCATCTCTACCAAAAGATAAAAATAAATTAGCCAGGTGCAATGGTGCATACCTGTGTAGTTCCAGCTACTTGGAAGGTTGAGATGGGAGGACCACTTCAGCTCAGAAGGTCGAGGCTGCATTGAGCCATACTCATACCACCGTACTCCAGCCTAGGCAACAGAGCAAGACCGCACCTAAAAAACAAAAAAAGAAAAAATACTAAAAAATTGATCAGGGGCTGAGGATTAACTACAAAGGGGCACAAGGGCTTTTTGGCTGGCAAAAATGTTCTGTATTTTGATTGCAACAATGGGAACAAGATTGTAACCATCAGTTATCAAAAGTACATTGTCAAACTGGGCATGGTGGCTCACGACTGTGCCTGTAATCCCAGCACTTTGGGCGGCCAAGGTGGTGGATCACCTAAGGTCAGGAGTTCGAGACCAGCCTGGCCAACATGGTGAAACTCCGTCTCTACTAAAAATATAAAAATTAGCCGGACATGGTGGCATGCATCTATAATCCCAGTTACTCAAAAGGCTGAGGCACAAAAATCGCTTGAACCCGGGAGGTGGAGACTGCAGTGAGCCGAGATCATGTCACTGCACTCCAGCCTAGGCAATAGAGTGGGACACCATCTTTTTAAAAAAAAAAAAAAAAAAAAGGCCCCCCAAAAAAGTACATTGTCACAATGTGTCAAATTGTTTTCAAAATTGGTATATTTTATTGTTTGAAAATAATACTTCAGGCTGGGCATGGTGGCTCACGCCTGTAACCTCAGCATTTTGGGAGGCCAAGGTGAGCAGATCAACTGAGGCTGGGAGTTCGAGACCAGTCTGACTGACATGGAGAATCCCCATCACTACTAAAAAAAAATACAAAATTAGGCCAGGCATGGTGGCTCACACCTGTAATCCCAGCACTTTGGGAGGCTGAGGGGGGCGGATCACAAGGTCAGGAGATCGAGACCATCCTGGCTAACACGGTGAAACCCCGTCTCTACTAAAAATACAAAAACAAAATTAGCCAGGTGTGGTGGCAGGTGCCTGTAGTGCCAGCTACTTCAGAGGCTGAGGTGGGAGAATGGCGTGAACCCAGGAGATGGAGCTTGCAGTGAGCTGAGATTGTGCCACTGCACTCCAGCCTGGGCGACAGAGCCAGACTCCGCCTAAAAAAAAAAAAAAAAAAAATACAAAATTAGCTGGGCATGGTGGCGGGCACCTGTAATCCCAGCTACTCAGGAGGCTGAGGAAGGAGAATCACTTGAACCCGTGAGGCGGAGGTTGTGGTGAGCTGAGATTGCACCATTGTACTCTAGCCTGGGCAACAAAAGCAAAACTCCATCTAAAAAAAAAAAAGAATACTTCAGGGCCATCTCTTCCTGGTTCTTCCCAGAGTCAGGAAAAACTGGGTTGAAAGGGTGTTTAAAAAAAAAAAAAAAAACTCAGAAGAGCTGATTTTTTTAAAAAGTAATCACATTATGACACTGCTTAAAAACCTACAAGACTAGTTGACTCAGAGTGAAGGCCAGAAAGGCCCTAGAAGATTAACTACTAGATCTGCTAACTACCTGACTTCTTCTGCTCCTCTCTCCTCTCACTCACTCTTGCCACTGGCCTCCTTACTGTTAGAACACTCCCACCTTGAGACCCTTGCTCAAGATATTCTCTCTACCTGGCGTACTTTTCCCCCAGATACCTGTTGCTAACTTACATCTAATTCAACTCATTGCTCACATCTCACTTTTTTAAAAGAGGCCCAGGCCGGGTGCAATGGCTCATTCCTACAATCCCAGCACTTCGGGAGGCTGAGGTGAGAATTGCTTGAGCCCAGGAGTTCAAGAGCACCGTAGGCAACACAGCGAAACCCCGTATCTCCAAGAAATACAGCGAGTGGGATGTAGTGGCATGCCTGTAGTCTCAGCTACTGGGGAGGCTGGGGTAGGAGGATCAACTGAGACTGGGAGGTGGAGGTTGCAGTGAGCCAAGATCACCCCACTGCACTGCAGTCTGGGTGACAGAGTGAGATCCTGTCTCAAAAAAAAAAAAGAAGTGCCGGGTGCAGTGGCTCACGCCTGTCATCTCAACACTTTGGGAGGCCAAGGCGGGTGGATCACTTGAAGTCAGGAGTTCGAAACCAGCGGGGCCAACATTGTGAAACACCATCCCTACTAAAAATACAAAAATTAGCCAGGCGTGGTGGTGCATGCCTGTAATCCCAGCTACTGAGGAGGCTGAGGCAGGAGAATTGCTTGAACCTAGGAGGCAGAGGTTGCAGTGAGCCGAGATCACGCCACTGCACTCCAGCCTGGGCAACAAGAGCAAAACTCCACCTCAAAAAAAAAAATTTAGCTGGGCATGGTGGTATGCGCCTGTAATCCTAGCTACTCAGGAGGCTGAAGGAGAAGAATCGCTTGAACCCGGGAGGCGGACATTGTAGTGAGCTGAAATGGCACCACTGGACTCCAGCCTGGGCGACATAGAGAGACTCCATCTCAAAAAATAAAAAAAAGAAATTAACTGTAGGCCGAGCACAGTGGCTCACACCTGTAATCCCAGCACTTTGGTAGACTGAGGCAGGACGATCGCTTAAGCGCAGGAGTTCAAGACTAGGCTGGGCAAAATGGGAAAACCTTGTCTCTAAAAAAAAAAAAAAAATTTAATCAAAACTGAGCTGGGCGTGGTGGTGCGTGCCTGTAGTCCCAGCTACTCAGGAGACTAAGGCGAGAGGATAGCTTCAGCCTGGGAGATCAAGGTTGCAGTGAGACATGTTTGCACCACAGCACTCCAGCCTAGAGGACAAAGTGAGACCTTGTCTCAAAAATAAATTTTTTTTTTGAGACGGAGTCTCACTCTGTCACCCAGGCTGGACTACAGTGGCGCTATCTCGACTCACTGTAAGCTCTGCCTCCCGGGTTCACGCCATTCTCCTGCCTCAGCCTCCCGAGTAGCTGGGACTACAGGCACCCGCCACCACGCCCAGCTAATTTTTTTTTGTATTTTTAGTAGAGACAGGGTTTCACCATGTTAGCCAGGATGGTCTCGATTTCCTGACCTCGTGATCCGCCCGCCTCGGCCTCCCAAAGTGCTGGGATTACAGGCGTGAGCCACCGCACCCGGCCAAAAATAAAATTTTTTTAATAGTAGGGTTTGGTGGCATGTGCCTGTAGTCCTAAGTAGTACTTGGGAGGCTGAGATGGGAGGATCATTTGGGCCTGCGAGCTACAGCTGCAGTGAGATAGATAACACCATGGCACTCTAGCCTGGATGACAGAGCAAGACCTTGTCTCTAAAATAAGTAATATTTTTTAGAGAGTCTTGCTGTTGTCCATGCTGGACTTGAACTCCTGGGCTGCTCAAGCGATCCTTGCACCTTGGCCTTCCAAGTACCTGAGACTACAGGTGGATGCCATTGTGCCCTGCTTATTTTCTGCCTTTTTAATTGAGGCATATATTCAAAGTGTGATTCCCTATCCTGGATGACAGAGCAGGACTCTGTCTCAGAAAAAAAAAAAAAAAAAAAAGAAAAAAAAAAGAGAAAAAAGAAAACCCACGTATAATTTTTGACTTCCCAAAACTTAGTAGCCTGCTGTTGACTGGAAGCCTTACAGGTCATAAGTCAATTAACATATTTTGTGTGTTATATATATACTGTATTCTTACAATAAAAGCTAAAGAAAAGGCTGGGCACAGTGGGTCACACCTGTAATCCCAACACTTTGGGAGGCCAAGGCAGGTGGATCACCTGAGGTCAACAGTTCGAGAACAGCCTCACCAATATGGTGAAACCCTGTCTCTACTAAAAATACAAAAGTTAGCTGGGTGTGGTGGCATGTGCCTATAGTCCCAGCTACTCGGAAGGCTGAGACAGGAGATTTGCTTGGACCCAAGAGGCAGAGGTTGCATCACTGCACTCCAGCCTGGGTGACAAAGCAAGACTCCCTCTCAAAAAAAAAAAAAAAAAAAAAATCATTAAGTAGAAGTGAATCATCATAAAGGTGTTCATCCTGATAGTATTCATGTTGAGCAGGCTGAGGAAAAGTAGGAGGAGGGGTTGGTCTGGCTGTTTCAGGGGCGGCAGAGGCAGAAGAAAATCCATGTATTACTGAACCTGCACAGTTCAAACCCTTGTTGTTCAATGGTCAACTGTACAAAGGAAGCCCCAAACTCAGTTTGGTGTCAATCTTCCTTACTTTGTGAAACTGAGAAGTCCCATCTTGTTGCATATCTGAATACAAACAATTCTGATGTCGGACAGAGGAACTCAAAGAAACCAGCAGGTACACACAACCCTCAATGGAAGCACCAGCCCCCAGCGGACAGAGTACTCAGCCTCCCTATTAGTTGTGACAACTTAAGACAAAAATGAGAGCAGTAATAAAATGCTCAATTCACTCATCACTAGCTAAGTACTTTCTCCTTTGGTGTCTTGTCTCCTTAAGGGTCAGGAAGCACCATCCCTGTTTTGGTGGGGGTGGGGGTGGGGGTTTATGTTTCGGACAGGTCAGGTCTCACTAGGTTGGCCAGGCTGGCCTTGGAACTCCTGTGCTCAATCTTTGCACCTCAGCCTCTGTAGTAGCTGAGACTACAGACATGCGCCACCACGCCCAAAATCATCCCAATTTTGTATCTGAAGGGTGCTATTTACCTGCCATAAAGTAACATAAGTCCCTATTCCTGTCAGATTTGCATCTGGTGAGAAGCCGGGAAGGTTCACTCATGTTAAGCCATCATAATATGGCTTGACAAAATAGAGTTGTTAGCATGACAAAACTTAATAATGCAAGAACATGGTTTAACAAAGCAAATATTAAGGCTTCAAAAAGTCCCCTGCCCGACCTTCCCCAGAAGCCAACTGCTTTTGCCTTTTTAGCTGTTTTTTACCTTTATTTCTGAATAAGATGTTCATAATCCATTTGCCACTTTAAAAAATTTCCTCATTTCGGCCAGGTGTGGTGGCTCATGCCTGTAATCCCAGCACTTTGGGAGGCCAAGGCAGGCGGATCAAGAGGTCAGGAGATCGAGACCATCCTGGCTAACACGGTGAAACCCCGTCTCTACTAAAAATACAAAAAAATTAGCCGGGCGTGGCGGAGGGCGCCTGTAGTCCCAGCTACTCGGGAGGCTGAGGCAGCAGAATGGTGTGAACCCGGGAGGCGGAGGTTGCAGTGAGCTGAGATTGCGCCACTGCGCTCCAGCCTGGGTGACCAAAAAAAAAAAAAAAAATTTCCTCATTTCTATGAGTTTTGCTCTTATACATATTACCCGCCCATCCCCACTTCATCAGATTATTTTAATATTCAGAGCTGCTACGATCATAACTAGGCAAATATCACACACAGTTGAATCCTGCTGTAGTTTTGAGTGTTTATGTACTCCCAAAATTCATGTTAAAATCCGAATCCCCATGGTGAAAGTATTAGGTACACCTTTGAGAGGTGCTTATGCCACAGAACAGAGCCCTCATGAATGGGATTTGTGCCCTTATATAAAAGAAACTCCAGAGAAATCCCTCACCCTTCCTGCCTTGCAAACTCAAGAGAGAATCCAGACACCAAGTCATGCCATGATCTCGGCTTTCCCAGCCTCCAAAACTGTGAGAAATACAATTCTGTTGTGTATAAGCCATCCAGTTTATGGTCTTTTGTTACAGCAGCTCAAATGGACTAAAAAAATCCTCATGTTGGCGGGGCACGGTGGCTCACGCCTGTAATCCCAGCACTTTGGGAGGCCGAGGCAGGCGGATCAAGAGGTCAGGAGATTGAGACCATCCTGGCCAACACGGTGAAACCCTGTCTCTACTAAAAATACAAAATTAGCCAGGTGTGGTGGCGGGCACCTGTAGTCCCAGTTACTCGGGATGCTGAGGCAGAAGAATGGCGTGAACCCGGGAGGTGGAGCATGCAGTGAGCCGAGATCGTGCCACTACACTCCAACCTGGGTGACAGAGCAAGACTCTGCCTCCAAAAAAAAAAAAAAAAAGTGTACTTTCTCTTGCTACAACCTGGACTACTGTTCTCCAAATCCACTGCAGAAAGGGAGTCCTGGGACTTCCCATCACCATCATCCTGGGAATTCCCTTTACCTCAGAAGATCATGTGTAAGAACACAAAAGTACTGAGAGCAAACTGACCTGGGTAATCTGAAACAGCACTTAATACTAGTGCCAATGATCAATGATCTCACTCTCACTACTCCATCCTCCCCGAGTCTACTTTAGTACTGATGTGTAGCTCTAGGGTAAGGAGCCTGGTTTAATTTAGCATTCACCCAAAACCACCCCAATTTTGAGGATGCCTGGAAAACTTTCGAGACAGGATCCCACTGTCACCCAGGATGGAGTCCAGTGATGCCATCTCTGCTCACTGCAACGTCTGCCCCTGGCATCAAGCAATCCTCCCATCTCAGCCTCCTGAGTAGCATGACCAGCTCATTTTTAAATTTATTATTATTTTACTTATTTTGAGATGGAGTCTAGCTTTGTTGCCCCAGCTGGAGTGCAGTGGCGCAATCTCAGCTCACTGCAAGCTCCACCTCCCGGTTTCATGCCATTCTCCTGCCTCAGCCTCCCAAGTAGCTGGGACTACAGGTGCCCACCACCACGCCCGGCTAACTTTTTATATTTTTAGTAGAGACGGGGTTTCACCTTGTTAGCCAGGGTGGTCTTGATCTCCTGATCTTGTGATCCGCCCACCTCGGCCTCCCAAAGCGCTGGGAAGACAGGTGTGAGCCACCACGCCCGGCCTATTATTATTAAGACAGACTTTCACTCTCATTGCCCAGGCTGGAGTTCAATGGCGGCTGGAGTTCAATGGCGCAATCTCGGCTCACTGCAACCTCCTCCCAGGTTCAAGCAATTCTTCTGCCTCAGCCTCCCAAGCAGATGGGATTACAGGTGCCCACCACCATGCCCAGCTAATTTTTTGTGTTTTTAGTAGAGATGGGGTTTCTCCATGTTTGACAGGCTGGTCTTGAACTCCCGACCTCAGGTGATCTGCCCACCTTGGCCTCTCAAAGTGCTGGGATTACAGGCGTTGAGCCACCACGCCTGGCCGGAAAACTTTAAAGGCAAAGTTAACAGGGTTAACATCAAGTTAAACTCCAAGATCACCCTGAAAACTCTGCCCTCATAGGTCCTTTGACCCATGCAGAACCAGGCCAGGGCACATGTCATCAATACAAAATAGTATGACCATTCCCACCCCGACCTGACTTCCAAGGACATACCAATTATTTGTACACCCAAAGCCCAGACAAGCAGCAGCTTGTGGAGGCACAGTGAGGACAGGCACAACGCCCTATTCATCTTTGTATTCGCCACATGGTAACCTAATTGCAGGTAATCAGGGAGTACCTAGCAAAATACAAAGCCAGCTAGACGTTTACTAGACAGAATGAACAATGAAATGCTATGGGGGAAAAAAATCAGTTTATTAAAGCATTACTCTTGAAAAACTACATTTTGGCCAGGCGCAGTGGCTCACATATAATCCCTGCAAAAACTCTGGGAGGCCAAGGCGGGAGGATCCCCGCCTTGAGCTCAAGAGTTCAAAGTTACGGTGAGCTACAATCATGCCACCACACTGCAGCTTGTGTGACAGAGCTAGATGTCTAAAAAACAAAAAGCAAGAAAAAGTACTTCATTACTCCTAAGGAGTGGCAGCATAACCTTGTCAATTACACAGAGCCAACTATGTGGCTTCAACTCAAACATAGACTTGATTGGAAGCATAAACAAAAACAACTTCATAATACATCGATGTTGAAAATCAGTGAGTTATAGTCAATCTTTTCAAATCACCTCTTAAAAATAATTCGTCTTGCTCTGTCACCTAGGCTGGAGTATAGTGACACAATCAGCTCACCACAGCCTGAAACTCTTGGGCTCAAACTATCCTCCTGCTTCAGCCTCTCTTAGTAGCTGGAACTTCAGCTGCATATCACCACACAGAGCTAACTTTAAAATTGTCTTAGAAATGGGATTCTGCTATGTTGCCTAGGCTGCCATTGTTCTTGATAAGGAGTTTTTCCTCTCAACAAGTCAATAAATAGTTTAAGGCTGGGTGTGATGGCTCATGACTGTAATTCCAGCACTTTAGGAGGCAGGCGGATCACTTGAGTCCAGGAGTTTGAGACCAGCTTGGCCATGGTGAAACTCCATCTCTACCAAAAATATAAAAATTAGCCAGGTGTGGTGGCAGGCGCCTGTAATCCCAGCTACGCAGCAGGCTGAGGCAGGATAATCACTTGAATACGGGAGGCAGAGGCTGCAGTGAGCCAGGATCATGCCACTGCACTCCAGTCTGGGCAACACAGAGATTCTGTCTCAAAAAAAAAAAAAAAAAAACAAAACCAAAAACAAAAGCAATAAATGGTTTAAAAAAAAGAAAATGCAAAAGCATCTAGTATGAATATAGCATTAAGCCAGGCCAGATTCTGAGTCATGAAAAAACTACTCTTACATTGTCTGTTACAGGGAGATCAGGATCTCAAAGCAGAAAGCAAAAATGACTTGCTCTAATAGAATCAAGAAATTAAAAAAAAATTTTTTTTTTTTTTTTTTTAGAGAAGTCTCACTCTTGTCCCCCAGGCTTGAGTCCAATGGCTCAATCTCAGCTTACTGCAACCTCCACCTCCCGGGTTCAAATGATTCTCCTGCCTCTGCCTCCTAAATAGCCGGGATTAAGGCGCCTGCCACCATGGCCGGCTAACTTTTAGTAGAGATGGGGTTTCACCAAGTTGGCCAGGCTGGTCTCGAACTCCTGACCTCAGATGCTTCACCTGCCTCAGACTCCCAAAGTGCTGAGATTACAGGTGTGAGCCACCGCGCCTGGCAAAAAATTTTTGAGACACCCAGGCTGTAGTGCAGTGGCCTGATCTTAGCTCACTGCAGCCTTGACTTCCTGGGTTCAAGTGATCCTCCCACCTCAGCCTCTGGAGTAGCTGGGACCACAAATGCACACCACTATGCCCAGCTAATTTTTAAATTTTTTGCAGAGACAGGGTTTCACCATGTTGCCCAGGCTGGTCTTGAACTCCTGAGCTCAAGCAACCTGCTTGCCTCAGCCTCCAAAAGTGCTGGGATTACTAGCGTTGAGTCACTGCACCTGGCCAAGGAGTTAAAATTTTATTTTATAAAATAATTTTTTGAGAAGGAGTTTTGCTCTTGTTGCTCAGGCTGGAGTGCAATGGCGCAATCTTGGCTCACCGCAACCTCCACCTCCTGGGTTCAAGCGATTCTCCTACCTCAGCCTCCTGAGTAGCCGGGATTACAGATGCGTGCCACCGCACCCAGCTAATTTTTTGTATTTTTAGTAGAGACAGGGTTTCACCATGTTGGTCAGGATGGTCTTGAACTCCTGACCTCATGATCCACCGGCCCTGGCCTCCCAAAGTGCTGAGATTACAGGCGTGAGCCACCATGCCTGGCCGGAGTTAAAATTTTAACTAGTTTTGTAATGCAAAAATATATCATATGTATGTTTATCATGTCACTTCTGAAAATCCTTCATTGATCATCCCCATCTAAACAGAATTCTCTACTTGACATTTCTGCATTTTCTCCTCCCTCAGAATAGAAACTCCAGAACCGTATGCATCTCCAACACTTAAAACACCACCTTCCAGAGTATCACTCAATAAAATATTTGTTGAATCAATGAATACCGTTAGTCTCCAATGTTTGAAATTTGCCAACCCTACCCATCAGATCAAAGGGTATACTGACAAGAGTAAAAATGGCGTTCAGTGGTGGGTCTGTCCTTTAGAGAAAAAGAAACCAAAGTAGGTATGTACGACCCTCCAAGAGAAATGGCGGAGAACCAACCCAGCCAGGAAAGGAAAAACTAAAGGAAAAACATTTGCTGGGAAGATTAAATGAGAACACATGAAACACCCAGCACAGGCTTCACATACAAAAATATTCAATAAATTACATGTTGTATAGAGCTGTTCAAATCTTGGTCATCTATGATTAGAAAGAATCTAACAGGAGGAAGCAATTAAAAAAAAAATCTGAGAAACCATCTAAGTAAAGACCAGCTTCTTTATCTCCCCATCATCATAACCCGACTTCCCTGAAAAGGTAATGACTGGCATACAGTAGGTGCTCAGTATTTGTTGAATGATTCTGAGAAATGCTCTAACTAGACACAATCCTGTATCTGTAGAAACTAGAGCAAGAAGGTACAGACCAAACATATGGAAGACAAATAACTGTTTCAAGAAAAACGTGAGGCTAAGAGGCGGCAGTTCTTGCACTCAGCCCCATCATTCAACAAGGTATCTAAAGCCTCGTATGTTGGGTCATTTCTCCATGCCTATGATTTAAAGGCTGTAAACCCAAGTAATGAGGTGCTAGTGGGACCATTCAGGCATTCTTTGGATTTTGGCAGAGCTAAACAAATAGACATTGAAAGGCATCAACACATGTCACTGGCCTACAGTTAGCAAAGTACTCTTGGAGCCACAGCTTCATTTCTTCACATGGCACGAAGAGCGAAAACTGACTTCCTCTTTCCCCAAACCCCTCCTTTTCCCTGGAAATTAAATTAAGCTAGATACACTGACTGGGTGATTGGAATGGTAGTCTTAAGGGAAGGTGGTGACTATTTTCTCTAGAAGAGAAGACCTACATCTCTAAACTAAAAGTAGTTGGTTTTATAACAAAGGTGGACCAGTGGGAAAAGTCTTCATTGGAATAAGGCTACCTGCCTGGGCTTCTGTAAAACCTCTTTCCTCTGGCACCTACAAGTCCTATTTACAATAAATAAAATACAGTGATGTTCACCCAAAGCTGAGTATCTTAAAACTTTATACCCTCCCCTTCAAGGTACAAATGAACCCCCAAACAAGCCCAAGCAAGAAGTCTCTCAAAGCACACATACCCTAAGTTGAAAAACCATTTATTTCACCGGAAAGAAAAAAAGTGATCCAACTCTATAGGTCTAGCCTTTGGACCAAAAAGAGACCCTGGAGCAGTGAGACTCTCACCAAGGTCATTCCCAAATCCAACAGCCGCAGGAGGCAGGAGGCAGGGAGGAGACAGCACAGCCCCCACCACAGTTTCTGCACACAATGAGGCCTGCTGGGAGAACAGAACATGAATGGGAAGCTACAGAAGTATTGAAGGACAGAAAAACAGGAAAATGGGCAGGAGAGGAAAGGAAAGGAAGAGAAGGTCTGAACTTAGCAAGGTAAATTAAGGTCCACGGTTCCTGAGGGACTGAACGCACAGAGCCGAGAACGTCCCGGAGATGGGGTACCACGAAGGGTGTATTCTCATGCACAACCGCAGCTCGGAATTTCAGCCCACACACATCCCACCTGAAAGAGAGCACAATACAGCGGCTTTACAGCAAAGCTCAAAAGGGCTTTCCCATTTAAAACTTCAACATCTTTACAAAGTCTGGTAACTTGACACTCCTTTTAAGTTTACTTGTACCCTTCTTCCCCAGTATCACAGTAATCTCTAACAATGAAAACAGCTTGAAGGCCAGAGAGTAACTGGGGAGGCTAAACAATCTCAGACTAAGGTCTTAAATTAATAGCAAATCTTGTTTCATAAAAGTAGGCAAAGAGACATTCCTTGCTCTTGATGATGTTAACATTAGCATTCCTCAGAGAAGGTAATTCCACATCACAAGCTGTCAGCAGAGGACAGGAAAAATGGAAAGGTTCCAATTAGCTCCCTGAGGTTTTAAAAAAAAAAATTAACAGTATTTTCTATCTAGGAGTTACTGCCAAGGTCCAAGTTAAAAATCATTCAAAGTCTAGATAAAAGTAGCATCAACTGCACAAGTTTTAAGACCTGAGGACATCCAGTTCCAACTAGGGAAGAAACTAACTTTGGAAAGAAGGTGCGGAAGGGCATGTATAAGCTACACATCAAGTCACTGAAGTCTCTTTTCCAGCCCAATCAGTGACTGCCTACCCAATGACCCTGGGAAAGCCACGTACCTTCTGCCCTAACTGCAAAGATGACAGTTATCTATCACTCACACACTGTTACTATAATTAAGGATCAATGGTAATGTCTGGGACACACTGGGAGCTATTCAAAACTAAGGGCATTGAGATTTACCCTTAAGTACAACAATAATCTCAAACACCTAGAGCCCAAAGCTGGCAAGTATCAGAAGAGAATGTATTCAAGGAGAGCCAAATGGATCATGGGGCTCAAAATGTATGACAGTGGAAAAAGCCAGGGGACTCAGGGTAGAGCTGCTGGCTCAAGAGTATTAAATGCCCAAAACAGCTAATGAGAAGATGAAGAAGGGAGTGATTTGCTTATGGCAAAGCTCCCAACCCTGGATTTCAACATTACCAAAGGAGTAAAATTAACAGGTGTGCCTGCATTCTTAAAACATATACCCTGAGAAAGTAGATGATGTCAAAACTAGAACTGTGGGAATAGTTACTTAAAAAAAAAAAAAAAAAACCCTAAGTAAGTGACAGGCGGGGCTGTTATAGGACAGACTGAAAGATACAGCAATGGAGTGGGCACTCTATTCAGGGTATAAATCTGAGCTGGGCAGAGAAGGTGAGTGTTAGCATCTATGCCCAGACTTCCTTGTGGAACTTTATAAAAGATAAGTTTTGTATTTCTCTCTACCCCAACTTACCATCAAATAAGTTCTATAAAACTCATAAGGGCTGAACGGTTCAGGAATGTCAGAAATACGCTTCAAGATTAAGATGATGCCATTTTGGTAGTCTTCTTAGTAACTGGGACCTGAGCAGTGATGACCAGTTAACTACAGTTATGGACTTTATCATCAGGGGTCATATCAGAACTTTCACACAGCACAAAACAGAACAGGAAACTTGAAGACCTTAGGAATGTCGCACACCTAGGAAACTTAACAAAGGCTCTAAGAAACAAAACACCTGAGCCTGAACGTGTGGGTCCCCAGATAAGGTTCAATTATAGTATAGTACATAGGTGACCCAAGATTCACCAGCACATCATTCTTTATTTTTCTAGGCACAAATAGAATCAAATTGACTCCCACTACCAGAAGCCCTGAAAAATAGCCATGAGGGCCAAGGAACTCTATGTATTTTAAAGTTAAGCAGTTAGGACTTCTCTCTAGCCTGTGAGCCATCCTAGTAACCTTCCCCTAACCCTGCAAAAGCAAGCAAGCAGGGCAGCCTAATTGGAGCCCTTTAGGCTGCAGGAGGGATGGCAAAACCAGAAGAGGGAACACCCCACCCCTCTCACCTCAAGCTTTAAAAGGCTGAGTACCGCGCCCGATCCGCATACTGCTCCCGCTCATACCGGGCCATGTCGTACAGAGAATTCCGCGCGGCTGCTGAAGCTTGGGACAACTCACTCTCATGCCCGTAACCGTAGCCCTCTCCAACAGTGGGGACTGGGGCTGTAGCGCGACGCAGGGGGCTCCGATCCCGCCCGTAATATGAAGTGGAAGCTGCAGTAACAGCAGCAGCGGCTGCTGCTGCAGCAGCAGCTGTGGCAGCAGCTCCTGAGGTCGGCAACAGGTGTCTATCGTAGGGATCGAGAGAGGTGGAGGTGAGGTGACTGGCCATGGCTGTATTCTGGACTTGTGGCAGCTGGGACAGGGTCTGCTCTGCGTAATTATACACGGAGGCAGCTGCAGCTGCCACTGCCTCATAGGACCGGGCAGCACGGCAGCGCTTGTAGTAGGCATCGAGCGCTCCGTACGCGTTGTTGTAATACAATGAATCCCCATAGCTCATGGTGTAAGGCGTACGCACTGCTCCGTATTGCTCATTATATTGCTCGGTCAAGTCTGCCACGCGGCCTGAACGATCTATCGGACACTCTTTGGACCAGTGCCCCTCTTTCCCGCACCGATAGCAGCCGCTCTGGTCTCCCATCCCGGGCGCAGTCCTAAGCCGGCTGGTGGACAACTGCACGTGCATTCGTTTGCCTTGAAGAAACAGACGCAAGAAGGGTTGCTATCACTCTTAGTCATAGCCCCAGCCCCTACCCCAGACACTGGTCATAGCAATGGCTTTATCTAGACAATTCTAATGCAGGACTCATCTTTACGAAAAGATAAAAAGGAAAAAAAAAGACTCAACATATAGATTCAGTATAATGACCTAATTTCAGGAAAAGATCACTTAGATGAAGAAATATTCCAGCTATAACAACAGTTTAAATGCTTAAGAAATAAACTACTCTTGCTCAAATCATCTCCAAACAGGTAAAAATCATCTCCAAACAGCGGCTCAAAGTCAAAAGAAGTCAAAGAAAGAAAGAGTGCCCAAGTCTTTTCTGACACCTCCAATCCTTACTAGCAAGACGGATTTTCATTAAGCAAGGGAATGTAAGTAAAGGCCAGTTCTCCACCCTCCTCAAAAAATTTAAAAGAATCGAATAAAAGACTCCAATGATTACCACTATTAAAGATTAAAGAATGATCTAGACTCAATCCACGGCTGAATGTGGCAAGCAAATCCCAAAGTACATCTCTGGAAAAACCCTCATGAACTGGGGAGACAGAGGGGCACAACAAGTTGAAGGACAGCCTTCTCCCTTAACTGGGCCCTTTAAACTGCTGGTTCTGATTATTGCTTTAACGAGGATTCTTTACAATCTGACAGTTAATTTTAGTGACCCTCTACTAGGGTCAAAGGCAAACAGGGCAAAAACAGGACAGATTGTTCTCAAATGCCTGAAATTTTAGAATACTGTAAAAAACATGGAAGAAAAGGTGGCTGAGGAAAGTGGAGAATAACTAGTTATACTACTCAGTGGACCAAACTGCTCAGCAGTTTTAAAGTACTTTAAAGTACTTTAAGCAGAATCAAAGTACTTCTCCTGAAACTACATATCTGAGAGCGTAACTAAGAACATACACCTAATATTTTTCCTGAAAATTAAAATTTGCATTCTGGAAATGAAAAGTATTACTTCTGAAAATGTGATAAAAGCAGAAACTTTTCTAGAAAAGTTAAAACTAAGTTTTAGTAAGTCTCTACAGAAGCCATTTCCACCTAACATGATCTGCCAGCTTATTGGTAAGCAAAATTCAGAAGAGATACAAATCCTGCAAAAACTTCCCAATGAAATTAGTTATGATTCACCTAAACATATACCTGTCAAAGGAGTAAATGGCCAAAAGCAAGGGAGAGTCAACAGATGGATCCTCTAACATTAGACGAAGTGGTAAACACACAATTTTCCTTGCAAAATTAATGTTAGATTCTGGGAGACCAGAAAACACAATAGAGAAACGGGGGTGGAAGGAACAAAATATCAAGGAGGTCTACACAGCTGGAAGTTTAGGTTGCAGGTTATTAAAAGAGAGTAGATACGCAATTATGCACTTAAGTGCCTTAAAGTGCTAGCTTGTCTCTGGCATTTGCCCAGGGGGCTACTTTGGCACCTAACAAAACCAGAGAAAACAAGTGCAACTAAGAAAGCAACTGTGTACATTCCAGACATAAAGATCATTAATAAACGCCTTAATCTAAGGATCTGTTGGTTCTAATGCCAGAAAAAAAAATTAAATTTTAAAAAATATCTAAAAGAGATTTTAAGTGGGCAAGCAATAGAGAAGATACCCAACACTGAGAAACGGAAAGGAAAAAAGACCACCCTGATAACTACTGCTCATCAATATACATCTATAACTCTACCAGAACAGTATTAAGAAATGAGAAACGCCAATATTACATAAAATAAGGTAAAAATAACTAAGCATAGGTTAGTGTCAGGTGACCTAGGGTTCAGACACCCAGAGTTTTACTTAAGGATAATTTGTCCTGAATCAAGACCACACTGTCCTCTCCTTAAACCTAACTGCTACAAGCAGACACCACCTCTTCTGACTGGGCTGAAGTGTGGGAAACAGTCCAAAGATTAGGTATCACACCACAAACCCTCCACAAGAGCAGCCTTTGCTCTCAATTAAGTTGACAAAATAATTCTCAACTTGCCAATTAAAAAAAAAGAAAGCAAACTAGACCTGAGACACCTGTGTCACTTTTCTTTACTAACGCACAGCAATGCCCATGACACAGGGCACCCATTACTAGGGGAAATAATGATCAGACCCTCAGCTCTAAAAAAGCCCAAATTTAAGGGAAATGGATGCCAAAGGCAGCAGTAATGACTCTTAACAAGGGGAGTACCCAGAAAAAGAATCAGCAACTACACTGTCAGAACACAGGTCTAAAATATAGCAAGGAGTCACGGGAATACTCCATAATTTGGATAAGGCTTTTTTAAATTTTTTATTATTTTTGTTCAGTCCTGCTTAATTAAGCTAAAAAAGGACACCACTCTTTTTGATACTGGGAACCCAAAGGAGGTGAGAGATGAGTTCAGATAGCAACTCACCATGATCACCACCCCTGAACTGCCACTGTTGCTTCAGACCTCAGATTTTGGAATATTTGCGTTATACGTACCATTTTAGCATCCCAAATCTGAAAATTCAAAATCCAAAATGCTCTAAAACAAGCATTTCCTTTGAGCAACATGTAGGCATTCAAAATGCTAGGGATTTGAGATGCTTCCAAATGAAGTGACAATCCACATCATCACCCATGCTGCCCTCCAGGCACAAAAAATTCATTTGGTTAAGACTCCAAGATAACACAAATCTAAATGCTCTATTCACCAAAATCTTATAAAGCCCCCCAAACCAAAGAAAAGACAGTCATTACTGCCCCTAAAACCCCAGTGCCTCCTCCCCAGGAAGTCCTAAAATCAGCCTTGTAATTGTAGAGTGGCCTTATACTCAAAATACAATCCCTTGGTACAGGTATAATATGAAAGCAACAAGAGCTGTAACCCTTTAAAGAGTTTGTGTAAGGTAAGACAGCTTAACAAGGATTCTGCTCCTATAAAAGTGTTGCTTGACATGTTTTTGCAAGGTTCTTCATGTAAAACGCAGAATTCTGATCCTGTGCTGAGGACAATAAATTCAGAGTGAGGAACTCTGAACTGTGTTCTACTACAAAAAAATAAAAAATAAAAAAAAAGGCCCAGTAACTCAGAAAGCCTTCAGAGAGGATTTCTGCACTGATGAGCACAAAAGCCATAGGGACTCCAAATAAAAGGCGAGTGGCTTTTCTCCAGGAGACATTTGCCTAAGGTAAAGCCCCTAAGTCCCATGCACCCTACATCTTAAGAAGTCCATCACCCATACTTATTTCTTCATCACCAGCCAGCCAACAACTGTTATCTTTACCAAACCTCTTCTTTTACTTATCCAACCATTTTCTGCACATAGCCTTGTGTTCGGCCCTCTACCCAAAGAGGGTGGTTCACCTTGAAACTCTGTGTTATCAAGGCCCCTGATGGCCTCCACTGCATCCTCTGCCCGTTCCATGTGTACGAAGGCATAATCTTTCACGATGTCACATTCGATGACCGGACCATACTCCTCAAACTTGGCTCGAAGCTCCTTATTGGTGCAGGTGGGACTGATGTTGCCCACATGCAACTTTGTTGAGGTTTTGCTCTTATTCTTGCTGGCTTCCACGTTGATGTTCACCCCATGAAGCTTGTAATGGTGCAGGTTGCGTATGGCATCCTCAGCTGCCGTCTTGTCTTCTATGTGCACAAAGCCGTAATTCTTAATGATGTCACATTCCAGCACCTTCCCATACTGCTCGAAGAGTGAGCGAATCTCCTGCTCTGTAGCCTCCCGGGGCAGGTTTCCGATGAACAGCTTCACCATCCTGACAAGAGCCTGGGAGAAAAAAACAAGACATCTGACAAAAGACCTCAGGCCCACATCCGTTCACAAAAAACGACTTTCACTCTAATGTATATTTCCAGTTTTCTCTCTCACACGCCTGCACACACACCTCCACACAATAATCAAAGGGAAGTGGGAGTGAACTAAGGCCTGCTATAGTAGCCGCCATGAACCTGTAAGAATAAGACGTCTGCAATAGGGAGGTCCTTAGTAGACAAAGGGTTTGATAAGAACCGATACCTTCCAACAGAAATGGGCATGAAAGACAGTATATGAAGAAATGGGGGTACTGGGCTTTTCTATCCACTAGGACAACAGAAAACAAAAGTCAACTAGGCTTGCTGACTGCCTGCCTGAAATTATCAACAGGCTTTTTCCTCACGTAGGAACCAAAGCAGCCATCATTTCCGGGAAAATGGGCCTTGTAATAGCTACATTTGAGTTTCCTTTGGAAGTAGTGAACGCGCGACTCGGATCAGACAGCGAGGAGTGGAAGATAAAGGAAGTACTGGAGTGGGGAACGCCTCTCTCGGGGCACCGTCCTAGCTCCTGCCGAACACTGAAATGCGTGGCCGCGGAAGAGAGCTTCAGATTCATTAACCAGACGATGTCTCACGGCCCGAGAAATTCCCGAAACGGGGATGTAACTGGCAGGTATAAGGGAAAGGGGGTTATCCCAGTGGAAATCTCGAGGCTTCCAAGAGCAGCCACGTCGGGCGCGGGACAGGGTGGGCGAAAAAAAGCAAGGTATTCTCAGGGGGCGGTGGGGGAAGGGCTGCTCCCGGCTTACCGCGCAATGCCGAGGACCGAGGTCGGCTCTCAGTGACGGGTGTGGAGGCTGCGAACCTACCAGGACACGCCCGAAGCCCAAGGGAGTGAGGTAAGATTTCACAGAGTACAAGAAAGGCAGTGGAAGGGCTCGGAGTCTCACCCGCACAGAAACCAGCAGGGCCTCCTCCTCGCGGCGCGGACGCTTCTGACAAAACGCTAAAATGGCGGCGGCCGCAGCAGTGGCTCTGGGTAGAGGGGGGAGGTGAGACTACAACCGGATTGGCCACTCAAGAAAGTAAAAGGCCGGCGTTCCCGCAGATCCTCTTCCTGATTGGTTACCACGGACGCCAATTACCTAAGAGGCCGGCAAGAGGTGGAAACGTCTGTAACCTCGGAGCTTTTATGCGAAAGCCAATGGGCACCAACCTCGCGAAGCCGAACTCGCTGATTGGGCAAGAGATCAGCGTGAGGGCGGACCTACAAACGTGGGCTTCGCCGGCGGGGTGCGGCCCGCCATTAGGCGGAGCGAGGTAGAGCCCTGGGGTAGCAGTCTTTAGCTTCATGGCGCCAACTTCGTTAAGCTTCCACATTTCGCCACCTCCACGTGCACAGCCAGACGGTATTCTGTGCTCCATTTCGCCGTTCACTCTAGGTGTCTCCCTCTAACCTCCCAAGCACCACCCCCCTCGCGGCCAGGACTCTGTGGAAATAGCTTATGCAGGCACATGCCAGGGAAGAAAAACAACGAAGACCCCCACCACCCCACCCACCCACCACCACCTCAGGAAACCAACCTTCTCCTTGGGCCAGTAGTCCACACTGTAGCCTTGAGAGTCCCGGAGCTCCCCCAAAATCAAACCTCTCACAGGTGGTGAAATGACCTCTGTAATGGCCTTCCAGAAGTAGGCCCGGCAGGAGGTTGCACTGTCCAGGAGACGCTGAGGACAAGTTCCCTCTGGGAACCAGCCTCCCAGGGTCCGCGATGAAGAAACCTTTCTGTGACCATGGAGATTGAAAGTATACCCCGACCCCACCCTGAGAAAAAACTGGAGCAGCAAAGGTTTTTTTGTTTTATTTTATTGGGCGCCATCAGCCAGAGCTGTTTTAATCCCCTAGAACCGACTTTAGAGGAAAGAGCTTAGTCACAACCAGCTGTAAACAAAATACAAAGTAACATTCTCCAGAGGGTCCAGCTGCTGCCTCGTTTTCTCTAATCCTTAGGCTGCTTCATATTCATTAAGCAAGCAACTTTAGTCAAGACCCTTTGCAAAGCAGCTTTTGAAAAGGGTTAAAAGGTGGAGTGCAGGGACTGGATGGAAGAACTTATAACACGAACAAAACAGGCTAAAAGCAGTGCAGAGTTTATGAGGAAAGGGATCATCAGGAGTGAAGATGACACAAGTACCACACACCACCATCCAAAGCAGCTTCTTCACCACCACCCCCGCCCCAAAAAGAGAAAGGTTTCATAAAGAGAAAGGTGAAGTCAGAGTTTGAGGGGGGAAAAAAAAAAAAGTGGGTTTTAAAACCCAACACGAGGGCCGGGTGCGGTGGCTCACGCCTGTAATCCCAGCACTCTGGGAAGCCGAGGCGGGCGGATCACCTGAGGTCAGGAGTTCAAGACCAGCCTAGCCAACATGGTGAAACCCATCTCTACTAAAAATACAAAAATTAGCCGAACATGGTGGCAGGCCCCTGTAATCCCTGCTACTCAGGAGGCTGAGGCAGGAGAATCGCTTGAACCCGGGAGGCAGAGGTTGCAGTGAGGCAAGACTGTGCCAGTGCACTCTGGCCTGGACAAGAGTGAAACTAAAAAAAAAAACCCAACATGATTCAGGAATCTGACTGCAGAAAAGTGGTCAATAATTTATCCTAGGGTAGAAAAAGGTAGGGAACTAAAAAAAGAAAATATAACATTTACAGATGTGTTGGTCACTAATCTTGTCCACTTCATTGTGGATTCTGATGCACCTCTGAGCCTGTGTAAAGGCCACGGGATCAGTGATGAAGAAAATCAATTTCGTCTCAGCTGCCACGTGCCCTTCAGAGGTGGCCAGCATTAGAAGGTAACGCATATGGTATAGAAATCCTCTCATCTCCTTCAGTTAGATCTCTTGTCTCAACATGTTTGGCGATAAAACTTCCTTCCAAAATACCAAAGTATAACAAGGATCAACTCATTGTAAGTAATAATCTCTCCAGATTGAAGGAGACTGGGAACATAAATCTCAGGATCACAGTTCAAGCCCAGTGTGCAGACATCAAAACTACTAACCACCTCTGCATGCAGCCCAAAACCTAATTACTTGATTTGACCTCTGAAACCCAACTAGGTCTAGTTAGCTATGTAACATTTTACTACAAGCTCATCCTGAATGAACCACATTAAATAATCTCCCTGCCTTTTTTTGAGACAGTTCTTGCAATGTCACCCAGACTGGAGTACAGTGGCACTATCCATAGCTCATTGCAGCCTGGAACTCCTCAGCCTCCCAAGTAGCTGGGACTACAGGTGTCTGCCACCAGGCCTCGCTATTTTTTTAATTTATTATAGAGACAAACTCTTTGTTGCCCAGACTGGTCTGAAATGCCTGCGCTCAAAAGCAATCCTCTCGGCCAGGCACGGTGGCTCACGCCTGTAATCCCAGCACTTTGGGAGGCCGAGGTGGGCAGATCACCTGAGGTTAGGAGTTCGAAACCAGCCTGTCCAACATGGTGAAACCCTGTCTCTACTAAAAATACAAAAAAATTAACCAGGCATGGTGGCACGCGCCTGTAATCCCAGTTACCAGGAAGGCTGAGGCAGGAGAATTGCTTGAACCCTGGGGGCGGAGGTTGCAGTGAGCTGAGATCACGCCACTGCACTCCAGCCTGGGCAACAGAGTGAGACTCCGTCTCAAAAACAAACAAAACCCACAAAACTATGGCAATTGTAACATATAATAAGCAAGGATGATGAGAATAATACTTGGGGTGGTTTAATTTAGAAAAAAGGCTGGATAATAGCCAATAAATTTCCTGCTTTTTTTTTTTAAGAGACCAAGTCATGCTGTCACCCAGGCTGGAGTGCGGTGTCACAATCACAGGTCACTAAAGCCTTGATCTCCCGGGCTCAAGTGTTTCTCCTGTCTCTGCCTCCCAAGTAGCTGGGATTACAGGTGTGTGCTACCACACATGGCTAACTTTTTTTTAATTTTTGGGAGATGAGGTCTGTATGTTGCTCAGGCTGGTCTTGAACTCCTGGGCGCAAAAATAATCCTCCCACCTCAGCCTCTCAAAAGTGTTGAGATTACAGGCCTGAGATTACATGCCCAGACTTGGCTTTAATTTTTTTTTTTTTGACATGGAGTCTCACTCTGTCGCCAAGGCTGGAGTGCAGTGGTGCAATCTCGGCCTCCCAGGTTCAAGCGATTCTCCTGCCTCGGCCTCCCAAGTAGCTGGAATTACAGGCGCAGACTTCCACAGCTGGCTAATTTTTGTATTTTTAGTAGAGACGGAGTTTCACCATGTTGGTCAGGCTGGTCTCCTGACCTCATGATCCGCCCACCTTGGCCTCCCAAAGTGTTGAGATTACAGGCGTGAGCCACCGCGTCTGGCCTCGTTTTTTTTTTTTTTTTTTTAAGGCAACTGAAATAAATTCAAGTGGCCAGGCTCACGCCTGTAATCCCAGCACTTTGGGAGGCTGAGGCAGGTGGATTACCTGAGGTCCAGAGTTCGATACCAGCCTGACCAACATGGAGAAACCCTGTCTCTACTAAAAATACAAAATTAGCCGGACGTGGTGGCGCATGCCTGTAATCCCAGCTACTCCGAAGCCTGAGGCAGGAAAATGGCTTGAACCCGGGAGGCGGAGGTTGCTGTGAGCCGAGATCGCCCCATTGCACTCCAGCCTGGGCTACAAATCGCGCCACTGCACTCCAGCCTGGGCTACAAGAGCGAAACTCCATCTCAAAAAAAAAAAAAAGAAAGAAATTCAAACTCCTCTCCTTGCACCGTAAGACCTTACCCCAATCTGGTTCTTGCCGGAATTTCCCAATATGTTTCTAACAACCACCGCCCTTGACCACCAACTGTGCTCCCTTCAGACATACTGGCCTTATCCCAAGCTCATTTAGACTAGAATATTCTTTATTCAGGTTCTTACACTGGCCACCAATCTAAAAACATCACCCACCCCAACCCTAACCTTGGAACTCTATCCTATGACTCCATGTTGTCTTTCTGAATACTTACTACCACTTGAAATCCTATACTTATTCTAAAAAAGCGTATTATTAATTCTATATTATATCCTCAGTGTTAGAACTGTACTTGGCACATGGTAAGACCCTCAAATATTTGTTGACTAAGTTAACAAGTAAATGAATGAATGTATGAGTTAACTTCTTGATAGCCAAAAGGAGGGAAATGACTTCGGATCTTCAGTCACTATCAGGTTAAAAACCTGGACACTTATCAGTACTGAAAACATACACCTTTACTCATCACCTAGTACATGTTCCAGTCTTCCTCAAACAGAAAAGCAGGTACCCAACAGCCAGAGGTAACCCAAGCTAACAGATTTTGATCACCACTTTGACAACTGGAACAAAATGAAGCTTTAGGTAGAGAAGTTTGTAGTTCAAGTGTCTTCATACTGATATACACCTACCTGTATTTTACTGAGTACTACAGGAACTTAATGCTTACCCCTTAAAAAAAAAAAAAAATTTTTAACTAAAAGGCCAATTAGTCTGGGCGCAGTGGCTCATGCCTGTAATCCCATCACTTTGGGAGGCCGAGATGGGCAGATCACCTGAGGTCGGGAGTTCGGGACCAGCCTGACCAACATGGAGAAACCTCGTCTCTACTAAAAAAAAAAAAAAAAAAAAAAAAAAAAAAAGGCCGGGTGTGGTGGCTCACACCTGTAATCCCAGCACTTTGGGAGGCCGAGGTGGGCGGATCACGAGGTCAGGAGATCGAGACTATCCTTGGCTAACATGGTGAAACCCCGTCTCTACTAAAAATACAAAAAATTAGCCGGGCGAGGTGGCGGGCGCCTGTAGTCCCAGCTACTCGGGAGGCTGAAGCAGGAGAATGGCGTGAACCCCGGGGGGCAGAGCCTGCAGTGAGCCGAGATCGCGCCACTGCATTCCAGCCTGGGCGACAGCGAGACTCCATCTCAAAAAAAAAAAAAAAAAAAAAAAACAAAATTAGCCGGGCGTGGTGGCGCATGCCTGTAATCCCAGCTACTAGGGAGTCTGAGTCAGGGAGAATCATTTGAACCCAGGAGGTGTAAGTTGCAGTGAGCCGAGATCACACCACTACACTCCAGCCTGGGCAACAAGAGCAAAACTCTGTCTCAAAAAAATAAATAAATAAATAAATAAAGGCCAATTAAAGAGATCTGATCCAAATCCTCTGCCTTACCAGCTCAACTACAAAGAATGACATCAAAAGAGATGTTTTATTTATTTATTTGAGAAGGAGTTTTGCACTTGTTGCCCAGGCTGGAGTGCAATGGCACTACCTCGGCTCACAGAAAACCTCTACCTCCGGGATTCAAGGGATTCTCCTGCCTCAGCCTCCTAAGTAGCTGAAATTACAGGCATGCGCCACCACGCCTGGCTAATTTTGTATATTTAGTAAAAGAGAGGTTTTGCCATGCTGGCCAGGCTGGTGTCGAACTCCAGACCTCTGGTGATCCACCCGCCTCAGCCTCCCAAAGTGCTGGAATTACAGGCGTTAGCCACCATACCTGGCAAAAGGGATGTTTTAAAACCATCTTGTTGGTAGGGCACGGTGTCTCATGCCTGTAATCCCGGCACTTTGGGACGTCAAGGTGGGTGGAGTTCAAGGCCAGCCTGGGCAACATGGAGAAACCGTCTCTATTAAAAATACAAAAAACTTAGCTGGGTGTGGTGGTGCACACCTGTAGTTCCAGCCACTTGGGAGGCTGAGGTGGGAAAATCACCTGAGCTCAGGAGGCAGAGGCTGCAGTGAGCCAAGATCATGCCACTGCACTCCATCCAGCCTCAGCAACCAGAGAGGCCATCTGAAAAAATTAAAATAAGTAAATAAAAGCACCTTGTCTGGAATACGTTAGATGCTATTTTGGTGATTCTTAATTTGCTGACTAGGCTACCAAGCTCCTCAGAGGTAAAGTGACTTGTCCAGTCATCTAGAAAGCTGACATTTTTTCAGAGCCAAGAATAAATATGTAATCTGGCTGCCAATCTTCAATAAAAAGGGCAGTGTACACAGAAATATAACTGAGAAATAAGAGATGAGACTCTTGGAAATGAGGGACAAATACAAATTTAGGGGTAAACACTGGTGACAGTGAAAACTACTTAGACATAAAAATGCAATCTGTATGAGTTTTTTTTTCTTTTTTTAAGATGCAGTCTCACTCTGCCGCCCAGGCTGGAGTACAGCGCCTCAATCTTGGCTCACTGCAACCTCTGCCTCCCAGGTTCAAGCGATTCTTATGCCTCAGCCTCCCGAGCAGCTGGGATTACAGGCACACGCCACCATGCCTGGCTAATTTTTTGTATTTTTAGTACAGATAGGGTTTCACCATGTTGGCCAGGCTGGTCTTGCACTCCTGACCTCAGGTGATCTGCCTGCCTCAGCCTCCCAAAGTGCTGGGATTACAGGCGTGAGCCACCATGCCCAGTCCAATCTGAGTTTTACAGGCTCAAGGACAAGTATGTAACTTAAACATCTTAATATAACTTATACATCTAATAAATAACTCTGGCTCCTGGTCCAGAAATGAGTTACAGTTCTGCTAAGAGTGCAAACTAAAAATCCAGTATTCTCCAAGGACGTTCAATGCGAATCAGGCAGAAGGCTTCCTAGGCCTCCAATCCTACAGCCAATGACAACCTCTTGGCCTTCCTTAATGTCTTTGAAAGTCCCCTACACTATGAATAACCTTTCTTCTCCCTATCCACAAGAATTGCTCCCAGGACACAAAATAGTATTGCTAGAGACTGGAGGTGGCCAAAATTGATGTGGTACAGTAGCCAAATCACTTCTAGGTACCGCTAATTAAAATATTCACTGCCTTCACTATTAAAAGTATGTGCTGCACTCACACCTATATCCAAAATCTTTGGATCAGCTGTGTGCTGCTCTACTAGGCCATCCCAGTGTCCCCAGAATGTTCTAACTCATTTATATGAGATGGCTAACATTTCATGAGAAGTGACTATATACATGTGTCACATGTTCTCATTTGGCTCTCCCAACAGACGTATAGCATAACGATTATAAACAAAGCCCTAGATGGTTCCAATGTCTGGTTCAGTTCCTTGAGCCACCAACTTTGTAGCCATTTGATCTTAAGAATGGCCAGGCATGGTGGCTCACACCCGTAATCCCAGCACTCTGAGAGGCTGAGTGGGAGGATCATTTGAGGTCAGGAGTTCGAGACCAGCCTGGCCAATATGGTAAAACCCCATCTCTACTAAAAAGAGAAAAATTAGCTGGGTGTAGTGGTGCATCCCTGTAGTCCTAGCTACTCAGGAGGCTGAGGCAGAATTGCTTGAACCCAGGAGGAGGTTGCAGTGAGCCAGTATCACACCACTGCACTCCTCCCTGAGTGATACAAGACTCCGTATCAAAAAAAAAAAAAAAAGAATAGTCACTTAACCAACAGCCTCAACTCCCACATTTCCAACATAGGTTTAGAAATAGCTAATGTTGGCCGGGCGCAGTGGCTCACGCCTGTAATCCCAGCACTTTGGGAGGCCAAGGCGGGCGGATCACGAGGTCAGGAGATCGAGACCATCCTAGCTAACACGGTGAAACCCCATCTCTACCAAAAATACAAAAATTAGCCAGGCGAGGTGGCGGGCACCTGTAGTCCCAGCTACTCGGGAGGCTGAGGCAGGAGAATGGCATGAACCTGGGAGGCGGAGCTTGTAGTGAGCAGACATCGCACCACTGCACTCCAGCCTGGGCGACAGAGCAAGACTCCGTCTCAAAAAAAAAAAAAAAGAAATAGCTAATGTTGGCAGAGCATGGTGGCTCACACCTGCAATCCCAGCACTTTGGGAGGCCAAGGCAAGTGGATCACCTGAGGTCAGGAGTTCAAGACCAGCCTGGCCAACATAGTGAAATCCTGTCTCTACTAAAAATACAAAAATTAGCTGGGCATGGTAGCGGGCGCCTGTAATCCCATCTACTCAAGAGGCTGAGGCAGGAGAATCACTTGAACCCAGGAGGCAGAGGCTGCAGTGAGCTGAAATCACGCCACTGTACTCCTGCCTGGGCAACAAGAGCAAGACTCCATCTTAAAAAAAGAAATAGCTAACGCATGTGAGTTGCTATGAAGATTAATATAATTGTGTTGGCTACACTAATATAAATTTAGTTTGTTGTATTAATATATTTAATTTATTGTAGTTAGTTATTATCCTCATTTTATAGGTAACAAAACAGAGGCAGCGTTCCTAGTATGTCCAAGATCACACAGCCAAGAAGAGGGAGAGCCAGGATTCAAATTCAGGAAACCTCCTGTAGTCCCAGCTACTTGGGAGCCTGAGGTAGGAAGATCACTTGAGCCATGTGTTCAAGTGTAGCCTAGGCAACATAGTGAGACCCTCTTTAAAAAAAAAAAAATTAAAAAAAACTTAAACTGATTAAAGAGACAACAGTCACTCTTGTCTATACCAAGTCAGTTTACTTTTTTGTTGTTGCTTTTATGTTTTTCTCAGACGGGGTTTCACTCTTGCCCAGGCTGGAGTGCAGTGGCATGATCTTAGCTCACTGCAAACTCCACCTCCCAGGCTCAAGAGATCCTCCAGCCTCAAGAGATCCTCCAGCCTCAGCTGGACTACAGGCACTACTGGTATGTACCACCACGGCCGGCTAGTTTTTTATTTTTTGTAGAGATGAAGTTTACCCATGTAGCCCAGGCTGGTCTTGAACTCCTGGACTCAAAAGGATCCGAACACCCCAGCCTCCCAAAGTGCTAGGATTACAAACGTGAGCCATGACACCTGCCCCAAGTCGGTTTTTAAATCAAATCATTTCTCCAAAAAATTTAACTACCTGGGATTACTGCCACATCTTCTCCCTCCTTACCTACCATTTGCCTATCAATAATTATTCATATAAACTCGCTCACTGAGGTAGGTCCTGCCTCCCAGACAATAAATCCCTCAAGGTCAGCCCAAAGCCTGCCTCAGCTAGCTGAGCAAGGCATTTGTTTGTTTGTTTATTTATCTGAGACAGGGTCTTGCTGTGTCATACAGGCTGAAGTGCAGTGGCATGACCATAGTTCACTATAACCTCCAACTCCTGAGTTCAAGCAATCCTCTTGCTTCAGCCTCTCAAGTGGCTAGGACTACAGGTGCATGCCACCACAGCTGGCATTTTTTTTTTTTTTTTTTGGTAGAGACAAGGTCTCACTGTATTGCCAAAGCTGGTCTCAAAATCCTGGCCTCTAGCAATCCTCCTGCCTCAGCTTCCCAAAGCGCTGGGAATTACAGGTGTGAGCTATCACACCTGGCCACATTTGAAGCACTACAGACAGATACATATGATTTAAATCTAGACAAGAAACCCAGCTTTAAGAATTATTTTCTGGAAAACTATAGACTTTGACCCTTTATGACCTTCCAAAGGTACCTATAGATTGTAAAATTCAGTTTTCCATCTGTTACATAGTATACGAGGTCCATACATCCAGTAAATCTGTTTTCATGATGGCCTCATCCATCCCATGATGTCCACCTATTTGGCTTAGTAGGACAATATGCCTGGAGGACCAACCGTCTGTGCAGACTGTGGCAGAATTTAAGTGATGGGTATGACTAGAACGGTAGCCTACCTGGATAGGCTGAACCCCTCAGTGATAGTCCCATTACCTCCATTACGAGACGGTCTCAAGCCCATCATGCACACAATTTAAAACAAGGTCCAAACCTCAGAAGAGGGCAGGCTGACAAGGCTAAAAGCCTCTAGATGGTCTTGTTCCAGGAATAAGCCAACTAAAACTTCTCCAATGAAGGCCAAGTTGTAGACGTGATAGGTGGGGAAGTTGAATAATCTGAAGATAGAGAGTCCATTTTTCCAAAACACACATTCAATGTCTGTCCTCCCATTCACTCAACCCAACTTTCCCCAAGTTATAGAACTTGAAATCAGCAATCCACAAAGCAAAGAAGCAGGCTATAGGAGTAACACAGGTGGCATAATTAAAATAAAAGAGGGGAGGGAGATTTTAAAACAATCTGCAAGAGAAAAATGACAAATGATTTGGCTTTGTAGCTCCTTCTAGCTTGAGCAGTTAGGAGCCTGAGGGCTGAGGCAGCAGGGGCAGCAGGACCTAAAGATGACAAGCAGGCAGAGCTCATCTGGGCCAGGTCACTTTCAAGAGCTGGGGCTGCGACAGAGAACATCACCACTGGCCCTGAGAGCATATTTAGCTGTTTTTTGCAGGAACCAAGGGTTGAGACAGTGGCAGAACCCTCACTGGAGAAAAAGGAAGACGACAGAAAGCCACACTGACAAAGAAAAATTGCAAATACACAGGCCACAATCATAACCCTACCATCAACCCTCAATTTTCCAGGGTAATAACCAAAGGTAGGCTTATTAACTTGGCCCTCACACCCCATCACCACGCAGAGAACAAGAAACTTATCAAAATCCTCCTCCCATTCTTTCCCAGTCCTGCAAAGAAATAAAAAGGAGCAGCTAAGCACCTGAAAGCAAAGCAGTGAGCAGAAAGAGAAGCAAGGGAAAGAGCCATGGCCCCAGTACTCCCTGAGATTACCCCAGTTAGCATCCACAAGTAAGAACTCACGGTCATAAGATCGAATGCTTTTGCACCATGGCAAAAGGGAAGAGGACATCTAGGGCAAGATATTCTGTCACAGGCAAGTTCACATGAAGCCAGTGAAGGAGGCAGAAGATAACCCACCTGACCTCCACTTGACTGACACGTACACCTCCCCAAAGTCGCCTTGCCCCAGTAGGCTCCCAAATCGAGTCTTTAAAGCCCCTTTTCCCAAAGGAGCATCAGTAAGTTCTCCCATTATCATCCCACTCAACCAGTCTTCCATTTACCCATCATTAAGCCCAAGCCTCCATTTTGTCCCTGGTTGGAAATGTCATATTTTTTGCCCAGATCCTCAATCCCCAGCCCTACAATAAAAGCATAGAAAGAGTCCTCAATTCCCCACCCAACCCTAGCATCCCTATTTGGTTAAGCTTGCACCCCACCCCTTCCCAGATTCTATACCTTCAAATATAAACCCAGCGAGAGGACATCTGAAAACCCTAACAGATAGGGATAGGCAAAGGAGTCTCCGGTGACTATAATGGCAGGGGTTGGCAGGACACAGGAGGATGCTCCATGGTACAGCTCAACAGGCAAAATACGAGCTCTATGGCCAGAATGCCCCATACCTGCTTTAAGTTTTCTCTGCCCTTCCTTATTCCAACCATAGGGCAGTATCAGGCAATGCCATTACCCCCACTCCACTACTGGTTCCTTTCTGGGTCCCAGCCACAGCACTCATTCGAGCCTACTGCCTAAAGGATCTACTAGCCTGTAAATACCACGGCAGCCCCTTCCCCACTTCCTGAGAGGCCAAACCCCAGAACCATCCCATTGGAACACAGGTTATTCCTAAACTGGAGAAAAGTCAGTGACAATGGTCAAGCACAGGCAGAGGAAAATGGGCATTATTTACTGCATTTTGGTGTGACTAACTCAAGTTGAGGGCTGAGGACCAGGCCACCTGCCCTGGAAAGTCTGAAAGATGGCAGGCTAGCAGGACGACGATGAGCTAAATCCTTCTGGGCCACAGGGCAATCCTTCTAATTCCCACATTCAAACCCCTTTCCTCACCAGTCCTGGGTTCTCTGACTGCCTTCCCTTTAGCTATCATGTCTTCCTGGATGTCAAATTGGCTCCTTTGACACTGAATGCAATCAAGACAATGACAACCAGGTTTCCAAACTGCAAATTGCCCCAAGTTTTATTTGTAGTCCATACAAAAGGGAAAAAAAATTAAGGTTTTCTAACACCACCTACTTGGGGAGATGGGGAAGTGGGACTGTGCCGCTCACCATCAGCTAGAACATTAGTGGTCAGCAGGGACTTGGATGCATACCAACTGACTGTCCCAACAGGAACTCAGTCTCAACAGTCTACAGAGGGACAGTCAGGGTACCCTGGACTGCTGGCACAGCTTGGCGCATAGGAAATGGTTAAGCTAACCCCTTCCTGGCCTCCTTCCCATCTAAAAAGAAAAAGGCGCCGGCGACCTCAGCTGCAGGTTGCTTCCCCATCCAGACGACCTTAAATATCGCGCACAAAAATAAAAGGGAGCCAGGAAAAAAATAAAAACATAAAAGAAATTCCCATTCTGGGGAGACGGGAGGCAGGGTAGAGGGGAAACCGCAGATCTAGAGCCAGTAGCAAGATTTGCTGCTGAGGCGAAGGAACAAAGTAGGTTACTGCCGAACACTCAAAAGGATCATCTCCTGGGGAAGGCCCACATGGTAGAGGGGATGAAAAACCGCAACCAGGAAAGGTATGGGCCAGAGTAGTTATAACCTGGATCTGTAACCCTACCCACCTCTTTTCTCCCTCCCTCCCTGTGGTGCCCCATCCCAGGATGGCCCTACATGCGGCGCTGGTACCCAGAGTGCATCTGAGCCGCCCGCAGGTAATCATTATAGGAGCCCGAATAGCGTGCGTAATCGGAATGGGCATCGGGCAGGCGACGGTAATCCAGCGAGGACTTTGTCGGCGAGCGGCGGAACGAAAGCTGCGACTCTGATAAACGGCGGTAATCAGAGAGCTCGGCTAAACGCCGGTCGGAACCATACCTAGTCGAGAGAAGAAGACAGTTGGTGAATGAGACAATTGAGGGGAGGACTCCAGGTGGGCATTGGGGAGATGCCAATGGGGACAGGGAGGGTGTGATCACATTGGTCTCCAAGAGATTGGTCTCCTTTTGTCAGAAGACTCATCACCCTATCCAGGCCAAAAAAAATCAAGCCTGGCTTCAACTCAGTGGGAAATCAAACCCTCCACTGAAGTCCTCCCCTCTGAACTAGCCAAGGTGGATTTTGGTCTACATTCCCACACCACAACAAACTATCTCCGCCCCTGGGCCCTGCAGAGAAAGACCTTGGTTGTTTATCAACAGAACGGCGGATGAAAGCAAGGTCCCCAACTTCCCAGAGTGGACGCACCTCATAAACTTGCCTTTAGCCAGTGAATGCCAAAGGGACTACTCTTTAACCCACATCCCTGCCACAGCCAGGACAACCACGTAATAGGCTTAAGGATCCTTGAGACAGTGGGAAAGGATATGGGCCACGGTCCTGCAGGCAGTAGCTCCAATGACACTTGGGCTAGCCTAGACAGGTGACACTGTGCCTGGCCTGACTAGCAGGTACCACCCCAGGCTGAGCACTATGCTCCACCTGAACCCTGGTGACCAGAAAAGTTCATAGACACTGCTCCCCTCGGCCTCTGGACATCCCACAGAAATAGAGAAGAGAAGACCGAGGGAGGGGCCGATGCCTCCAGTTTCCCTCCCATGCCAACCTCAGCCCCTTGCCCTAAGCCCCAGCTGGGGGCAGAGGCGGGCGGGCATACAGTACCTTTTCGACATGGCGACAGCCTTTTTGTAGGGATCGTCGTAGCTGGCCCGGGGTGGGGAGAGGCGGGTACGCTCATAGGGCGGCGGGGTGCTGTTGGCGTTGGCAACGGCCCCCTGGGACATGGACAGGTAGGCTGCAGACGGCTGACCTGCCCCATCGTAGGCATTGCCTGGCTGGCCGCGGTAGGAGGCAGCAGCCTGGGGATGCTGCTGGGCAGCATAGGAAGCAGCCAATGAGGCTGACGACTGAGTGCGGTAAGGAGCTGCCAGGGTGGCAGAAGGTTGGGCCCCGTAGGCTGCTGCGGCACCATAGGAGCCAGTGGCCGCAGCAGCCGACTGAGCCCCATAGGAGCCTGAGAGGCCCATTGATGCTTGGGCCCCGTAACTATTCAGCTGGGTCTGGACAACCGGCTGGGCCCCATAGGAGCCAGCCATTGGGGTAGTGGCTTGTGCGGCGTAGGCTGCTGGCTGGCTGGCATAGGCAGCAGCTGTGGCTGGCTGTGCCACATAGGCAGCAGGTTGGGAAGAGTAGGAAGCAGCCTGCTGTGCAGCATATGGGGCAGACTGAGCATTGTAAGAGGCCGAGGGCTGGGCATTATATGAAGCTGCCTGGGCTCCATAAGCTAGTGAGGAGGCTGCAGACTGGGCCCCATAGGAGGCTGCCTGAGCCCCGTAGGAGCCTAAGGAGGAAGCTGCTCCCTGGGTGTTGTAGGAAGAAGCAGCTGCACGAACCCCATAGGAAGAGGCAGCCTGGGCGCCGTAAGAGGATGGCTGGTTACCATAGGAGGCAAGGGAGGAACCCTGAGCCCCGTAGGAGTTGAGCGAAGAAGCCGCAGCTGCCTGACCCCCATAGGAGGAAAGGGCCGAGGCTGAGGGCTGGGCTCCACCATATGGGCCGAGTGAAGAAGCTGCAGCAGACTGGGAGCTAGGACTAGCCAGCTGGCCCCTGTATGGTGCCCCAAGGGAGACAGAGGGCTGAGCGCGGTAAGAGGCTGCCTGGGCTGTCATGGGCTGAGTCCGATAGCCAACACCCAAAGAGGCGGAAGGCTGGGCCCTGTAGGCAGCTCCCAGTGACACTGACGGCTGGGCCCGGTAGGTAGCTGGCTGGGCCGTCAGAGGAGCCACATAAGAGGCTCGGGGAGGTGAACGGCGCAGAGGGCTGCGGTCGCGACCAAAGAAGGGTGGTGTGGGCTGACGGGCTTGCCCATCAAAGCCACCAGTGCTGTTGCCAAAAGCCTGCTGGTAGTCGAAGGTGGCAGAGAAGCCACCAGTTCCAGGGAAGGCCGTATCCCCAGCCCCTGGTTTCTTGGTCTTGTCCCCAGACTGGACAGCCAGGCCAGGCCCCTTCTTCTGACCCTTGGTGGAGAGTTCCACGTTGATGCGCTTGCCCTTCACTTCTTTGCCGTTGAGCTGCGCGATTGCGGCTTTGGCATCTGCTTCCTTCTCCATGTGAACAAACGCGTAGTCTGATAAAGCAGCAGACAGAGGGTTAGCAATTAGGGGGGCAGGGCATGCTACCTGATGGGTCCCAAATTGGACACACAACAGCACCCAGCTGTTGCCAGCTACCTCCAAGGCCTCCAAACCCTCCTCTCCAGGAGTATGTCATAAAACGTAGCTCCCATATAACAAAGCTTCTGACTGTCCCAAGCAGTCATCTTTGCCTACAGCCTTCTTCCCATTCTCCCCTTTACAAACCCTGCCACCTCACCCAACTTCCTGGTAAGAGAAGAAGAAGCAAAGATGAACTGCAACACAGGATAAAAATCTTCACATCTCCTGTAAGTACAAACCAGCAGAACAAAATGCAGAAAGGGTTCCTAGATCACTCAGTTCTTCAGTGTTCTCAACCCAAGCTCACCAAACAGCTTTGAGGCCTAGCTCACTTTTGAGGCCTAACTCTCAAAAACTGGAAATGACCACTCATGTTTTGGTATGACCCATCTCTCAGCCCATGTCCAATTAAGGCAAGAGAGTCAGACTGCAACAAGCAAGCAGTTCACAACATTCCAATATGATCTCTCCGCTTTTTCACAGTACTTCCCAAGTTTTCAAGGCACTCTTAGGTACAGGAGGACCTCATTTGGGCCTCACAATCCTGTGAGGTAGGCAGGGCAAAGAATCATTACCTCCATTTAACAGGTGGACACACATACATGCTCAGAGTTTTTATATGGCTTGCCCCACTAGAAGTGTGTTAGAGTCAGGACCAGAATCACAGCTCTTGCAATGCCCCTTTGCTACACAATCTATCCCTGAGAAGTCAAGGTATAAGGCAGGACTGTGTAATATGACTAAAAATTTAGGCTTAGAAGCAGAGAAGATGGACCCTGTGTAAGCCAATGAGGTATGGGAATAGAAACTAAGCCTACTGGCTGAGTTCATGCCCAATCCCCCTGTCCCAGACCACATTGCATCCTCCACTGTTTCCTCTTTAAGGGACAGAGGTATACCTTACACCTTGGGCTTCTGTTCACAGAGCAGACTGCTTACCAGAAAAATCTTGTTTCTCACCTATAAGGCATGAAGCTGCAATTACTGCAGCTAACAGACTTTGCTAAGCAGGTTACCCCTGCAGCTCTCATTATGATCTGAATAAGCTGTGGTAGGAGAAGACAGGTTGCTGGTCTCAAAGTTATCTACCACACAGTATCAAAGTATCTACCACACAGAAGGAGGAAACTTCAGGGAATGAAGGAATGGAAAGAAATTCTCATGTCCACACTCACAAAGCACAAGCAGAATCTGTAGGAGAGAATCCTGCCCCTAGGAAATAAGGCTCCAAGCTTAGCTCCATTCTCGACCTGTGGCTACTCTTAGACAGCATCCAAGTACCGGGATGCTATCTGTCACATCAGTTTAAGAAACAAAGAGCTACCTAGATGACAATACTAAGACAAGAAACATTCTTAGTAACCTCCAAACAAGGGTCCTCATTTTTAGAAACTTTCGTACTGGGATGCCTTATCTGGCTGCTCCTACAGAACAAGTCATTTCCCTGGATTTGAAGACAATGACACAAAACTTAGGATAATGGGGAAAAAAATACAATCAATAAGTACAAGTCAGAAGTGTGGCATAGCACAAAAGGGATCCTTAATTAGGAATTCAACGGTCTCAGTTCCAGACCCAGGTATCACTGACTTGTTATAAGATCTTAGGAAACTTACCATTTAGGCAGGTACAGGGGCTCATGCCAGGGCTTTGGGAGGCCAAGGCAGGCAGATCACCTGAGATCAGGAGTTCAAGATCAGCCTGACCAACATGGTGAAACCCTGTCTCTACTAAAAATACAAAAATTAGCTAGGTGTGGTGGTGCACACCTATAATTCCAGCTACTCGGGAGGCTCTGGGGCAGGAGAATCACTTGAACCTGGGAGGTGGAGGTTGCAGTGAGCCAAAATGGCACCACCGTACTCCAGTCTGGGTGACACAGCAAGACTCCATTTCAAAAAAGAAAAAAGAAAAAAAGAAAAGAAACTGGCCAAGCACGGTGGCTCGCACATGTAATCCCAAAACTTTAGGAAGCCCAGGTAGGTGGATCACCTGAGGTCAGGAATTCGAGACCAGCCTGGCCAACATGGTGACACCACGTCTCTACTAAAAATACAAAAATTACCCGGGCGTGGTGGCTGGCACCTGTAATCCCAGCTACTCCAGAGGCTGAAGGAGGAGAATCACTTGAACACGGAAGAAAAAGAAGGGAGGTTGCAGTGAGCCAAGATCATGCCACTGCACTCCAGCCTGGGTGACAAGCGCAAAACTCTGTCTCAAAAAAATAAAAAGAAACTTACCATTTATTTCCTCCCACACATCTATCCTATCTACCTCAAAGTTAAGAGGTTCAAGAGAAAAGACAAAAGTGCCTTGTAAGATATGAACAGCTACAGAATAAGGAATTATGATTATTCAAACCTAGAAATAACCAGAGATTTATTTCCCTATAGAATATTATCTTTCATCTCAAGCAAAACACAATGCCATGCAAACTTAGAAGCTGGCACAGATGATAAAATAACACAATGAGACCAGGCGCAGTGGCTCACACCATAATCCCAGCACTTTGGGGAGGCCGAGGCAGGCGGACCACCTGAGGTCAGGAGTTCAAGACCAGCCTGACCAACAAGGTGAAACACCATCTTTACTAAAAATATTAAATAAGCCGGCCGTGGTGGCATGTGCCTGTAATCCCAGCTACTCAAGAGGCTGAGGCAGGAGAATCACTTTAACCTGGGAGGCGGAGGTTGCAGTGAGCCAAGATCGTGCCACTGTACTCCAGCCTGGGCAAAAAGGATGAAACTCTGTCTCAAAAAAAAAAAAAAAAAAAAAGAACAAAATGAATTATCACAACTCTGTCCTCAACACTCCCATGGCCAGAACCTTATCTACCACCTGTGAAAAGCTACGTGTTTCCTTTGGCCTAGCCACAAGGCACTAAAGTTGTCCTGTGATCCTTCATCTCCACTTTAGATAGAGTAAGCTTAAAAAAAAAAAAAAAACAACCAGCATGTGGCCTAAGAGCTCTTTAAAAGCAGAGGCTGGGCCAGGCATGGTGGCTCCCTCCTGTAACCCTAATACTTAGGGAGACTGAGGTGGAAGGATGGCTTGAGCTCAGGAGGTCAACACTACAGTGAGCCACAATCACGCCACTGCACTCTGGCCTGAGCAACTAAGCGAGACCCTAAACAATGAATAAATATTTTTAAAAATGTTTAAATAAAAAATAAAAATAAAACCAGAGGCTGAGGTAATCCTCAGGAATGACAAAACCACCTGGAGATGGCAAGCAGAAAGGCCCAAAGTGAAGAGCAAGCACAGTTGCTGGAGCTCATAGGCACTTGTTGCGGGGAGGGGCCTCCAGACATTCTGAGGGAATATTAAGGAACAATTCTAATAGTCCTGATTATTCTATCCACAAATTCCTGACACTAGAATGAGACAAAAACTTCCATGGGCTTACAAGAGCATCTGGATATCCCATTGTATCCCATTTCCCTCCTTAGCTGGGTTTTATTCAGACCAAGTGGTGAAATTTGAAAATTGAGATTTCACATGTATGATTCAAATGACTATCCAAATGAGTTTTATAACTGATCAAAAAATTTAAAAATCCAAGCCAGGCATGGTGGCTCACATCTGTAATCCCAACTTTGGGAGGCCGAGGCAGGCAGATCACCTGAGGTCAGGAGTTCAAGACCAACCTGGCCAACATAGTGAAACCCTGTCTCTATTAAAAATTCAAAAATTAGCCAGGTGTGGTGGCCTGTAGACCCAGCTACTTGAGAGGCTGAGGCAGCAGAATTGCTTGAACCCAGGAGGCGGAGGTTGCAGTGAGCCAAGATCTCACCACTGCACTCCAGCCTGGGCAACAGAACGAGACTCTGTCTCAAAAAAAAAAATAATAAATATATAAATAATATAAAAATAAATACAAAATTTAAAAATCCATCTGATACAATTATAACCAAATTATATCAGGAAGTTTCTAAGCCTGACATTGGAGGGGAAAGTGTGAATAGGTTGCCCAGCTAACTCAACTGCATCCAGTAGTGATAAGCCCCATCACAGTAAGTGCAAAGCACAGACCTAGCTAGATTAAAGATGCCCTAACACCCAAGTACTCCTAAGACCATTAAAACCAGAGATCTGAAAAATTCCAGGAACCTTCTTGCCCACAGATCTAATTCAAGGAAACTCTGAAGGAAATCACTGCATTGGGACTATCAAGTAACGTTTTATAGAGATCTCCAAATGGTCTGGTGACATCACAAGTCCTCCAGCAACAAAGTTAAGTGAATCCAGAAAAACAAGTTCTCCTATCTTAAGACTAAAAATCTTAAACTTGAGGGCTAGGCAAGGTGGCTCGCGCCTGTAATCCCAGCACTTTGGGAGGCCGAGGCGGGCGGATCACAAGGTCAGGAGATCGAGACCATCTTGGCTAACACGGTGAAACCCCGTCTCTACTAAAAATACAAAAAAATAGCCAGGCATGGTGGCGGGCGCCTGTAGTCCCAGCTACTCGAGAGGCTGAGGCAGGAGAATGGCGTGAACCTGGGAGGCGGAGCTTGCAGTGAGCCGAGATCACGCCGCTGTACTCCAGCCTCAAAAAAAAAAAAAAAGAAAAGAAAGAAAAAATCTTAAACTTGAAACTACAGAGCTCTGTATAGGAAGAAGAAACAGTCACTCACAAAAATGAAGAGAAGATATTTTCCTCTTTTGTCTTTCAGATCTCCCCACAAGTCTGTACACGTTTCCGGAAGCTGTTCATCTTTGAACACCCAATAGGAGGAAGCTGTGGAGTGGTTACAATCCACTGTTGCTATTGAGATTTCTGTTCTACAAATCCTATCTAAGCTCCTGGAGTAACCAAGCAACTATGTTGTTTTTTTTTCCTGTGAAATAAAACAGAGCTGGTTGTCTGGTGCACCACCAAGCTTCTGTGCTTTTCAAAGCCCTGTCAGCCAACACATGGAGACTCAATCAAATGACCATTCCCAGCACAAGAAATGAGTACACTCTTTAGAGAGCCAGTCGCTTCTACTACACTCCCAACTTTCAACCCTCACTTTCCGTCATCACAAACAGATAAAAAGACATCAATGGAGGATATGATGTTCAAATCTTTCCCAGTCTCTTACATCGAAGTATGTCAGGAGCTCTGTTATACAACAATATGACTGCAAATAGTTGACCACCACTCCCGGAGTAAGTCAATGCATTTTTGCTAATCAAATGTTTACAAAGGAACAAAATGCACAAAACTCCCTCTAACTCTCACAAGGAGTCAGCCAGGAGTTCTAAAAATTCATGTGCAGTTATGCACTTCATCCGCATTGTCACTTGGTGTTGGGTCCCAAGCAAGTTCAGGCAAATTTTTGACTTTCTCTACCGCCTGAAAGCAAGCAAGAAGCTTGAGTTCCAGGGAGACTGTCCCTTCAGATGTTTGACTCTAGACTCTCAACCTAGTAGCCACTCTACCTAACAACCACAAAAGAAACTTGGTAAGTCAATTAAACACAAAACTCTCACAAATGAGACTCATATACCCCATCCTTTTGCTGGACAAGTACCCAATCTGAGACCCTCCCCCACTCTTTTACTCTAAACAAAGCAAAAATCCATGCACCATACAGCCTGCCTCAGAGCACCCAGCAGGAAAGCCCGATTCCGGATAGTCGTGGACTTGTATAACCTGAGTTGAGGAAAATAGAATGCAGTATTAATGTAGAACAAGGACTTGTTCCTAGTAGTGGACACTATGACCCTTTATATTTCCCCCACTTAAAGGACTAGGAATGGCCCCAAACATGTGCCTTTCCAGGACAGCAAATGAAATATCTTGGTGGGATAAATAAGCACTTGCACCCACATTTATTTCCTATCCCTGAAACTTCTCACACAGGGTATGAGCAGGTATGAACCCACCAGGAGTAGGGCATCAGATACTCCCAGGCTGCATCTTCCAAAATGACAGGGCAAAGTTAACTCTGATCTGTTCCCAAGTGGAGCAGAGACTGGCCACATACACAAGGGCTGTCCCACCAAACCTTGCCAATGTAAAAGATAAAGAGCTTAAGGGATAAAAACTCAGGCTATGAAAAAGTCAACTGGGTCCCTAGTCAGGCTTAATTATGGTGACACATTTTTCTCGAAGAAAAGGCACCGGGATCTGCCCTCAGGATTAGACTACTCAAGCAATGACTACTACTGATTCAGTAAATCGTGTTTAGCCACTGTTTAATGAAGACCTCTCATAAATCCCTCCCCAGGACCCCTTCAGCCAAAGTATGCCCCCCTGCAAAGTCACCAAGCTTATAAAAGAATGACACTGCCCTAAGGCACTGGCTTGGCACGTAAAGACTACGCAGAAGGGGACTTCATAAAACAAGCTTTCTTGCACATGCAAAAGGCTGGGGTTTCCAGTTGACAGATGTAAAATCGAGCCCAAAGAAAAACCCCAAGTTTGAGGGAGGAGGAAAGCACACAGCTGCCACGCCTAACCTACCTAATATTGAAAGGCCAAAGTGATTCGGAAGGGGCCCCTCTCGTACCCACGTGTAACTGTGCCCATGAGTAGACCCATGCCAGACAAGACTAAAAGACCCCAGCCCGAGAAACGTCCAAGGGCCCCGTTACCTTCCGCTTGAGCACATTCATCGGGAGGGAACAGGAGGGCGGCCTTGGGGCGTCAGCCCCCACCTTTTCCCTCTTCCCTTGCTCTGACCGACGTCTGGAGAGGAAGTGGGGAAGTGGAGAAATCTTCCCCGCTTCATGATCCGGCTTGTGCCCGTCACTTCCCAATTTCCGCTGGGTGCCAGGCCCAGGAGACCAGGAGAAGGCGCGCCCCCGGTACACTCGCAAGGCTCTCAGGCGCGTCCCCGGCCCCGCAGCTTGCCTCGCAGTGGCCGCCGCACCCACCCAGAGCCGCTTCCTCCTACTTGGTGGACGGTTCCTGGACCGCAGGGGAAGAGGGTGGCTCTACCCAACGCGCCCCCAACACCTCCGACCTGCTCCCGCGCACTTCCCCACCCCTCCCAACCGCGCAGTGACCGACCCCCGGGTAAGGGGCGTGGCTAACAGGCAGAGTGCCCCGAGCGCGCCCCCGCCCCCGAGCGCGCCTCCGCGTTACCTTTCACCACGTCACACTCGATGACGCGTCCGCGGCGCTCGAAGAGGCTGCGCAGTTCCTGGCTCGTGCATGCAGCCGACACATTGCCCACGAAAATCTTCCAAGTATTAAGAGGCCTTGGGCGCGACATCTCCACCACGAGCGCGCGCCCCGGCCGCAGCTCGTGTCCGTGCAGGGCTTCGATGGCGCGCAGCGCGCCCGCGTTCTCGCGCATGTGCACGAAGGCGAACTGTTTCATGACGGCGCAGCTCATGACCGTGCCGTAGGGCGCAAAGAGGGCTGCCAGCTCCTCCGGAGTCGTATCCGCCCCGTCGACGTTGCCCACGAATATCTTCATTTTGTCGCCGCAGCCACCTTCCTGGAGAGCCCGGACCTCTCCTCCAGCGACAGGCAAGACGTCCGAACGACCGGCAGTCCTCCTCAGGAATGGCTGGCGACCGAGAACCCCGCCGCGCAGGCGCCCTGGCCTAGCCAATGGGGACTCGCATCCCGCGCGTCCAGCGACCAATCAGAAACGCTGAGGGAAGATGTGCTCAGGCACAGCCAATCCCAGAGGGCCTAGAGCCCGCTCGTTAGCTGAGGGGGTGGGAAAGGGACGACCAACCGCCACAGCCCGTGGCGGGAGCGGGGGTTGGGAAGAAGAGGGAGGGCTGAAGAGAGGAGAACGCGCGCGAGCGGCGCCGGCGGCAGAGAGGCCTAGTCTGTAAGGCGGCCTCTGGCCCGGGTGGGGTTGGGACCGACGGGCTCCCTGGAAAACTTTGTTCAATTGGAAGTCAGGGCTCCTCCCATTCTGGAAGCCCTGTCCAAACCCGCGCCTGGAGGTGGCCGCGTGAGTGTACGGGGGAAGGCCGGGCCTGGCGGGAGAAACCGGGACAGGCGCCTTGAGTCGGCAAACGGCTCCCAGGACTGTGCTGAGCACCGCGAAGGGACTTGAGGCAGGCCCCGGAGAAGCCCTCGTGCCATTAATTCATTCTTTGGAAACATTCCCTGGGGTTGCTGAGGTCCTGGCAGACGGTGAAAAATCAAAGGCCTCTGCCCTGATGGAATTCCCAGTCAAGAAATAATGGAATGACGCTATTGTATGTTTGAAGGTTTTCATAATAAACAGTTTAATAAACGAGAAAATTAATTCTGCAGGAAGCAAAAGTTGAGCCTTACTAAAAAAAATTTTAGTCCGGGAGCGGTGGCTCACGCCTGTAATTCCAGCACTTTGGGAGACCAAGGCAGGCGGATCACCAGAGGTCAGGAGTTCAGGACCAATCTGGCCAACATGGTGAAACCCCGTCTCTACTAAAAATACAAAATTAGCCGGGCGTGGTGGTGCGCGCCTGTAATCCCAGCTGCTTGGGAGGCTGAGGCAGGAGAATCGCTTGAACCCGGAAGGCGGAGGTTGCAGTGAGCCAAGATCACGCCACTGCACTCCAGCCTGGGCGACAGAGTGAGACTCTGTCTCAAAATTTTTTTTAAGCAGATATGAGTATGTAAATAAGATTGTTGCATGGCAGACAACATCAAAAACAGACATGTGACAAACTCAGGGAAATATTTGCCTACGTGTTCAGTCAACAAATAGCACCTACCATGTGGACACCACCAAGAATATAGCAGTGAACAAAAAAAAATGACAGAAATCCCAACCTTCTTGGATCTTATGGTGGGGAGAGACAGGCAAGAAATAAGTAAAACGTAAGCGTGTTAGATGGTGATGAGGACTTGGAGTAAGCAAGGGAACTAAGCCATCCTCTGAGGGAAGATCATGCCGGCCAGAAAGTACAAGTCAAAGAGTGCTGGGGCAGAAGCAAATCTGGCTGGTTCAAGGAAGAGTCAAGAGCCAGTATGGGCCAGGCCCAGTGGCTCACACCTGTAATCCCAGCACTTTGGGAGGCTGAGGCGGGCAGATCACCTGAGGTCAAGAGTTCGAGACCAGCCTGACCAACAGGGTAAAACCCTGTCTCTACTAAAACTACAAAACATTAGCTTTGCACAGTGGCAGTATCATAGCCAATGAGGTTTATCCAAGGCGCAATTATTGCTAATTGAAAACAAAACATTAGCCGTGCGTGATGACTGGCACCTGTAATCCCAGCTACTCAGGAGGCTGAGGCACTAGAATCACTTGAACCCAGGAGATGGAGGTTGCAGTGAACTGAGATCACGCCACTGCACTCCATCCTGGCCAACAGAGCAGGACTCCGTCTCCAAAAAAAAAAAAAAAAAAAAAAAAAAAAGCCCAATATGGCCAGAGCCTGGAACAGAGAGAATAGGAGGGTGGGAGTTGTGTAGCACAAGGCCATTGAAATGGCATGTGCTTGGGCCAGGCAAGGTGGCTCACGCCTGTAATCCCAGCACTTTGGTTAGGCCTCGGCGGATCAGGAGGTCAGGAGATGGAGACCATCCTGGTTAACATGGTGAAACCCCGTCTCTACTAAAAATACAAAAAATTAGCCAGGCATGGTGGCGGGCGCCTGTAGTCCCAGCTACTAGGGAGGCTGAGGCAGGAGAATGGCGTGAACCCGGGAGTTGGAGCTTGCAGTGAGCCGAGATCGCGCCACTGCACTCCAGCCTGGGCGACAGAGCGAGACTCCCTCTCAAAAAAAAAAAAAAAAAAAAAAAGAAAAGGGGCAGTACTCTGGTATCTCCTGAAATCCAAACTGCTGGCAGTATTCCCAGAACAGCATATCAGCAAACCCCTAGCTACCCAGTAAGGATAGCCATTTTATTTATTTATTTATTGAGACAGAGTTTCACTCTTGTCACCCTGGCTGTAGTGCAGTCGTGCTGTCTCGGCTCACTGCAGCCTCCACCTCCTGGGTTCAAGCAATTTTCCCTGCCTCAGCCTCCCAAGTAGCTGTGACTACAGGCGCGCATGCCACCACTCCCGGCGTAATTTATGCATTTTTAGTAGGGGTTTCAGCATGTTGGCCAGGCTGGTCCCGAACTCCTGACCTCGTGATTCGCCTGCCTTGGCCTCCCAAAGTGCTGGGATTACAGGTGTGAGTCACCCCACCCGGTGGGTGGGGTCTTACGTTAACACAGTGAGACCCATAGGTGCTTTTAATTTTTCTAGTAGCCACATTTTAAAAGGTGAAAAGAAACAGGTAAAACTAATTTTAGGCTGGGTGTGGTGGCTCATGCCTATAATCCCAGCACTTTGGGAGGCCGAGGCAGGTAGATCGCCTCAGCCCAGAAGGTTGGGGACAGCCTGGGCAACGACCAAAACCCATCTCTCAAAAAATTTTTTTTAAAATTAGCCGGCGGCCAGGCAGGGTGGCTCACACCTGTAATCCCAGCACTTTGGGAGGCCGAGGAAGGCAAATTACGAGGTCAGGAGTTCGAGACCAGCCTGGCCAACATGGTGAAACCCTGTCTCTACTAAAAATACAAAAAATTAGCTGGGCGTAGTGGTGTGCATCTGTAATCCCAGCTACTCAGGAGGCTGAAGCAGGAGAATTGCTTGAACCCAGGAGGCAGAGGTTGTGGTGAGCTGAGATTGTGGCCGCTGCACTCCAGCCTGGGTGACAGAGACTCCGTCTCAAAAAATACATACTTACATATTTGTGTGTGTGTGCGTGTATATATATATATATATATACACGCACACACACACATATATATATATATCTGCGGGTGGTGGTGTACCTGTAGTCCTAGCTACTTGAGAGGCTGAGGGGGAAGGAATCGCTTGAGCCCAGGATTTTAAGATTATAGTGAGCTGTAATGGTGCCACTGCACTCTAACCTGGGCAAAAGAGTGAAACTCTGTTTCTAAATACATAAATTAATTAAATAGATGTAAAGAATCTTGCCAAATTTCACAGATCTGGCAAATCAGAATGCTGGGGCTTGAATAAGGATCTGACTCCTTGATCTAGAATAATGGAAAGAGCATTAAATTAGCGCTAGTTCAGTTTTATGGTCCAGGTGGGCAACCCTCTTGGCTCCTGCAGCCCTCACTGAGTTTCTCATCTGTAAAGTGTCTAGCTTGGCTTGGCTGATCTCAAAAGAAAAGTTTGCAGGTTTTTTCTTTGTTGTTGGTTTGTTTGTTTTGTTTTGTTTTGGAGACGGAGTCTTGCTCTGTCGCCCAGGCTGGAATACAGTGATGAAATCATGGCTCCCTGCAGCCTGGACCTTCCGGGCTGGTCTTGAACTCCTGACCTCGTGATCTGCCCAGCTCAGCCTCCCAAAGTGCTAGGATTACAGGCATTAACCACCATGCCCAGCCACCCCCAGATAATTTTTTAATTTTTACTTTGTAGAGACAGGGGTCAAGTTGTTGCCCTGGCTGCTCTCAAACTCCTAGCCTCAAGTGATCCTCCAGAATCAGCCTCCCAATGTGCTAGGATTACAGGCATGACCCACCATACCCAGCTAGATTCTTTACACGTATGAGTATCATCTTCCTTACCTATAAAATATCTGGCTTTACCACATTTTTGTTTTTAGGTGTAAGAGTTTTTTAATTGTAAATTTGGGGATGGGTGTGGTGGCTCATCCCTGTAATCCTAGCACTTTGGGAGGCTGAGGCAGGAGGATCACTTGAGCTCAGGAGTTCAAGACCAGCCTGAGAAACATAGACCCCATCTAAACGAAAAGAATTTTAAAAATTAGCCAGGTGTGGTGGTGTGTGCCTGTAGTCCCAGCTACTCTGGAGGCTGAGGTGGGAGGATCACTTGAGCCCAGGAGGCTAATGCTGCAGTGAGCTGTGATCGCACCACTGCACTCCATCCTGAGCAACACAGTGAGACCTTGTCTCTAATAAAAATTTCTCTTGGCAGGTATGTATGAAGGATAAGGCCATTTTGAGCAATAACAAGTGTTGAACACAATGTAAGACACATAGTAAGAAGTTTGGCCGGACGCAGTGGCTCAATGCCTATAATCCCAGCACTTTGGGAGGCCAAGGCAGGAGGATCACTTGAGCCCAGGCGTTTGAGACCAACCTGGGCAACCCAGGGAGACCCCATGTCTCAAAAAATATAAAAATTAGTCCCAGCGCAGTGGCTCACACCTGTAATCCCAGCACTTTGGGAGGCCGAGGTGGACGTATCACTTGAGGTCAGGAGTTCAAGCCCAGCCTGATCAACATGGTGAAACCCCATCTCTACGAAAAATACAAAAAATTAGCCAGGAGTGCTGGCGCATGTCTATAATCCTAGCTACCTGAGAGGCTGAGGCACAAGAATTGCTTGAACCCGGGAGGTGGAGGTTGCAGTGAGCCGAGATCATACCACTGTGCTCCAGCCTGGGTGACAGAGTGAAACTCGTCTGAAACAAAAAAAAAAAAAAAAAGAAAAGAAAAAGAGCAATTAGCCAGGCATGGTGATGTGCACCAGTGATCCCAGCTGGGAGGCTGAGGCAAAAAGCTTGCTTGTGCCCAGGAGTTTCAGGTTGCACAGAGCTACGATAATCATGACACTGGATTCCAGGCTGGGCAACAAACTAAGAGATCATGTCTCAAAAAAAAAAAAAAGAAAGAAAGAAAGAAAGAAAAATAATAAGTCAGCTGTGGTGGCTCACACCTATAATCCCAGCACTTTGGGAGGCCAAGGCAGGCAGATCACTTGAGGTCAGGAGTTTCAGACCAGCCTGGCCAACATGGCGAAACCAATCTCTACTAAAAATACAAAAAAAAAAAAAAATTAGCTGGGTGTCATGGCACATACCTGTAATCCCAGCTACTCAGGAGGCTGTGTCAGGAGAATCGCTTGAACCCAGGAAGCAGAGATTGCGGTGAGCTGAGATCATGCCACTGCGCTCCAGGCTGGGCAATAGAGTGAGACTCCGTCTCAAAAATAAATAAAGACAATAAAAAATAAGTTAGCTGGACATGGTGGTGCATGCCTGTAGTTCCAGCTACTCAGAAAGCTGAGGCAGGACTGCTTGATCCCATGAGATGGAGGCTACAGTGAGCTATGATCACACCACTATACTCCAGCCTGAGTGATAGAGCAAGACACCATCTGAAATATACATAAGTAGTGATTTTTCACCTACAAGGGTATCCTGTGGGCTATTTGGTGCAGGACTATCCTGCACATTGTAGATTGGTAAGTATCCCTAGTCTTCCCCAATACCAGCAGCATCCCCGCCCCCACCTAGCATTGTCACAGCCAGAAGAAATAGCCCTCACAAACTTCCATAGGGCCATACCATCCCCACTGAGAAACACTGATCTAAATCAAATTTTGTAAACTTAGGTAAACTTAGTTTTGGGTAAAAACAATCTCTGTAATAAAGCAATCTGATAAGGAAAATCCTTATCTCTTTACAACGAATGGAGAGAAAGGCTAGAGAGAAATTCTGTCATGGAAACTACAGTCCCGTCAAATTTACTTATGAGACCTTTTCCTAAGTTAATTGTATCAATTTACCTGTGGTTTACTAGGTCACTGTAGCAGGTTTATTAATGGCCTCCAAAGATGTTAGGTCCTAATCCCTGGAACTTGTGAATGTTACTTTATGTGGCAAAGTCTCTGAAGATGTGATTAAATCAATGGCCCTTGCTAAGAAGAGATTATCCTGGATTACTCTGGTGGTGTTAAATGCAATCACATATATCCTTGTAAGACGGAGGCAGAAGGAGACTTGACACAAATACACGGAGGAAAAGGCCATGGGAAGACAGAGCAGACTGAGTGGATGGTGCTGGCCTCGAAGATTGGAGTGAGATTCGGCCACAAGCCAAGGAATGCCAGCGGCCACACAAAGCTGGAAGAGGCCAGGAAGGGATGTTTCCCTATAGTTTCTGGAGGAAGCAAGCTCTTGTCCACACCTTGATTTCGGCCCAGTGATACTAAGTTTGTACTTCTGGCCTCCAGAACTGTGAGAATTGTTGTTGTTTTAAGCCACAGTTTGTGGTACTTTGTTACAGCTGCCACTGTTACAAAGGAAACTGATTACAGGAAACTAATATGAGTTAGTAACAACACAGATAAAGACATTTTCACAGCTGACTTTCATTATTCCATTGCATAGGTGTTCTTTTCTGTTAGAAAGGAGCTTTTCCCTTTTTGGTCTCCTTCCTTCCAGCTTTCCACCCTATCATGTGAATGTGTGACAATGGGAGGGTTGGTGCTGTGGTAATCACCCTCGCCACCAAAAGGGGAGAGGGGACATGAAGAGAAACACACACTTCATGATGACAGTATCCTGACGTTCCCACACCACTGGACCAGCTCTGAATCCTCATATCTCCAGACTGTTGATCTGGTGACATAATTAAATGTTTTAATTGCTTTGGCCACTATTAGGACTGTGTTACTTACTGCAGAATTCATCCTAATATAGAATTCCACAGACAATATCAAGACTGAAAATAAGAAACAATGACACAGTCATGTTATTTAAAAATATGGAGGTATAGGCCGGGTGTGGTGGCTCACACCTGTAATCCCAGCACTTTGGGAGGCCAAGGCAGGCGGATCACGAGGTCAGGAGATGGAGACCAACCTGGCTAACATGGTGAAAACCCATCTTTACTAAAAATACAAAAAATTAGCCGGGCGTGGTGGCATGCACCTTTCTTTAGTCCCAGCTACTCGGGATGCTGAGGCAGGAGAATCGCTTGAACCCAGGAGGTGGAGGTTGCAGTGAGCCAAGATCACCCCACTGCACTCCAGCCTGGGCAACAAGAGAGAAACTCCATCTCTGAAAAAAAAAAATTTTTTTTTTCAGAGATGGGGTTCTTGCTATGTTGCCCAAGTTGGTCTCGAACTCCTGGCCTCAAGTAATCTTCCCATCTTGGACTCAAATTTTCCTTTTCGTTTGTTGATTTATTTTTGAGACAGGGTCACACTCTGTCCCCCAGGCTGGAGGGCAGTGGCACAATCACGGCTCACTGCAACCTTGACCTCCTGGGATCAAGCAATCCTCCCATCTTGGCCCCCTAAACTGCTGGGATTAAAGGCCTCTTTTTTAAAAAATTACTTTTATTTTTTTAGAGACAAGGTCTTACTCTCTCAACCAGGCTGCAGCAGAGTGGCATGACCGTGGCTCACTGCAGCTGCACACTCCTAGGCACAAGCAATCCTCCTGCCTCAGCCTCCTAAGTAGCTGGGACCATAGGCCTGTGCCACCACACTCAGCTAATTTTTAAGTAATTATCATTATTATTATTATTTTGAGACAGTCTTGCTCTCTCGCCCAGGCTGGAGTGCAGTGGTGGGATCTCCGCTTACTGCAAGCTCCACCTCCCGGGTTCACACCATTCTCCTGCCTCAGCCTCCTGAGTAGCTGGGACTACAGGCACGTGCTACCACACCCAGCTAATTTTTTGTATTTTTAGTAGAGATGGGTTTTCACTATGTTAGCCAGGATGGTCTTGAGCTCCTGACCTCGTGATCTGCCCACCTCGGCCTCCCAAAGTGCTGGGATTACAGGCGAGAGCCATGGCACCCGGCCTTTTAAATTATTTTTTGTAGAGACAGGGTCTTGCTTTCTTGGCTAGTCTGGTTTCTAACTGGCTTCAAGCAGTCCTCCTGCCCTGGCCTCCCAAAGTGCTGGGATTACAGGCATGAGCCACTGTTCCTGGCCAAAACGGAGCATCTTTGCCTGCAGTTACACTTCTGCTTTGCAGATGAGGCTTCAAGATGTTTGAACAGTGTCCTGTGATTTAAAAATAAACTTTGAAAAACCACAAGCCAGAAGTTCAGAAGAAAAGCTAATGAGGATGTTTATCTTTTTTTTTTTTTTTTGAGACAGAGTCTCGCTCTATCGCCCAGGCTGGAGTGCAGTGGCGCCATCTCGGCTCACTGCAAGCTCCACCTCCCGGGTTCACGCCATTCTCCTGCCTCAGCCTCCCAAGTAACTGGGACTACAGGTGCCCCCCACCACACCCGGCTAAGTTTTTGTATTTTTAGTAGAGACAGCGTTTCACCGTGTTAGCCAGGATGGTCTCCATCTACAGACCTTGTGATCCGCCCGCCTTGCCCTCTCAAAGTGCTGGGATTACAGGTGTGAGCCACCACGCCTGGCCGATCTGCTTTTTTTTTTGAGATAAGAGTCTGGCTCTGTCACCCAGGCTGGAGTGCAGTGGTGTGATCTCGGTTCACTGCAACCTCTGCCTCCTGGGTTCAAGCAATTCTCCTGTCTCAGCCTCATGAGTAGCTGGGATTTCAGGCACTGTAATCCCACTACACCTGGCTAACTTTTGTATTTTTAGTAGAGATGGGGTTTCGCCATGTTGGCCAGGCTGGTCTCGAACTCCTGACCTCAAGTGATCCACCCGCCTCAGCCTCCCAAAGTGCTGGTGTTACAGGCGTGAGTCACTGCACCCAGCCTGCAGTGAATCTTGATTGCACCACTGCACTCCAGCCTGGGCAACAGAGTGAAACTCTGTCACAAAAAAAGGAAAAAAAAAAAAAAAAGAGGCTAATAGAGTCGTGTCATGGTGAACCATTTAGGCTTAAAAAGGTTAAAACCCAGACATCATTCCAGAATGGAGGTGAGAGGATGTCAGGGGTTAGCTGTGGGCAGAATCCAGGATGAGTTTCTGCAATGACCTGGAAGTGGGGAAAGACAGCCTGAGTCTGGGCTTAAAAGGGTTTGGCTCCCAGCAACCACAGGGAGCTGGAAAACAACCAGCATAGGTTTGGCAAGAAAGAGCAGAGTCCAAGGGTTGGGGCTAGAGGTGGAACCCACCCACAGCCTTGAAAGGGAAAACAGACAGGGACTGGGGAATGGGATCCGAGCCAGGGGCTCTGCCTCGAAGCCAAGGACAACTAACTGCGAAACCACCCACCCAGTTCCAAGCAGGCAGTGTAGGGGCAATGTCTGTAGTCTGCCAGCTTGGGGCAAAGTTTGTAGTCTGCCAGCTTACCCTATCATAAAAGCAGCTTTGTCAAAGATGAGCAAGGCACCCCATGGGGGTGGGGGTACAGGGAAATAATAGATGAGTAGGGAGGCTCTGAACCTGAGGCCCCACAAACTGTTCCCTGGTTAGCAGCTCATCCAACCATAGGAAAGGGGAGCTTGGCTAGGGCTACCTCCAAGGGTCCCACGCAGCCTCAGAATCATAGCTGCTGCTCCCTTAACTTTATATGACGGGCTCTGTGCCAAGCACTTCACTTATTATGTTAATTAATAATTTTTACTTATGACTAAAAGAAATAAAGTCAGGTGTTTTTTTTTGTTTTTGTTTTTGTTTTTGTTTTGAGATGGAGTCTTGCTCTGTTGCCCAGGCTGGAATGCAGTGGCGTGATCATGGTTCACTGCAGCCTCAACCTCCCATGCTCAAGCGATCCTCCCACCTCAGCCTCCCAAATAGCTGGGACCACAAGCATGCACCATCGTGCCCAGCTAATTAAATTTTTTTTTTTTTTGTAGAGACGGGGTCTTACTCTGTTCCCCCGGCTGGTCTCAAACTCCTGGGCTCAAGAGATCCTCCTGCCTTGGCCTTCCGAAGTACTGGGATTACAGGTGTGAGCTACCGTGCCTAGCCTCAAGCCAGATTATCTTAACAGGGGGATGCATTAGATGGATTCAGGAGCATCTCTTCAATCCCAGGCAGGAGGCAGCTGGCCTCCCGAAAGGCTCAGAGAGGGGACTCCAGAGTGACTGGGATTCTCCAGCAACTATTAGATTCTCCCTGCCTCATTCTTCCTCCTTAGCCGACTGGCTTTTTCTGATGCTCAGTCAATAAGGCAGGGAGAAGAGGGCCACCAAAACTTCCCATATTCCCATGTTATGGGTCCAACCACAGGAAAAAACTAAAGCTGGATCTGCTCTGATTTCTCAGGGAAAGCATGGGCCACCATGGGTCAGGTGTCCATTTTGGTTCCAATCAGCCATGGTGAGGGGTGGGGGCAGGCCACAAACAGAAATTTGACTGTACTGGCTCTTCATTATGGCTCCAAGGAGGAAGATGGGGACTTCGGTGTGTGTGTAGGTTTGAATTCAGGTTTGTTTGGCTCCAATGCTAAGGGGTGGCCCTGATACAAAGGGCAGAGGCAGAGCTATGTTCAGCAAGCCCATAAGGGGCATGGAGACAAGCACAAAACACCAAGTCCCAAACGAAAATAAAACTTTCATTTGCCAAGGGAACACCACAGCAGCTCCTGCCCTGTACTGAGCTCTCCAAAGACTGGCCAGGCAAAGTCCCTCTGGCCCCCTCTGGAAGTAGAAAGTGCTCGCCCTGGAGGACAGCAACAGAGTCAAGGTGAGGTCCTGCTCAAAGGTGGGCAGGGGGCTGGGCCGACTCCTTTCGGCCCTTGCCAGCGATGGGCCGGCCTCGCTCTTCCCAGATGGTGAGGCCATCGCAAGAGCAGATCTGCTTGGGGTTCTGGAAGAGGCCAGCGGAGCGTGCGATGATGCCACAGGCCAACCTGCAGAAGAATGTGTGGTCAGGGGTGGGTACTTGTTTGGCCCCCACCCCTGGGTTCTTCATGCACCATCCACAGAGCACAGCCTCCTGCAGGGGCCGACACCACTCACCTCTCCCCGGAGTTCCCTGTGATCTTGGATAAGGGATGGCCTCCCCGGCCCAGGTCATCTTCTCCCTCATCAATAATCAGGCTGCGGCCAATCACATCCCACACCTTTGAGGGGAGACAACAGCCTCAGATGATGGACCCTGTTAGGAAGGGTGCCCACCTTCTTTTCCACCTTACCTTCAGCTGCTCATCCTCCATTCTGAAGATGGCGCGGCCGTCAGCATCAGCACGGACATTGCCCAGGTCTCCACGGTGCTGGAATGAGATCCAGTGTGTGTATAGGAGATGTGTGCCACGTGGTGCCAAGCTGCTATCTTCTGACTTCCTGATTGCGATGCCTCTTCCTGCTTCCCTAAAGTACCCATTTCCTCCTGTGGGTACCAGTCTGGTAGGATCTGAGCTCCCCAAGGACTGGGCAGGCAAGGTCTTCTTGGCCCTGTCTGGAAGTGGAAAGTGGTCCAGGAAGTCCTGGACCATCTGAACACTGCCTCCCTGGAAATGAAATCCTGGGCGGGATCACAGTGGGCTGAAAAGAGCCAGTGGAAGTTTCCCCTGCCTGTGCAGTCATTCCCATTGGACCAGACTGTTTTTCTGGCGAGGCAATTGCCCAGCTCTGCTTCTCAGCCTCCAGTTAGCTCAGTTGTGCAGCCTCCTGATGGCTCTGTGAGCCCTTGGCTGTCTTCAATTCCCATAGGCTTAAGTTGGCCAAGCCTGGCTTCCCTGACCATCATAGGCAGCCAATGTCATTTCCCTGACTCCCAGATTCCAGGAACAGAAGGAAATGCAAGGGGCAAAGGGCCTGTCCTAGCCCCTAGAAGCTGGCTCTGCCCTCCTTCTCCTTTGAAGGTAATAAAAATTGTCATAACACACCTATGAGCACCCCCCAGGTCAGACACACTACCCAACATGGCAGGGAGTATGCAGGTCACCATCCTCAAGGGACTCAGAACATGGTGGGGGCCCAGATACAGAACAGACTAGGGGTGATGACACACAGGGTGAATAAAACAGTTGGTGTGTTTTGGGGTGACAAGGCCTTACTAGTGAGCCACAGAAACCCGCATCTGTGCAAATAAATTGTCCCCAACCTGACATTTTGGGCAGAAACAAGTGCCTGTGCCAGTGCAGGTGGGCTCCCATGACCTTGCTGCTGAGTAACCAGGCATCTCACTGTGCCACCAACTGATAGGCAGGAGGAAGCGCCAGTTCTGCTTTATCTCGTTTTCCAGAGGGATATCTGCTGCCTGCACCTGGTACTTTTTTTTACGCCCTGCGTTGGAGATTTGAACAGTAGAAAGATCAAGAAGGGGGAGGGGATACAGAGCCCTGAAGAGCAGTTTTTTGGCTTGTTTTGTTTTGTTTTGTTTTGATACGAAGTCTCATTGCAATGCCCAGGCTGGAATGCAATGGTGTGATCTCGGCTCACTGCAATCTCTGCTTCCCGGGTTCAAGCAATTCTCCTGCCTCAGCCTCCCGACTAGCTGGGATTACAGGCATGCACCACTACGCCTGGCTAGTTTTTGTATTTCTTTTAATTAATTAATTTATTTATTTATTAATTTATTGAGACAGAGTCTCGCTCTGTTGCCTAGGCTGGAGTGCAGTGGCGCAATCTGGGCTCACTGCAACCTCCACCTCCCAGGTTCAAGCAATTCTCTTGTTTCAGCCTCCCGAGTAGCTGTGACTACAGATGCATGCCACCATGCCTGGCTAACTTTTGTTTTGTTTTGTTTTGTTTTTTGAGATGGAGTCTTGCTCTGTCGCCCAGGCTGGAGTGCAGTGGCGCAACCTCGGCTCACTGCAAGCTCCGCCTCCCAGGTTCACGCTATTCTCCTGCCTCAACCTCCTGAGTAGCTGGGACTACAGGCGCCTGCCACCACGCCTGGCTAATTTTTTGTATTTTTAGTAGAGACGGGGTTTCACCATGTTAGCCAGGATGGTCTCAATCTCCTGACCTTGTGATCTGCCCGCCTCGGCCTCCCAAAGTGCTGGGATTACAGGCGTGAGCCACCGCGCCCGGCCCAACTTTTATATTTTTAATAGAGACAGGGTTTCACCATGTTGGTCAGGCTGATCTCAAACTCCTGACGTCAAGTGACCCATCCACCTCAGCCTCCCAAAGTGCTGGGATTACAGGCATGAGCCATTGCACCTGGCCTAATTTTTGTATTTTTAGTAGAGACAGGGTTTCACCATATTGGCCAGCCTGGTCTCGAACTCCTGACCTCAAGTGATCCGTCTGCCTTGGCCTCCCAAAGTGCTGGGATTGCAGGCATGAGCCACCGCGCCCGGCTTGAGGAGCAGCCTCAAGGCAGGGGGCAGCCTGGACAGTGTGGCTGGAGGCATGACCCAGCAGGAGTTCAGGGAAAGGCAGCCTTTCGGGGCTGTTTCCTCAGCACACAGGCAGGGGCAATAGGCCGGGGGAGTGGGGCATTGAATGTCCACACCAAGAAGCTAGGCCCAGCTTGTACTCTCAGGCACTGGGAGCCAAGACAAGTTTCAGGCAGGGGCATGGCCTGGTTACTCCAGGCTTCAGAACAATCCTTCTAGTGCAGTCTATGAAAAGTAAGGACTGGAGCAGGGTGAGGAGAGAACAGAAGGGAGCTTAGAGATCAGTTAGGAGATGTGCAAGGGACAACCAGGCTTGGATGCAAATTCCCACATGGAATTCTCTTCCACCTGAGAAAAGCAGATGCTAAAACCCAACAGCAACTTGCCAGTCACCGTGGCCTTGGCTGGTCAGCTCCTGCTCAGTTCTTCCTTGTCTAAGTTAAGGGACTGGGTGAGGCACAGCTGCTGATGCCAGCCCCTTCTGATTCCCTGACCCACCTGGGGCCCAGGAAGACAACACAGGTCACAAGGCAGTCTCCTTCCCTTCAGAAACACTCCCTGCCATTCCATGCCTCGAGGGCTTTGCCCGGGCAGTTTCTTTTGCTGGGCTTGCCAATCCCACTCTTACCCTCTTCAATGCCTACTTCCTGCCCGTCATCTTTCAAGGCTGCATGAGGCGAATGGCCTCTATGATGCGCCTCCCTTGAGTGTGGTGGGCTGGACCTAGTGTCACTTCTAAGATTAGGTTACAAAAAGAATGTGGCTTGAGTCTTGGACACCCTCTCTCAATCTCAATCTCTCTCTCTCTCGCTCATTCACTCTGAAAGAAGCCAACTGCTGTGTTGTGAGCTGCCCTAGGGAGAGATCCACGTGGCAAAGAACTGATGTCTCTGGCCAACAGCCAGGGAGGACCTGGGGCCTGCCAACAGCAACATCAGCAAACCTGGAAGCAGATTCTCCCCACGTGAGGCCCTGAGATGACTGCAGCCCCGAGAGAGACCCTGAGCTGCAAGCACCCAGCTAAGTCACACACAAATTCCTGCCCCAGAGACAGTATATGTTTGTTGTTTTAAACTCCTAACTTTGGAGTCATTTGATTTGCAGCAGCAGATTACTAATCACTAAGCATAAGCATGGCACTGTGCAATGGACTCTATAGAAATGCCTCTCCAATTTCCCAGAACAGGGAGTAAAAACTTTTGATCATTAGAAATGTGACAGAGTGGTCGGGCGCAGTGGCTCACGCCTGTAATCCCAGCACTTTGGGAGGCCAAGGCAGGTGGATCACTTGAGGTTGGGACTTCAAGACCAGCCCGGCCAACATGGCAAAACCTCGTTTCTACTAAAAATACAAAAAAGAAAAAGAAAAAGAAAAAAAGAAATGTGACAGAGGCCAGGCATGCTGGCTTATGCTCATAATCCTAACACTGGGAGGCCGAGGAGGGAGGACTGCTCAAGCCCAGCAGTTTGAGACCAGCCTGAGGAATATAGTGACACCCTATTTCTACCACCAAAAAAAAAAAAAAAAAAAAATTAGCTGGGCATAATGGTACACGCTTGTGGTCCCAGCTATCAGGTGAGGTGGGAGGATTGCTTGAGCCCACGAGTTCAAGGCTATAGTGAGCCATGATTGCAGCACTGCACTCCAGCATGGGCAATAGAGTGAGATCCTATCTCGGAAAGGAGAAGGGAGGGGAGGGGAGGGGAGAAAGGAAAAAGAAAAGAAACAGAAGAAAAGAAAAGCATGATAGGTAACAGAGCTGTGAAAAGTCCAAAAAATCAGTAACATGCATTAAGCAACACATACCATGGTTTCATTTGTTTTGTGGCACAAGGTTGCAAACCCATCAAGATAGAAAATAGCACAGTCAGAGCCGGGCATAGTGGCTCACGCCTGTAATCCCAGCACTTTGGGAGGCTGAGGTGGGTGGAGCACTTGAGGTCAGGAGTTCAAGACTGCCTGGCCAACCTGGTGAAACCCTATCTCTACTAAAAATACAAAAATTAGCCGGGTGTGGTGGTGTGCACCTGTAGTCCCAGCTGCTAGGGAGGCTGAGGCAGGAGAATCGTTTGAACTTGGGAGGCGGAGGTTGCAATGAGCTGGGACCGCGCCATTGCACTCTAGCCTGGGCAATAAGAACAAAACTCCATCTCAGAAAATAAAATAAAAAAACCAAATGATTGAGTAACTAACAATACAATTAGTACTCAGATAAGACAAAAATCATTACGGCAACACGCAATTCCCTGAAGACTGGGAAATGATTCTCTGCTGAAAAATGAAACTCCAGGACCGGGGTGTTAGGGAACGCCAGGGACAGCCTTTTCAGTTTAGGTAAAACCCTCAACTTCCGTATTTCACTTCCTCCCACTGCCCCTGCCCCTCAGGCAGATTAACTATTCACCGTGGGCTCCAGGACCTCTTGCAGGCTCCTGCAAGGATTATCTCACTGCCTGGAAACCATGGAATTCAGTAATCTCCCCCAGAGACTGTGTGCTCCTTGGGTCAGGCACTGGGGCTGTAATCTATTGTATCCCCTCAGAAAGTGTCAACAAATGTTTCCAAACTCAGCAAAATAAAATGAGAGGAAAAAACTCCACCAAAAAGGAATCACACTGTTAGGATCCCAAGAGCTGCCTGCCCTGCCTCTGAGACTTTGGGTTCTCTCTCAGCCCAAGCCCAAACCCAGACAGACACTTACCCGGTCGGAGTCCTGGGGGCCCCCATGAGATGCTCCATCAGGGTTAAAGTGGTTCCCACAGCTAAGAAAGAAAGGAAACAGGTGGGCAGGAAAGCAGCTCAAAGGCCAGGTGCTCTACCCTCTCATCTATTTATATTTGCTTCATTCATTCATTCATTCATTCATTCATTCAACAAACAGGCCTACTCTGTGCTGGGCTTTGGGTAGAGGGCACCGAGAAGAATCAGACATGGGTCCTGTCCTCAATAAGCTTCTGGCTCAGGGGATTCACAGATGAGTAAATAACTAGTTATATCACAGCATGACAAACACCATGGCATGGGGACCCTTCCTTTGCTGTGTCCAGAAGTCCCCTTCCATCTCAGAGGTAGTAAGGTGGTTATAAGTAGGACCTTCAAGATCAGATTTTTTTTTTTCTTGAGACAGTTTTGCCCTGTCACCCCTGAGCTGGAGTGCCGTGGTGCAATCTCAGCTAACCACAACCTCCACCTCCTGAGTTCAAGTGATTCTCCTGCCTCAGGAGATTACGGGCCTCCCCAGTAGCTGGGATTACAGGCACGTGCCACTGCACCTGGCTAATTTTTTTTTGTATTGTTAGTAGAGATGGGGTTTCACCATGTTGGCCAGGCTGGTCTTGAACTCCTGACCTCAGGTGATCCGCCCACCTCGGCCTCCCAAAGTGCTAGGATTACAGGTGTGAGCTACTGTGCCCAGCCAAGGTCAGATCTTGACTCAAATCCCAACTCTACCTTTTACCTGCTCTGGACCTTTGGCAAGTCATTTAACCTCTGTGAGCCTCAGTTTCCTCATCTGGAGGTTATGCCTGTGTGTATGTGCCTCACAGAGTATTGGTGAGGGCCAAGTGTGAAAATGTGTAGCTGAGAATGCTACTGGGGAGACTTCAGACAACTCACCTGTTGCAGTTGTTTGTGAGGTCCCCATACTGATGGATGTGGAGTCCATGCAGCCCAGGCTCCAGGCCGTCAATAGTTCCCTCGATGAGGCAGCGCTCAGGGGTCAGCTGTAGGAAGCGCACCACCCCCTGCACGGTGCCAGGCCCCCCCAGGATGGCCACTGCTGCCCCCAGATTCTCTGCAAGGTATTAGACACTTGGGCTGGGTTGCCACCTCACCCAGCACACCTTTTCAGTAGCTCGGGAAGGGCAGGGAGTCTCACATAATTTTCACACCTTCCTCAAAGCCACTCCAACCCAGAGCCCGAGAATCCTATGGTTAGATTTGTACCAGCTCTGAGCCACCTCCCTCCCAGGGGGGCCAAGGCCACCGTGGTCACTCACGCAACTGGCCGCTGCCCATGCCCTTGAGTACCGCCTGCCGCCCCGTGCCTTCCAGGAGAGCTTGCACCTCCTGGCTGGGCAGAGTGGTGTGTACCAAGACCATCTGGTCCTCCAAGTGCACCTCCACATCCTGGACACCTGGTGAGAGAGAGGGAAGAGGGCAACAGAGGCTGGCACCCAGTGCTGGCAGCAGGGAACAGAGAAACAGACAGCAATTCTCCATCCCCATTTCCACCAAACTTCCCATGGTCAGAGGCAAGCTACTTTTTAACTGTGTAACCCTGAGTAAGCCTCTTCACTTCTGAGTCTGTTTCTTTTCATATAAATGGGGATAATGCCACCTTGCCCCCAGGATTTCTGTGAGTTCTAATACACGCCAGGCATTATTTATAACTTTGGAAACATACATAATTCTTTTTAAAGCAGTGTTTTTTTTTTTTTTAAGTGGGCTATCCATAGCGGCATTATTCACAATAGCCAAAAGATAAAAATAACCCAAATGCCCATCAACTAATGAACAGATAAAATGTGGTATCCATAAATGAAATACTATTCAGGAACGAAGTGCTGATACGTGCTACAACACGGACGGACCTTGAAACATTATGCTACGAGAAAGCCAGTCACAAAGCCACATATATAATGCCATGTATATTAGATGTCTAGAATAGGCAAATCCACAGACAGAAAATATTCTTCTTGTAGGAGATAGCTTAAAAAAAATTTTTTTTTTTTTTTGAAACAGAGTCTCTCTCTGTTGCTCAGGCTGGAGTGCAGTGGCACGATCTTGGCTCACTGCAACCTCCACCTGCCAGATTCAAGCAATTCTCCTGCCTCAGCCTCCCGAGTAGCTGGGACTACAGGCATGCACCACCATGCCCAGCTAATTTTTTTATTTTTAGTAGAGATGGGGTTTCACCATGTTGGCCAGGCTGGTCTCGAACCCCTGGCCTCAGGTAATCCACCCACCTCGGCCTCCCAAAGTGCTAGGATTACAGGCGTGAGCCACCATGCCAATGCACTCCAGCCTGGGTGACAGAGCAAGACTCCGATACGGAATAAAACAAACAAACAAAAAGAACAAAATAGGCCAGGTGCGGTGGCTCACGCCTGTAATCCCAGCAGTTTGGGAGGGCGAGGTGGGTGGATCACCTGAGGTCAGGAGTTTGAGACCAGCCTGGCCAACATGGTGAAACCCTGTCTCTACCAAAAATATAAAAATTTGCCAGACAAGGGGGTGCGCACCTGTAGTCCCAGCTACTCGGGAGGCTGAGGCACAAGAACTGCTTGAACCCAGGAGGCGGAGGTTGCAGTAAGCCGAGATTTCACCACTGCACTCCAGACTAGGTGAAAAAGTGAGACTCCGTCTCTAAAATAAAATAAAATAAAAGGAAAGGAAATCCTATATCCCTTAGCTATCACCCTCCTATTATCCTACCCCTGCCACCAATCTATTTTCTGTCTCTATTTTTTTAATTTATTTTTTTATTTTTTTGAGATGGAGTGTCGCTCTGTCACCCAGGCTGGAGTGCAGTGGCACAATCTCAGCTCACTGAAACCTCCACCTCCTGGGTTCAAGCGATTCTCCTGCCTTAGCCTCCCGAGTAGCAGGGACTACAGGTACACACCACCACCATGCCCAGCTAATTTTTTTGGATTTTTTTCTTTTAATAGACATGGGGTTTCACTATGTTGGCCAGGCTGCTCTCGAACTCCTGACCTCAGGTCATCTGCCTGCCTCGGTCTCCCAAAGTACTGAGATTACAGGCATGAGCCATCACGCCTGGCTGTGGCCTAGGATTTCTTTATGAAGTGATAAAAATGTAAAACTGACAGTGGAGAGATGGTTGCACAACTCTGAAAATACTACAAACAGATGAACTGTATCCTTTAAATGGGTGATTTTTTTTTTCTTTTTTTTTTGAGACAGAGTCTCGCTCTGTCACCCAGGCTGGAGTGTAATGGCACAATCTCGGCTCACTGCAACCTCAGCCTCCCAAACTGTTGGGACTACAGGCGTGAGCCACTGCGCCTGGCCTAAATGGGTGATTTTTATAGTACATGAATTATATCTTTTTTTATTTTCGAGATGGAGTCTCACTTTGTCACCTAGGCTGGAGAGCAGTGGCATGATCTTGGCTCACTGCAACCTCTGCCTCCTGGGTTCAAGTAAGCCTCCTAAAGTGCTGGAATTACAGGCGTGAGCCACTGTGCCTAGCTGCCCAGACTATGCATTACATCTTTTTTTTTTTTTTTGAGACAGAGTCTCGCTCTGTTGCCCAGGCTGGAATGCAGTGGCGCCATCTGGGCTCACTGCAAGCTCCGCTTCCTGGGTTCACGCCATTCTCCTGCCTCAGCCTCCCGAGTAGCTGGGACTACAGGCACCCACCACCAAGCCCGGCTAATTTTTTGTATTTTTAGTAAAGACGGGGTTTCACCGGATTAGCCAGGATGGTCTCAATCTCCTGACCTCGTGATCTGCCCGCCTTGGCCTCCCAAAGTGCTGGGAACACAGGCATGAGCCACCACACCCGGCCTTTTTTTTTTTTTTGAAATGGAGTCTCGCTCTGTCGCCCAGGCTGGAGTGCAGTGGCGCAATCTCGGCTCACTGCAAGCTCCACCTCCTGGGTTCTAGCCATTCTCCTGCCTCAGCCTCCCAAGTAGCTGGGACTACAGGTGCCCGCCATCACTCCCAGCTAATTTTTTGTGTTTTTAGTAGAGACAGGGTTTCACCGTGTTAGCGAGAATGGTCTCGATCTCCTCACCTCGTGATCTGCCTGCCTCAGCCTCCCAAAGTGCTGGAATTACAGGTGTGAGCCACTGCGCCCGGCCGAATTATATCTTAATAAAGCTATTACACACATAAAAGGCAGGGACTATTGCCATCATTAGTAGAGCTAACCCTTACTGGGCATGGACGGTGAGCGAATCCTGTGTCTTACCTGTCTTAACATATTTGGTACTCCTACTAAGCCTCTAAGTTAGGTACAATGATCCCCATTTTACAGATGAGAAAACAGGCACAGAAAGATGAAGAAACTTGCTCAAAGTCGCACTGTAGTAAGTTGTGCAACTGGACCTCTGACCATGCAGCCTAGCTCCAGAGCCCCAACACTTAACCCAGATATTGTACTCACCCTAGGAAGCAGCCCCTAGGCTCCAAGCTGGGTTAGGACCACAGCCCTTGTGGTCCTGTAGCAGCTCACACTCCCCCTCCTGTAATTCACATTGCACTGACTACAGTCCTCTGTTTCACTCCTAGGCCGCCAGCTCTGTGAGGGCAGGAGCTCTGTGAGGTCCACAAGGGTCAAGTTCAAAAGTCAGTTGTCGGCCGGGTGCGGTGGCTCACGCCTGTAATCCCAGCACTTTGGGAGGCCGAGGCAGGCGGATCACGAGGTCAGGAGATCAAGACCACAGTGAAACCCCGTCTCTACTAAAAATACAAAAAATTAGCGGGGCATGATGGTGGGCGCCTGTAGTCCCAGCTACTGGGAAGGCTGAGGCAGGAGAATGGCGTGCACCCGAGAGGAGGAGCATGCAGTGAGCCGAGATCGCGCCACTGCACTCCAGCCTGGGCGACAGAGCGAGACTCCGTCTCAAAAAAAAAAAAAAAAAGTCAGTTGTCAGCCGGGCATGGTGGCTCATGCCTGTAATCCCAGCACTTTGGAAGGCCGAGGTGGGCGGATCACAAGGTCAGGAGATCGAGACCATCCTGGCTAACACAGTGAAACCCCGTCTCTACTAAAAATACGAAAAAGTTAGCCGGGCGTGGTGGCGGGCGCCTGTAGTCCCAGCTAGTCAGGAGGCTGAAGCAGGAGAATGGTGTGAACCCGGGAGGCCGGAGCTTGCAGTGAGCTGAGATTGCGCCACTGCACTCCAGCCTGGGCAACAGAGCAAGATTCCGTCTCAAAAAAAAAAAAAAAAAAAAAAGTCAGTTGTCAGATGGCCAGGCGTGGTGGCACACACCTATAATCCCAGCACTTTGGGAGGTTGAGGCACGTGGATCACGAGGCCAGCAGTTCGATACCAGCCTTGCCAACATGGCAAAACTCCATTTTTAGTAAAAGTAAAAAAATTAGCCAGGCATGGTGGTGCACACCTGTAATCCCAGCTACTCGGGAGGCTGAGGTGGGAGAATCAAATGAACTGGGAGGTGGAGGTTGCAGTGAGCTGAGATGGTGCCACTGCACTCCAGCCTGGGCAACAGAGCAGAACAAGATCCTGGCTTTTATGTGCAAAAGCTATTAGAGGGGGCAACAGAAGCAATGGGGAATCCATCAAAGGATGAGGTTCTTACACAGGCTAGGGAGAGGCAGGGTGGTGGCCTGGAGCAGTGTGGAGGCCTAAGTATGTTTTGGACACATAGCAGATAAGATATCCTGATGACAGGCCTCAGCATAGGAGAGTTCCCAGACCCTCAGGTCTCCAGAGAAGAGCTGATTCTCTGCTCCTGAAGTGGGAAGCTCCTTGTCACTATGCACCTCCTGAATTCTTGACTGAGTCTAAACCAAGAGGGAGGCTGGTACCTTAGCTAAGCAGCCATTCAGTTTGCTCCTTGAGTTAAGACTGGTAGACCTTGGAACGTAGCCAGGCCCACCCTTCGTTGGCTCAGAGCCTAGTGAGAGAGAAAACAGAAGGCCACAGAGAACACCAGGGCAAGTGATAGAGATTCAAGGGGGTGAGCCTTGGGCTGGGGGCTCCTCCTGCTTACCTCCTGAGAAGGCCTTCCCCCAGGTCTCCTGAGATGGCAACTCTCTTTCTCTGTGTGTGTGCATTCTAGAAAACTACAACTTCCCTGCCTGGCCCCATGAGAAAGCCAAGCCAGACCAGAAAACACAGAGTCACCAGAAGTCTTTATCTGGTGCCTAAGAAACCTGCTGAGGGCTGAAAACTGCTCCGGGTCCAAGAGAAAGGCCAGCTGTCTGCTCTCCTGGCAAGCAAGTTGTACAGGAAGTGGAGGGCTCACTCACCACTCAAAACGCATAGTCTAAGCAAACCCAGCTTCAACATTGTCCCCTCCAGCCTCCTTCCAACCAGATCACCACCTGTAAGCCCTTCCTCTCATAATCCCCTAGGATTTACTAGGCTGTTACTACATGCCAAAGACTTTTCTAAATGCTTTTTTTGTATTAACTCGGTTACTCTTCAGGACAATCCTCCAGAGTAGCTTCTATTATCATCCCCCATTTAACACGGAACAAACAGAGACACAAAAAGTAACATGCATGAAGTCTTAGTGCCATTAAGTGGCAAAGAGGGGGTTTGAACTCTAGAGCTCATACCCCTAATCACTTTACAGAGTCCACCACTACCAGGGTCCCAGCTTCAGAAGCCATCTCATCTCATCCCTCTCACCATTGCTCTTTCCACAGAGCATTCTGTGAATGCCATCCAGGCAACGCTTGCATGCTCATTTCCACCTGAGTGCAGGGGATGTGCCTGATACCCATGTGAACTCTTCTCCCTAAAAAGCCCCAGTGTCTGGTCCATACCTGCCGAATGACTGGGTGAACTTTTTTTTTCTTTTTGAGATGGGGTCTCACTCTGTCACCCGGCCTGGAGTGCCGTGGAGCGATCCAACTCACTGCAGCCTCCACCTCCTGGGCTCAAGCAATCCTCCTGCCTCGGCCTCCCCAGTAGCTGGGACTATACAGGCACGCACCATGATGCCCAGCTAATTTCTGTATATTTTATAGAGAAGGGTTTTCGCCATGTTGCTCAGGCTGCTCTCAAACTCCTGGACTTGAGCAATCCACCCACTTCGGTGTCCCAAAGTGCTGGGATTACAGGCGTGAGCCACTGAGCCTGGCCTGGATGAACACTTAACAGAATCAAAGGAAGCCATTTCCCAGAGCCATGCTGGTGGCTCTACCTTTCCAGACCTTTCTCATTGTGCCAGGTCACCTCCAGACCAGCTGGCCTTTTATTTATTATGATTATTTTTTTGAGACGGAGTCTCGCTCTGTTGCCCAGGCTAGAGTGCAGTGGCGTGATCTCGGCTCACTGCAAGCTCCGCCTCCCGGGTTCACGCCATTCTCCTGCCTCGGCCTTCCAAGTAGCTGGGACTACAGGCGCCCACCACCACGCCCGGCTAATTTTTTGTATTTTTTAATAGAGACGGGGTTTCACTGTGTTAGCCAGGATGGTCTCGATCTCCTGACCTCGTGATCCACCCACCTCGGCCTCCCAAAGTGCTGGGATTACAGGCATGAGCCACCGCGCCCGGTGGTATAGGAAGCTACCCAGGATGGTATAGGGCCTGCGCTGCTGTTTTCTTTGTCAAGATTATGTTGTTTCCCAAGCAAAAACTGCCTGTTTTCCAAGGAACTCCCTCAGCCTAGCTCCTCAGTCTCTGGGGCACCTGAGGTTCAGGACAACAAGACAGGCAGTTAGAACCTGTCAGGGCAAGCTGGACAGCTGTACTCTAGGCTCTGCCTCCAGGTCTGTGTGTAACTCTGAGAACATTCCTTTCACTCTCTGGGGTTCAGTTTCTGCATCTGTAAAATGGGAGTAGGGTTCACCTAATAGATTCGCCTGGTCCCTCCCAGAGGCTTCTGGACTGTCTGCAGAAAAGTTTACCCTGTTCTTACCTGCCACCCCTTGCAGGGACTTGCGCACCGCGTCCACACAGCTCTGACAGGTCATCTGCACCGTGAACTCCAACTGCAAGGGCGGCAGGGACCAGCCGATGATCGCTGGGGAAGTGCCTTGGTATGACTTTGTTTCACCACCTACCCTATGACCACCGCAAGGGTCTGGGAACAAGCCCCACGTAACCCCTCTTCAAGCACCTTCTTTATGATCACTCATGACCATTCCAGGACCATGGGAGTCACCCCCCAACACTCACGCAGGGCCCCTGCTACCCTCGCACCCTAGTTTCATTCCGTGGCCCCAGGCCTCAACCCAAGTGCCCACCCCCCTCTTCCCAAGGTAACGATCACCCCAGGGGCTGAGGCTCTCTGCCCGGCGAGGCTCCACACGAAGCCTCGACCCTCACCGTGCAGAGGGTCCCCTGGTTCCCCGAGTCCGAAGCCATTCTGGACCCAGTCACCAGCCCGAGACGCAGAACTCCTCCGGCACAGGAGCGCCAATCAGCACGGCGTCGCGGGGACTGAGCCTCTGAAGCCACCCTTAACTCCGCCTCCTAGTGCGTGCGCACGCAAGGCCCTGCCCCGTCAGCCACCGGGTGGCGGCCGCGCAGGCGCACTCGGGCCGTCGGGCTCCTGGTTGCCTTAGTAACCACCCGGCTTTCTGTTCCCGTGGCGGCCGCCGGCTCTAAGATGGAGCCCCCGAAGCCCGAGCCTGAGCTCCAGAGGTTTTACCACCGGTTGCTGCGTCCGCTGTCGCTCTTCCCCACTAGGACGACGTCCCCAGAGCCTCAGAAGTGCCCCCCGCAGGAGGGCCGGATTCTGCAGTCCTTCTCTCTCGCGAAGCTGACGGTGGCGTCGCTGTGCAGCCAGGTGGCCAACCTGCTGGCCAGCAGCGGCATAGCAGCGCGAGTGCCTCCTGAGGCCCGACTACGTCTCATCAAGGTCATCCTGGACGAGCTGAAGTGCAGCTGGCGGGAGCCGCCCGCCGAACTTAGTCTGAGCCACAAAAACAACCAGAAGCTGCGGAAGCGGCTCGAGGCCTACGTGCTGCTGAGCAGCGAGCAGCTCTTCTTGCGCTACCTGCACCTGCTAGTGACCATGTCGACCCCCAGGGGGGTCTTCACTGAATCAGCCACCCTCACCCGGTTGGCCGCCAGCCTCGCCAGGGACTGCACACTCTTCCTTACTAGTCCCGACGTCTACCGTGGCCTTCTCGCCGACTTCCAGGCCCTGCTGAGGGCAGAGCAGGCCTCTGGAGATGTGGACAAGCTGCGCCCTGTCTGCCCTGCTGGGACGTTCAAGCTGTGCCCTATCCCCTGGCCTCACAGCACTGGCTTCGCCCAAGTGCAGTGCTCTAACCTCAACCTGAACTACCTCATCCAACTCAGCCGTCCACCAGAGTTTCTCAATGAGCCAGGAAGAATGGATCCAGTGAAGGAATTGAAGTCCATCCCTCGGTTGAAGAGGAAAAAGCCTCTCCACTGGCTGCCCTCCATAGGAAAGAAGAGAGAAATCGACATCAGTTCCTCACAGATGGTGTCGCTGCTCAGCTATCCTGTGGCCCCCGCCAGCAGGGCTTCCCCCTCGCCTTTCTACTCTGAGCTCCGGAGAGGCCAATCCATGCCCTCCCTGCGTGAGGGCTGGAGGCTGGCAGATGAGTTGGGCCTTCCTCCACTCCCATCTCGCCCCTTAACCCCGCTGGTCCTGGCTACAGACAGCAAACCAGAGCTGACTGGGCACATCGTGGCTGAGGATCTGAAGCAGTTGATAAAGAAGATGAAGTTGGAGGGGACTCGCTACCCACCACTGGACTCAGGCCTGCCTCCTCTCCTGGGGGTTGTGACCCGTCACCCAGCTGCAGGGCATCGCCTGGAGGAGCTGGAGAAGATGTTGAGGAACCTCCAGGAGGAAGAAGCCTCTGGGCAGTGGGACCCCCAGCCCCCCAAATCCTTTCCACTTCACCCACAGCCAGTGACCATTACTTTGAAACTTAGAAATGAGGTCGTGGTCCAGGCGGCTGCCGTACGGGTCTCTGATAGAAACTTCTTAGACTCTTTCCACATTGAGGGGGCTGGAGCCCTGTATAACCATCTGGCTGGTGAACTGGATCCCAAAGCCATTGAAAAAATGGATATTGATAACTTTGTTGGCAGTACTACCAGGGAGGTCTACAAGGAGTTGATGAGCCATATCTCTTCTGACCACTTACATTTTGATCAAGGGCCCCTAGTTGAGCCTGCAGCAGATAAAGACTGGCCCACCTTCCTGTCCTCAGCCTTTCTACGTCAAGAAAAACAGTCTCAAATCATCAACCCTGAGCTGGTTGGACTTTACTCCCAGAAAGCAAACACTTTACAGTCCAATACTGAGAAGATGCCCTCCCTCCCATTACTCCAAGCTACCAAAAGCTGGGAGAAGTGGTCAAACAGGGCCTCCTTGATGAACTCGTGGAAAACCACCTTGTCTGTGGATGGCTACTTCAAGTACCTCACCAACCATGAAACAGATTTCCTTCATGTCATCTTTCAAATGCATGAAGAAGAGGTTCCTGTGGAGATTGTGGCCCCTGTCCGAGAGTCCCTAGAGATTCAGCACCCTCCCCCATTGCTAGAAGATGAAGAACCAGACTTTGTGCCAGGAGAGTGGGATTGGAACACTGTGCTAGAGCACAGGCTAGAAGCTGGGAAGACACCCCACCTAGGAGAACCCCACAAAATTCTGAGCCTGCAGAAGCGTCTGGAACAACTGTGGTCCGTGCTTGAGGTCCCCGACAAGGACCAGGTGGACATGGCCATTAAATATAGCTCCAAAGCCCGCCTGAGGCAGCTGCCTTCATTGGTGAATGCCTGGGAGCGGGCCCTGAAGCCCATTCAGCTGCGGGAGGCGTTGCTGGCGAGACTAGAGTGGTTTGAGGGACAAGCTTCCAACCCCAACCGCTTCTTCAAAAAGACCAACTTGAGCTCCAGTCACTTCCTGGAGGAGAATCAGATCCGAAGCCATCTCCACAGGAAGCTCAACTTAATGGAGTCTTCTTTGGCTTCCCTCCTGGAGGAGATAGAGTTAATCTTTGGCGAGCCAGTGATCTTCAAGGGGCGGCGTTACCTGGACAAGATGAAGAGCGACAAAGTGGAGATGCTCTATTGGCTGCAACAGCAGCGGCGGGTTCGCCACCTGGTCTCGGCCCTGAAGGATCCCCACCAGTCAACCCTGTTCAGGAGCTCAGCAGCCAGCCTTTAGTAGCTCCTGGGAATACCCCTATTATGCCTTGACCAGGTCCAGTGCCCTCAAATGCCTCCGTCACCCCTAAATGGCCAACAGCTCATCTAGACCTCTTTACTGCTTTGGAAGAAGAAATATTTGTCTATATCTGGGAGTGGAGGGTTCAGGAACATTATGCTTCCAACTATGAAGGGATTGAGACTAAAACTATTGTTTTCTTAGTGAAATTCTCATAAAAGAATCTCCAAGCCTAGTAGTCCCATTATGTCAAGCCTTGCACAATACAACCCAAATCTCCTATATCAAAAGAACTGAGACCTTGGAGTTAATTGTAGTGGGAAAGGTCAGAGGCAAAGTTGATCTTTGGAACAACTCACTTTAGCATTCCTATCACACTACATTAAATTGTCACCTCTTTTAGTTCTCAAACACTATTAGGAAGACGAAAATTAATTTTTACCAGTTACGTGCACATGGTACAAAGTATACCAGGATGTGTACTGAAAAGTAAGCCTTCCCATACCCACCTCCAATATCTGTTTTGTGCTGTGGGGATAAGTGTTACAGTTTTTAAATTTAATTTAATTTTTATTTATTTATTTATTTATTTTTTGAGACAGAGTCTCACTCTGTTGCCCAGGCTGGAGTGCAGTGGTGTGATCTCAGCTCACTGCAACATCTGCCTCCCTGGTTCAAGCGATTCTCCTGCCTCAGCCTCTAGCTGGGATGACAGGCGCCTGCCACCACGCCTGGCTCATTTTTGTATTTTTAGTAGAGACGGGGTATCACCATGTTGGCCAGGCTGGTCTCAAACTCCTGAGCTCAGGCGATCCACCTGCCTCAGCCTCCAAAAGTGCTGGGATTACAGGTATGAGCCACAGCACCTGGATTTTTTTTTTTTTTTCAATTTTAGAGACGGGGTCTTGCTCTGTTGCCCAAGCTGGAGTGCAGTGGCCTAATCATAGCTCAGTGCAGCTTGAACTCTTGGGCTCAAGCAGTCCTCCTGCCTCAGCCTCCTAAGTAGTTGGGACTATAGCTGCTCACCACTGCACCTGGCTAATTTTTTGAGGTTCTTTAAAAAAAAAAAATATATATATATATATATATGTATATACACATACACATACACACACATATATGTGTGTATATATGTGTATGTGTATATATGTGTGTGTGTGTATATATATATATATTTTTTTTTTCTTTGAGAGGGAGTCTCGCTCTGTTGCCCAGGTGGAGTACAGTGGCGCAATCGGCTCACTGCAAGTTCCGCCTCCCGGGTTCATGCCATTCTCCTGCCTCAGCCCCCTGAATAGCTGGGACTACAGGCACCCACCATCACGGCCAGCTAATTTTTTGTATTTTTAGTAGAGACGGGGGTTTCACTGTGTTAGCCAGGATGGTCTTGATCTCCTGACCTCGTGGTCCGCCCACCTCGGCCTCCCAAAGTGCTGGGATTACACGCGTGAGCCACCGTGCCTGGCCCCAAATATATATATATATATATATATATATATATATTTTTTTTTTTTTTTTTTTTTTTTTTTTTGAGCTAGGATCTTGCTCTGTTGCTCAGGCTGGAGTGCAGCCTTGGGTGGGGGATTTCATTTCCTTTTCATTCATTCATTCATCCATCATATATTTGATGTACATTGTCTATGGGTGTGGCACTGTGCTAGGCACTGAAGAAGCAGGAATCAGGAAAGCTGAGAAATCTCTGCCCTCAAGGAGTAGGTTCAGACAGAGCCAATAAACACATACAGTGGAAATAATGGGGGAAAGAGGCATGGGGAGGCCTGTGGATCACCCATGACCTGCAGCCTCAGAGACATTCCCTTCCTCCCACGAGAGTCTCAGCTAAGTATAGATTCTACCTGAGCCTAACCAAGCCCTGTGATCTGGGCTTTGTGTTTCTCACCTCATTATAGTTTTATCCTATACCTAGAAGACATCATCATGCTCACTTCACAGGTGAGAAATGCTCAGAGAAGCAGAGCAATTTGCTCAAAATCTTAGAGACCAGGTCCTTCTCTGTCATCCAGGCTGGAATGCAGTGGTGCAATCATAGCTCTCTGCAGCCTGGAACTCTTGAGCTCAAGCCATCGTCCCACTTTGCCCTCCCAAAGTGCTGGGATTACAGGTGTGAGCCACTGCATCAGGCCTGCTCAGGTCTTATAGTTAATAAGTGATAGATCAAAATGTAAAACTTGTGCTTCCATGGACACCATCAAGAAAGTGAAAGACACAGAATAAGAGAAAATATCTGTGATCATAAACCTGATAAAGGAATCGTATCTAGAATATATAAATCTTAACAATTAAGAAAGGCAAATAACTCAGTTTTTACATTGGTGAAGGATTTGAATAGACGTTTCTCCAAAGAAGATATACAAATGGCCAATAAACACATAAAAAGATGCTCAATATCATATTTACTAAAGACATGCAAATCAAAACCACAATAAGATACCACTGCACACACACTATGATAGCAATAGTCATAATAAAAAGGACAACATGGAGGCCGGGTGCCGTGGCTCACAGCTGTAATCCCAGCACTTTGGGAGGCTGAGGCTGGCAGATCACCTGATGTCAGGAGTTTGAGACCAGCCTGGTCCACATGGTGAAACCCCATCTCTACCAAAAATACAAAAATTATCTGGGTGTGGTGGTGCACGTCTGTCCCAGCTACTTAGAAGGCTAAGGCAGGAGGATCCCTTGAACCTGGAAGGCAGGGGTTGCAGTGAGCAGAGATTGCACCACTGCACTCCAGCCTGGACAACAGAGCAAGACTCCATCTCAAACAAAACAAAACAAAAAAACAAAAAAAATCATGCGGAATGAAAGACACCAGACACAAAAGATCACATACTGGATGATTCCATTTATATGAAATATCCAGAATAGGCAAATTCATATAAATAAAAATTAGATTAATGGTTACCAGGGGCCGGGGGAGGTTGGGGGAAATGAGAGTGACTGCTAACAGGTATGGGGTTTATTTTAGGGGTGATGAAAATATTCTAAAATTGATTGTGGTGGCCGGGCGCAGTGGCTCACACCTATAATCCTAACACTTTGGGAGGCTGAGTTAGGCGGATCACTTGAGCTCAGGAGTTCGAGACCAGCCTGGGCATGAGCTGGTAGATTTCAGGGGTCTTTGTGGGCATTAATGAGAGGAGGTATGGGAAACCCCCTGCTGGGCACAGTGATTGGGCTGCTCAGCACATAGCAGTTGCCCAATTTGTTTTTTCTTTTTCTTTCCTCCCAGGCCAGTGGCCTAGTCTCTTAACTGAGTTCATGGTTAAAAGCTGACAACAATTAGGAGTCTACAGGACAGAAGACTTTAATGGTTGGGGCAAAGTGGGGCAGTGGGGCTCTATGAATAGGCAGTGAGCACAGGGCTACAGCAGAAGATGAGATAAAACCAATGTCAAAAAGGACCTCCTGGCCGGGCGCGGTGGCTCACACCTGTAATCCCAGCATTTTGTGAGGCCGAGGCGGGTGGATCACCAGAAGTCAGGAATTCAAGACCAGCCTGGGCAACATGGCGAAACCCCATCTCTACTAAAAATACAAAAATTAGCTGGGCGTGGTGGCGCACACCTGTAATCCTAGCTATTCGGGAGGCTGAGGCAGGAGAATTGCTTGAACCTGGGAGGCAGAGGTTGCAGTGAGCCAAGATCGCGCCACTGCACTCTAGCCTGGGCGACAGAGCAAGATTTTGTCTCAAAAAAAGGACCTCCTGGTGCCTTGTTCTCCCTTATCCCCATGGTAGCAGAAAGACACAGGCTTTGGAGTCACCCAATTTCTACTATTTATTTATTTATTTATTTATTTATTTTTGAGATGGAGTTTTGCTCTTGTTGCCCAGGCTGGAGTGCAATGGCACGATCTTGGCTCACTGCAACCTCTGCCTCCTGGGTTCAGGCGATTCTCCTGCCTCCACCTCCCGAGTAGCTGGGATTACAAGCATGCGCCACCACTCCCGGCTAATTTTGTATTTTTTTAGTAAAGACGGGGTTTCTCTATGTTGATCAAGCCGGTCTCCAACTCCTGACCTCAGGCAATCTGCCCACCTCAGCCTCCCAAAGTGCTGGGATTACAAGTGTGAGCCACCGCGCCTGGTGAGATTTCTTTTTAAAAATATTTTTCTTGTTTCTGAGACAGAGTTGCGTACTCTGTCAGCCAGGCTGGAGTGCAATGGCATGATCTGGGCGCACTGCAATCTCCACCTCCTGGGTTCAAGTGATTATTGTGCCTCAGACCCTTCAGTAGCTGGGATTACAGGCATGTCCCACCATGCCTGACTAATTTTTGTATTATTAGTAGAGATGGGGTTTCACCATGTTGCCCAGACTGGTCTTGAACTCCTAAGCTCAAGTAATCCACCCGCCTCCCAAAAGTGCTGGGATTACAGGCATGGACCGTTGTGCCCAGCCCTTGAGATTCTTTTAAATTATTATTATTATTATTATTTTTTTTTTAAATGGAGACGGAGGCCGGGCGCAGTGACTCATGCCTGTAATCCCAGCACTTTGGGAGGCCAAGGAGGGTGGATCCCAAGATCGAGACCATCCTGGCTAACATGGTGAAACCCTGTCTCTACTAAAAATACAAAAAATTAGCTGGGCTTGGTGGTGGGCGCCTGTAGTCCCAGCTACTTGGGAGGCTGAGGCAGGAGAATAGCATGAACTCGGGAGGCAGAGCTTGCAGTGAGCTGAGATCATGCCATTGCACTCCAGCCTGGGCAACAGAGCGAGACTCCATCTCAAAAAAAAAAAAAAAAAAAAAAAAAAAAGGAGATAGAGTCTCTGTCTCTACGAAAAAAGAAAAAGAGAGGGAGAGACAGAGAGAAATATGTTGCAGGTGCGACTGGCTGGAGCCAGTGTTGTGGGCAGTCAAAGAATTTACAAAGACAATCATGGGGAAAGAAAGGCAGATTTATCAGAGGGAAAGTATGTTGCAAGGAAGCAATGGGCAGCACAGCAGAGAAGGGGCTGTCTGCAAAGAGGCAGGGGCTGGAGGGAAGTTTTACAGGGTCGTCCTGGAGGGGCTACATGCGAAGTGAGGTACTGGGGAACAGAAATTGTGCCAGTGACTTGTCTGTGATTAACTGTCTCTTGGAACAATTGTTCTCCCCCACCTGGGACTCCTCTCTTGTTGCTTACTGATTTTATCAGTGTAAAAAGTAAAGTAGAGATTCCTCTTCAAAGAGATTTTCCTCCTTGTCTAATTAGGAATAAATAGTAACTTCTTTTAGAAGCAAAATGTATTCAAATATCTGTGCTAGCATTCTTAGATATCTGCTAGCTGTAATAAAAAAAAATCAATGTGCTTTGTGTTCTTAGCTCCCACAATTTAGCCTAAATACTTGCCCTGGCATGCTTATACTGGTGCAAGCAAGCATAGGTCATAGCCTGTTCCTCCTCCCTATTTGGAGGTGTTTTTACCTTTCTCAGCATTCCACAACTTACTTCCTCCTTCCTTTGTTCTCTGCCTTTGCCTCTTTTAGAAAGTTCTAAGTTGCTAGCCAATCAGGACAAATACAGAATGTGAGGTCCTCTTCCAGCCAATGGAAACTGGACACAGCAGTAGGGTGGACCCATCAGGTTATAAACAACCCAGTCTCCTTTGTTTGGTGCACTCTCATGGCAAAACTGCTGGCGAGTATACCCTTTCTGCAGGAAGTAAAAATGGCCTTGCTGAGAAAATTAAATTTATGTTCAAGTGCTATCTCTTTGTGGCACTGGGGAAGAAGCATTTCTAACATCAGGACTCCACAGATATGGCAAAAACAGAGAGAGAGAATTTATAATTTTTCCATTTTCTTTAAGAAAATGTTTTTGGGCCAGGTGTGGTGGCTCACACCTGTAATCCCAGCACTTTGAGAGGCCGAGGCAGGTGGATCATAGGTCAGGAGATCAAGACCATCCTGGCTAACACGGTGAAACCCCGTCTCTACTAAAAATACAAAAAATTAGTCGGGTGTGGTGGTGGGCGCCTGTAGTCCCAGCTAATTGGGAGGCTGAGGCAGGAGAATTGCGTGAACCCGGGAGGCAGAGCTTGCAGTGAGCTGAGATCGTGCCACTGCACTCCAGCCTGGGCAACAGAGCGAGACTCCGTCTCAAAAAAAAAAAAAAAATACTTTTTTTGTAGGCTGGGCACAATGTCTCAGGCCCATAATCCCAGCACTTTGCAAGGCTGAGGTGGGGTGGATCACTTGAGGTCAGGAGTTTGAGACCAGCATGGGCAACATGGTGAAACTCCATCTCTGCTAAAAATACAAAAATTAGGGGGGGTGCAGTGGTTCACACCTGTAAACCCAGCACTTTGGGAGGCCGAGGCAGGTGGATCACTTGAGGTCAGGAGTTCGAGACCAGCATGGCCAACATGGTGAAACCCTGTCTCTACTAAAAACACAAAAAATTAGCCAGGTGTAGTGATGCGCGCCTATAGTCCCAGCTACTCGGGAGGCTGAGGCAGGACAATTGCTTGAACCCAGGAGGCGGAGGTTGCAGTTAGCCGAGATCGCACCACTGCACTCCAGCCTGGGTGACAGAGTGAGACTCTGTCTAAAAAAAAAAAAAAGAGAAAAATTAGCCAGGCATGGTGGCTCATGCCTATAATCCCAGCTACTCCAGAGGCTGAGGCAGGAGTATCGCTTGAACCTGAGAGGCGGAGGTTGAGTGAGCTGAGATTGCACCACTGCACTCCAGCCTGGGTGACAGAGTGAGACTTTAATCTCAAAAAGAAAAAAAAATTTTTTTGTAGAGACAGAGTCTCACTCTGTTGCCCAGCATGGCCTCAAACCCCTGACCTCAAGCAATCCTCCCACCTTGGCCTTCCAAAGTGCTGGGATTACAGGCATGGGCCCCCCCACACCCAGCCCAAACAGATTTCTTGCAGCTCTTGCATCACAGGCTTCCACACTTGTCCCCCACCCCCACCCCACAGATGGTGGTATTACTCCAGGTGTGTGTCTAGTTTCAGGTTTTAAATCAGTATACGTAAATCTGACCAAACCTCCAAATGATGACTTGCCAGCTGGTTAAGGCAGGGATTTAATTGTTAAGATGTCATGGCCTCCTAGGTCTGCAGGCCTCAGACCACCTAAGATGACCTTTTTAAATTAAAAGATAATTCCTGAGAAGGATTTAGCACTGAGCCCAAAGCAAGCACTAGCTGAGTATTATTATGATTGCTGTTGAATGTCTCTTCTGAGTTATGCAAAGGTGAGGTGAGTTAGAGGTCATTCTGGGATTAGGGTGTAACAGGAAGCTTTTGGAAAGCTCTGTAGTGCTATAGCCTGAGATCTTGGCAAAGAAAGTAGTGAGGAGGATGTGAATCCATTTGTGTATGAGGCCCTGGGGCCTTTAGGGGTGGGAGTGGAGGTGGGGAAAGTCAGTATCCCAATCTAACTCTTGACGTGATTCAGCAGGAAGATCTGGAGGTGGATCAGAGCTGCCCACGCAAGGCTGAGGGACAGTCCCTGAGATGAATTCAGTCCAGGAAAGAAGGCTGGTCTCAAAACACGAGGCCCATGGCCGGGCGCGGTGGCTCACAGCTGTAATCCCAGCACTCTGGGAGGCCGAAGTGGGCGGATCACAAGGTCAGAAGATTGAGACCATCCTGGCTAACACAGTGAAACCCCAACTCTACTAAAAATACAAAAAATTAGCCATGCATGGTGGTGGGCGCCTGTAGTCCCAGCTACTCGGGAGGCTGAGGCAGGAGAATCGCTTGAACCTGGGAGGCAGAGGTTGCAGTGAGCCGAGATCGCGCCACTGCACTCCAGCCTGGGGCCTGGAATGTCTATCCTTCTATCGATCCATCCATCCATTCTATCCATTTATATGCCCATCCATCCATCCATCCATTCATTCTACAAATATTCGGGGAAACCAACTAAGGGCCAAGCCGTGCCATTTTTTCACCCTTGTTGACCTTAGTCCCTCTTGGGAGCCCCAACCTTATCATACTTGATCAAATTCACCTATATCCCATCTTAAGTAATGTGATATTGTAATTTTTTTTTTTTTTTTTTGAGATAGAGTCTCGCTCTGTCGCCCAGGCTGGAGTGCAGTGGCATGATTTCGGCTCTCTGCAACCTCTCCCTCCTGGCTTCAAGCGATTCTTCTGCCTCAGCCTCCCAAGTAGCCGAGATTACAGGCACCCTCCACCATGCCCAGCTAATTTTTTGTATTTTTAGTAGAGACAGGGTTTCACTATGTTGGCCAGGCTGGTCTCAAACTCCTGACCTCGTGATCCGCCCACCTCAGCCTCCCAAAGTGCTAGGATTTCAGGAGTGAGCCACCGTGCCTGGCAGTTGTTGTTTTTGAGGCAGAGTTTTGCTCTCTTGCGCAGGCTGGAGTGCAGTGGCAGGATCTCCCCTCACTGCAACCTCTGCTTCCCGGGTTCAAGCAATTCTCCTGCCTCAGCCTCCCCAGTAGCTGGGAGTAGAGGTGTGTGCCACCATGCCCAGCTAATTTTTGTATTTTTAGTAGGGATAGGGTTTCACCATGTTGGCCAGGCTGGTCTTGAACTGCTGACCTCAGGTGATCCACCTGCCTTGACCTCCCAAAGCGCTGGGATTACAGGCGTGAGCCACTGTGCCCGGCCAGTTTATGTTTAAGGAGGTCGCTCCAGCTGTGGCCTGCAGAGGAGCTTGTTGGAGGCAGGAGTGGATTCAGTCAGGCAAGCAATAGTGAGGGCTTGGCCATAAGCGGCAGCTGCGGGAATGGGGAGAAGTGGACAGATTGGAGAGATATTGGGGGGAGGGCTGGACTCCAGGGCACTTGGAGATGGGCTAGACGTGCGGCATGAAGGCAAAGGAAGAATCAATGACATTTCCAATTCTCTGGACTGAAGAGCTGGGGGAATAGTGATGCCATATGCTGGAATGGGAGATTCCTGAGGATGAAAACAATACGCAGCTCTGGCTAAGTTTGACATCCAGGCGTTGATGCTATGTAGGTGGTGTGAAGCACAGGGCCCAGATCTCTCCATTTTAACTTTTAGCCGCACGTAGGGGATGTAAATTAAGGCTGATTTTTATCCGGTGATGCCAAACTCCTCTCTGGCCCTGCCTCCCTGCCTCAGTGGTTGCGCTTCGCAGTGCAGTGGCTGCGTGGGAGGTGAGAAGCCTGCAACTTCTTCCAGGGCTCCTGACACTCGGGAATGCGCAGGACCGAGCCTCAACAGCGCCACCGTGTGTCGCTAGTCATGACCGCCGTGGACCCCCGACTCCAGTTGCTCCGCTAGCACCCTCAGAAACCAGTCCTCCCTCACTCCCCTGCTCTTTCGGACGAATAAATCACTGTGGATTCTGGAACGCTTAGAGGTGGGAAGAAGGGGTGGCCTCAAAAGAAAGACGTAGGCCGGGCGCGGTGGCGCACGCCTGTAATCCCAGCACTTTGGGAGGCCGAGGCAGCGGATCGCTTGAGCCCAGGAGTTGGACACCCGCCTTGGCAACATGGCAAAACTCCATCTCTACTAAAATAATAATAATAAATAATAACAATAATAATATAATAGTGAAATATTGGCCGGCCTCAGTGGCACACGCCTGTAATCCCAGCATTTGGGGAAGTTGAAGCAGGTGGATCACTTGAGGTGGAGAGTTCCAGACCAGCCTGGCCAATATGGTAAAACACCATCTCTACTAAAAATACAAAAATTAGCCATGTGTGGTGATGCCGCACACCTGTAATCCCAACTACTAGGGAGTCTGAGGCAGAAGAATCACTTGAACCTGGGACGTGGAGGTTGCAGCAAGCAGAGATCGCGCCATTGTACTCCAGCCTGGGTGACAGAACAAGACTCCATCTCAAGAAAAAAAGAAAGAAAGAAATCTACATTTCCATATGCACAGGCTTGGTCAGGATCACACTAGAAGACATCTGAAATGGTCATTGTGAAGTGGGACTGTTCTCTTTTTTGTTTTCTCTTCCTTCCTTCCTTTTTTCTTCTTTCTTTCCTTTTTTCAGATAGAATCTCATTATTCTTCCCAGGCTGGTCTTGAACTCCTGGCCTCAAGTGATCCTCCCTCTTTGGCCTCCCAAGCAGCTGTGATTACAGGTGTGAGCCTGGCCTGGGACCCCTCTTAAATACAGACTGATACGGGCATGTTAACTTCAGAGACATGATCTTGTGAATGGTGAATGACTCCTTGTAAAGATCTGAACTCATGTAAGGAAAATTCTTCCTTTGATTTACATTTAGCTACATTCCTGGAAAATTCAGTATATACTAAAACTGTGTATATAATATAATATGTTTACATAACTAACAGAGTTAGGGTTTTCAGCTCATAACTATAAACAGGTTTTCCACTCATGTAAATAACTTATAGGACATTAGAAAGTTGTGCAGGACATGGAACAATGATCTGTTTTGCAGGACTGTCCCAAACACTGCAGGGTGTCCAGCATGCCTGGCTCATGTCTACTAAAGATCAGAAGAGCCTGATCAGGCCAGGTGCTCTTTCTATTTGTACAAATAGGCTCCAAAAACAAAGTAACTTGCTCATGGTCACATAGTCAATTTGAAGAGGCAGAACCAGAATTAGAACCCAGGTTGGTCAGTCTGACTCCAAAGGCTGTGATTTTACCCTCTTTTTAAATTTTTTATTTAAGAGAGATGCAGGTTTCTCTGTGTTGCCTAGGTTGGACTTGTGGGCTCAAGCAATCCTCCTGCCTCAGCCTCCCAAGTAGCTGGGATTAGAGGCACCCACCACCACACCTGGCAACTTTTTTTTTTTGAGACAAAGTCTTGCTCCATCTCCCAGGCTGGAGTGCAGTGGTGCAATCTCGGCTCACTGCAACCTCTGCTTCCTGGGTTCAAGTGATTCTCCTGCCTCAGCCTTCTGAATAGCTGGGGTTACAGGCGCATGCCACCATCCCTGGCTAATTTTTGTATTTTTAGTAGACACAGGGTTTGCCATCTTGGCCAGGCTGGTCTCGAACTCCTGGTTCCACCTGGTGATCCACCTGCCTCGGCCTCCCAAAGTGCTGGGATTATAAGCATGAGCCACTGTGCTTGGCAAGACCCTTTCTTAAAAAAAAAAAAAAAAAAAAAAAAAGGCCGGGTATGGTGGCTCACACCTGTAATCCCTGAACTTTGGGAGGCCGAGGCGAGCGGATCACGAGGTCAGGAGATCGAGACCATTTTGGCTAACACGCTGAAACCCTGTTTCTACTAAAAAAATACAAAAAATTAGCCGGGCGTGGTGGTGGGCGCCTGTAGTCCCAGCTACTCAGGAGGCTGAGGCAGGAGAATGGCGTAAACTAGCGAGACTCCGTCTCAAAAAAAAAAGAGAGAGAGAGAAAGAAAAAGAAAATAAATTAAAAATAAACTTTACTCCCATGTAAGAGTCTCATGTTCTAACGACTGAGCTTGCTGGGCCCTCCACTCTCTTGTAAAAATTGCTGCAAACCCTTTTGTTTTTTTGAGACAGTCTCGCTCTGTCGCCCAGGCTGGAGTGCAGTGGCACGATCTCGGCTCACTGCAACCTCTGATTTCCGGGTTCATGCCATTCTCCTGCCTCAGCCTCCTGAGTAGCTGGGAATACAGGCAACCGCCACCACGCCTGGCTAATTTTTTGTATTTTTAGTAGAGACGGGGTTTCACCGTGTTAGCCAGGATGGTCTCGATTTCCTGACCTCGTGATCTGCCCACTTTGGCCTCCCAAAGTGCTGGGATTACAGGCGTGAGCCACTGCACCCAGCCCATCTGTCGTTCTTCTCTCTAGACTGTGAGCTCCAAGAATGCAGCACTATGCGTGTAATGCATCTGTGCATGCTTTCCCTTGGTGGAACCTGGAACACAGCAGGTGAATGCGTGAAGGGACGGTCTCAACCCTGTGCACCCTGCCTTAGTGGTTACTGAATGCTTGCATGATTGCATTTGAGCCTCACAACAGCCTGAGACGCTGCTGGCACTCAAAAAATTACCTGCCATCTAGCTGTTGAGAAGAGAGGCCTGAAAGAGGCGATCAAGCTGCGAACCCAGGCTCAGAAGCCAACTGCCTGGGTTTAAGTTCAGCTCAATTCCTTATCAGATATTTGGCAAGCCACTTAATCTCTCTCTCTCTCTGAGACGGAGTTTTGCTCTTGTCACCTAGACTGGAGTGCAATGGTGCGATCTCAGCTCACTGCAACCTCTGCCTCCTGGGTTCAAATGATTCTCCTGGCTCAGCCTCCCAAGTAGCTGGGATTACAGGCGCCCACCACCACGCCCAGCTCATTTTTGTATTTTTAGTAGACACAGGGTTTCACCACGTGTGCCAGGCTGGTCTCAAACTCCTGACCTCAGGTGATCCACCCGCCTTGGCCTCCTAAAGTGCTGGGATTACAGGCGTTAGTCACAGAGCCCGGCCACGCCATTTAATCTCTCCAAGCCTCGTTTCCTCCACTGTACGATGGGGATAGCACCTACTTCAGAGACTGCTACGCAGAATAAAAGGAGCTGGCATATCATGCCTAACATACAACAAGCACGTGACAGAGGTTAGTGACTAGCTTTAGCCTCAGGCCAGCAGCCTCCGGCTCTCCCTACCCCGCGCGCCCCACGTGCCTCCTGTAAACAAGAGAGCGCGCAGGCGCCCCAAACCAGCGCCCATTGGTCGGCGCGCGGTTGCCCCGCTGGAGGGAGGACTCAGGCCCCGCTGGCCGCGGGCTCGGTACCCGGTCGGTGGGTGGCGCGTCTGTTGGGTCCGCGCGTCCGGGCCGCCGGCTTCGCCCTCGCCATGGCACCCTGGCTGCAGCTCCTGTCGCTGCTGGGGCTGCTCCCGGGCGCAGTGGCCGCCCCCGCCCAGCCCCGAGCCGCCAGCTTTCAGGCCTGGGGGCCGCCGTCCCCGGAGCTGCTGGCGCCCGCCCGCTTCGCGCTGGAGATGTTCAACCGCGGCCGGGCTGCGGGGACGCGGGCCGTGCTGGGCCTTGTGCGCGGCCGCGTCCGCCGGGTGAGGACGCGCCGGGGGCGGGGGCGCCGGGCCCGGGTCCAAGGGATAGGAGCTTTGACCTAAGATTGGGATGGGGCCTGCCCGCTGGACGAACCGATCTCTGGTGATGGGGAATGGGCAGCGCCGCACGGGCGGGGCCTTGGGCCCCGTCAAGGGCCGACCGTGCCCGCCTCACCTACTCCTCTCTCCAGGCGGGCCAGGGGTCGCTGTACTCCCTGGAGGCCACCCTGGAGGAGCCACCCTGCAACGACCCCACGGTGTGCCGGCTGCCCGTGTCCAAGAAAACCCTGGTGAGTGATGAGGCTCTTGGGGTTCCCCGCCCCCAGGCTGAGTAAGGCGGCAGTTGGATGATGACGGGTCAGGTCAAGACGCAGGGATCTGAGGCAGCTGCTGCCCCACCTTGAGCCACTTCCCAGGCCCCGAGGGCTGGAAACCAAGATGCTATGAAGGGGAGGATGCCCCGGTGCAGGCCGTGCGTCACTGTCCACTGTGATGGGGTGATTGCCTTAGGGGTGGCTCTCATCTCAGGAGCCTCCAGCTCCATCTTGCCCAGATCTTGCTCCCCAGATCGAGATCCAGGCCCCCAGAGCAGCTTCTTCCTCTTCCTCCAGCTCTGCAGCTTCGAAGTCCTGGATGAGCTCGGAAAACACGTGTTGCTGCGGAGGGAGTGTGACCCGGTGGACACCAAGGTTCCAGGTGCTGGGAGAGCCCAAGGCTGCTGGGGAGCCCAAGTCAGCCTTCACTCAGGGCTCAGCCATGATTTCTTCTCTGTCCCAACCCCATCCAGACAACAGAAATGAGACTTTCAGCTCAGTCATTTCCCTGTTGAATGAGGATCCCCTGCCCCAGGTGAGGAGCCCGTAGCTTGGGGAGCCAGCCGCTGCCTCATCGCCCTTCTCCCTTCCCTCTGGAGTGGGTTTCTCTGGTCAGCCTAAAGACTGGTCTGCCTATCCAGGACTTGCCTGTGAAGATGGCTTCAATCTTCAAGAACTTTGTCATTACCTATAACCGGACATATGAGTCAAAGGAAGGTGAGGACCCAGCCTTGGCTGTACCTGTTCCTATCAGAACAGGACTTTCCCCCCAACTTGGTACCTTGGTGTGGGGGAGGAGAAAGACAAGAGGCAGTGCACCTGTTCAAGGACCCTGTAATTCCTGAGCTCTCCCTAAGCCTTCCCAGCCTGGCAGCCACCCTGAGTACCTGGCCCCTTCTCCCACCTTATCTTCCCACTCAGAAGCCATGGGTCTTGGCCGGGCGCAGTGGCTCACGTCTGTAATTGCAGTACTTTGGGAGGCTGAGGTGGGCAGATTACCTGAGGTCAGGAGTTCAAGACCAGCCTGGCCAACATGGTGAAACCCCATTTCTACCAAAAAAAAAAGTACAAAAATTAGCCAGGTGTGGTGGTGCACGCCTGTGTATCAGCTACTCGGGAGGCTGAGGCAGGAAAATCACTTGAACCTGGGAGGCGGAGGTTGCAGTGAGCGAAGATTGCGCCACTACACTCCAGCATGGGTGACAAGCGAAAACTCCGTCTCAAAAAAAAAAAAAAAAAAAAGGAAGCTATGCGTCTCCATCAGTCTGGCAGGGTGGGATGGGGCAGAGGCTGGATTTTTTTGTGCTGGAGAGTCCTTGACAACATGGCCTTTCCCCACAACCTCTTGTGGGTGGTGTCCTTTAGACCCCATTTACTGCTTTTGCACCTGGGAAGTCATCACTTCAGTTTGGCCCTAAAAGTTGATCAGACCTCCCACTCCATCACTTGCATGTCTGGTCCCCACCCCTACCTGCTTCCCGGGGAAACCCCTGCCTGCTAGCCCCAGTTGCCCTTCCTTTTATCTGCCTGGGGTCAAACCCCTCCTCTTCTGCTCCTTGGTCCTCAGAAGCCCGGTGGCGCCTGTCCATCTTTGTCAATAACATGGTGCGAGCACAGAAGATCCAGGCCCTGGACCGTGGCACAGCTCAGTATGGAGTCACCAAGTTCAGTGATCTCACAGGTAGGGACAGTGGCCAGAGTCCTCATTGGGCCAGGAAGAGATAGGACCTTGCTCGCAAGGCCTCTGGTCAGGTCTGGCTTAGAACACTCTTCCTCCCCATGCCCTGCCCACCTTTGCCCGCAGAGGAGGAGTTCCGCACTATCTACCTGAATCCTCTCCTGAGAGAAGAGCCTAGCAACAAGATGAAGCAAGCCAAGTCTGTGGGTGACCTCGCCCCACCTGAATGGGACTGGAGGAGTAAGGGGGCTGTCACAAAAGTCAAAGACCAGGTTGGACCCCTAGAAGTGAGGGTGGGACATGGGCACTGCACTGGGGCTGACGAAGGGATCCAGCTCTGACTCCACCCGTCTCTTGTAGGGCATGTGTGGCTCCTGCTGGGCCTTCTCAGTCACAGGCAATGTGGAAGGCCAGTGGTTTCTGAACCAGGGGACCCTACTCTCCCTCTCTGAACAGGGTGAGCATCTCGCTCTATCCCTGTGTCCTCAGCCTAGCCCCTCAGGAGGGCTTCTTGGGACCAGCCTTCTGTCTCCTAGAGCTCTTGGACTGTGACAAGATGGACAAGGCCTGCATGGGCGGCTTGCCCTCCAACGCCTACTCGGCCATAAAGAATTTGGGTATGCATTAATGGGGTCAGGAGGGGCAAGCGGAGCCACTTCTCCCTGTGCAAGAAGTTACTTTATAATGGGGGGAGACATGAGCGTGAGAGTCACACAGAACTGGGTTCAAGTCTTAATGCTGACCCAGCCAGGCGTGGTGGCTCATGCATGTAATTCCAACACTTTGGGAGGCCAACTTGGGAAGATCACTTAAGGCCAGAAGTTCAGGACCAGGTTGGGCAACATAGCAAGACTCCATCTCTACAAAACATTAAAAACATTAGCCAGGCATGGTGGCTTGCATCTGTAGTCTCAGCTACTTGGGAGGCTGAGGCAGGAGGATCACTTGAGCCCAGGAGGTTGAGGCTGTAGTGAGGCATGTTTGTGCCACTGTACTCCAGCCTGGGTGAAAGACTGCTTGGATGAGCCCTTGGTGAGGACTCAGAAGTTGGAGTTGAGTTCTGTCTCTGCCACTTTTCTTGCTGGCTACTGGTCCCTCCTCCCCATCTCTCCCAGCCTCAGATGTGTCATTTCTAGAATGAAGACATTCTTCGGAAGGGATGGCCTGTGGCCTGGGGTGGACGAGGAATGTGAAACCTCGTGTAGAGGGCTTAGTCCATTTCTGGCTGTGAATGGCAAATGGGAGCCTGCCCTTCTCTACTCACCCCCACCGTTCCCCAGGAGGGCTGGAGACAGAGGATGACTACAGCTACCAGGGTCACATGCAGTCCTGCAACTTCTCAGCAGAGAAGGCCAAGGTCTACATCAATGACTCCGTGGAGCTGAGCCAGAATGAGCAGAGTGAGTGAGGGGCGGGGTGAGGTGAGGTGAGGTGAGGTGGGGCCGGGGCCTGGGTGCCTACTGATGCCACCCCTTCCCATCTCAGAGCTGGCAGCCTGGCTGGCCAAGAGAGGCCCAATCTCCGTGGCCATCAATGCCTTTGGCATGCAGGTGAGGCCCTAGCCCCACTGCCCCTGCCCCATCTCTTGTTGACCTCCCCGACCTCTTCTTGGAGTCGATCCCCTACTCCTTCTCCACCTCCAGTTTTACCGCCATGGGATCTCCCGCCCTCTCCGGCCCCTCTGCAGCCCTTGGCTCATTGACCACGCGGTATTGCTTGTGGGCTACGGCAACCGTGAGTTCCGCTGCCTGTCCTGCATCCTGCCAGGCCACAGGCAGGGGTGGGATCACAGCATCTCAGGTCCTCTAGAGGGGAAATAGGGGGAATGCCTAGGAACCCTGTCCTTACCCACTGCCTGGGCCATGACCAGGTGGGCATCATCTGTCCTCTCTATGGAAGGGAAGCTGAGCTGTGGGAGGGTAAATACTGATGGCCCAATAACCTGCAAGAGGCGGGTGGGTGGGTGCTTCCTCCCTCCCCCAGGGCTTCTCCCTGAGGCTGGTAGGCGGGCCCCTCGCTTTCTGCTCTTTTCCTAGTCCCTGTCACACAGTAGGCCCAGTGCAAGTATTTGAAGGGTGCAAAGTGATTAAGGCTCTGCCTGGAGAATTAAGGACCCTCATCCTTGCGCTCTGCACTGCACCCCAGGCTCTGACGTTCCCTTTTGGGCCATCAAGAACAGCTGGGGCACTGACTGGGGCGAGAAGGTGAGTCTTGCCGGCTTGGCCCCTGGCCCTCCAGCCGCCATCCTACACCGGTGCCCTCACCAGCTCCCCCTCTCCCCCAGGGTTACTACTACTTGCATCGCGGGTCCGGGGCCTGTGGTGTGAACACCATGGCCAGCTCAGCGGTGGTGGACTGAGGAGGGGCCCCCAGCTCAGGACCTGGTGCTGATCAGAGTGGCCGCTGCCCCAGCCTGACGTGTCCAGGCCCCTCCCCGGGAGGTACAGCTGGCAGAGGGACAGGCACTGGGTACCTCAGGGTGAGCAGAGGCACTGGGTGGGGCACAGCCCCTGCTTCCCTGCACCCCACTCCCACCCTGAAGTTCTGCACCTGCACCTGCACCTTTGTTGAATTGTGGTAGCTTAGGAGGATGTCAGGGTGAAGGGTGGTATCTTGGCAGTTGAAGCTGGGGCAAGAACTCTGGGCTCGGGTAATGAGCAGGAAGAAAATGTTCTGATCTTAAGCCCCAGCTCTGTTCTGCCCCGCTTTCCTCTGTTTGATACTATAAATTTTCTGGTTCCCTTGGATTTAGGGATAGTATCCCCCTCCATGTCCAGGAAACTTGTAACTACCCTTTTCTAACAGCAATAAAGAGGTGTCCTTGTCTCCAGTGTGGTACAAATGCTCAGTCCCCGGGGGTGAGGAGGGATGGCAGGGACTCCTGGCGGGTCAAGGTGGGATAGCTGGTTCTGCCCAGGAGCCTGAGGGGCCAGCTTCTGCTTCAGGAACCAAAAGGAGATGGGGAGAGACCCACAGAGGGATCTTTATTCAGAAGCACTTGGCTGGCTGTTCTCTCAGGCCCTTGCTCCGAGGGACGGATGGGATCAGCCACAGGGTGCACCCTCTCTCCATCTTGCATACAGAACCTCAGTGGTTGGGGTCAGAGGTCGCTTTCCCCATAGAGGGCACTGGAGAAAGCCACGTAGTCCAGGGCTCCAGCCGGGGCCCCGGATCCCTTGAAGGGCACCATACGGCAGATGCAGTACTCGGCCTGCTCGGCAGGGAGCTCGCGCCGCAGCTCCTCGGGGGTGATGTAGTTCTGGGGAGAAGAGGCGTTGAGGACCCACAGGTCCCGTGCCCTGCCCCAGCCCACCAGCCCCTCCACCACCTGGGACTCACCTTATCTCCTGCCAAGATCTTGAAGGAGGCTACAACTTGCTCAGTCGTGTCAGTCTCGGCTGTCTCTCGGGTCATGAAGTCTATGAAGGCCTGGAAGGTCACCACCCCGGCTGCGTTGGGGTCCACCATGGTCATGATGCGAGCAAACTCCACTTCCCCCTGCAGAGATAGAGGCCAGGCACTATGCCCATGAGCACTAAAGCCAGGAGGGCTCCCGGTGTCCCCTCCTGGGGACTGTCCAGCCTCAGCTAGCAGAGCCCCAGTAACAAGGGTGTTCCCTTCCTCCAGAGACCTTAGCCCTGGCTATAGGAAGTCCTTTATGGTAGGCTGAAATCTGCATCCTACCCACAGCAGGAAGCAGATTTGCTCCCTGGTCCTGACTTTTTTTCCAGGGCCACACCCGTTTCTGTAGTGCTGTTTCCCTACAGGTAAAAATGTTGCAAACTCAGACTTTGGGTCCACACAGAACTGGGTCCAAGTGAGTTTACCTCCCTGAGCCTTGCTAGCCCCTGTGTGGATGTAATGAAGATGCAGGGGATGGTGTATGTGAAGATGGGAGGCGCACAATAGGTGATCAGCACAGAGGAGGGGGTACTTTGGGACTCCTGGGAAGGAGCTGGGGAGCTCTCACCAGGTCATAGCCCATGGAGATGAGGCAAGCTCGGAAGTCATCAGGCTCCATCATCCCGTTCCGCTTCTGTAGGGGGTGAGTGGATATCAGGCTTGGTCTCCAGCCTCTACCAGCCCCCAAGTGTCTTACCCCACAGGGCCAGGCCCCTGCTGACCCGGTCAAAGTGGTTGAAGGATGCTCGGAACTCATTGAGCTGCTCCTGGCTCAGCCCCTTGGCGTCTCGGGTCAGTACCTGGTTCTCCACTTCATTGATGGTGCGGGCAATGGAGGTGAGCAGCTGCTCCCAGCCCACGCGGATGTGCTGGCGGTCAGGGGACAGGCCACTGTCAGTGGGCAGCCAGTGCCTGGCCACTGGCTCTAGCTCCACATCCAGTCCACTGAATGACCCTGGGCAAGTCCTCCCCCTCACGGGGCCTCCATCCCCATCTGGAGGCTCCACTGAGTAACCCACCCCCACCTCAGCAGTCCTTCCTGTCTTTTGATAACCAGCTATGACCAATCCTGGCCTGGTTTTGGACTGCTTTGTGACTCTGGAAGGGTCAGTTTCCATCGCTGGGTCTTAAGGGACCTGGCCAAGCTGAAGTGGGGACCCTGCTGGGACACATATGCTCTGTCCAGCTGTGATCTCCCTGGGCCTCCTCAGCCAGTGCTGCCTCCCCTCTCTCCTGAGAGGGTGTGATCCCACCTCCATGCTGTAGACGGTGTGCTTATTGTCGAACACCAGGCTCTCCTGCAGCAGCTGGTGGTCACCCTCCAGCCGGTCAATGTTAGTCTTGTAGTTGATAATGTTCTGCTCCTGCTGCCGTAGCCCAGCCATCTGCTCCTCCAGAGAGCCGGCTAGCCCTGCTGCCAGCCGCCCCACTTCCTGCAGGGGTTCCCAGGCAGCATGAGGGCTCCCAACTCCCTGTGGCCCAGCCCTGGCCCCATCCCCCCAGGTTGGACCCACTATCCCAGCCCTTACCTCCACCTTTGCCTGGATCCAGGGTCCAACGGCATTGGCCTGGGCCGCAAACTGTCGCCGGAGCCTCTCGTTTACCTGCTGCCGTGCCAGCTCCTCCTGCAGTGTCTGGTCACGGCTGGGCACCAGCTTTCGGACCTGGGAGGAGGGCGGTTATGCCAGAGCCAGCTCTGGGGGCTGGGAAATGGCTTTAGGGAAGATGGGCTCCAGCCCCTCAAACCTCGGCCCCTGTTGCTTTGAGCCAACTTGTCTGGGATATATGAGAAAGCTCTTGGGCAAGTCACTAACCCATGTGGGCTACAGTTTTCTCATCTGCAAAATGGGGCTGATGGCATCATTTATAACTAATATGGGTGGATTTATAAAAGATGTTCACACACAAGGCTTAATTCTACTTCACATCAGTCCTGACAGGAGAATGCTGCTGTTACAGCTCATCATATACAGATGAGCCCAAGACAGACAAGGCGATTTATCCAATCCCACGTGGAGTCTGTGGCAGACCCCATATCTGCAGATGGACTTTATTCTCCATATCTTGGGCCACTCGAGGTTTCAGGGTGGTCAGAGTATGCAGGAGGGGGTGGGAGGAAGGCTGCAGGTGGCACTGACCATATCCCACTTGGTGTTGATGTCCTGCGGGCTGAGGGTGATGTAGGGATTGGTGGAGCAGGGCCGCAGCCCATACGTCTGGCAGATCTTCTGGATCTCACCCTGGATGCCCATGATAGCACCTCGCTCTCGGTCAGCCTCGGGCAACGTTGCCTTGAATTGATCGTGTGCTGTCAGCAGGCTCTGGGGACGACAGGAAGTGTCAGCTGGTGTCCCCCACTTACCACAGGCAACAGAAAGGGCAGCAGTGTGCCCCGGGCCACCCACCGGTCCTGGGCAGTCCTGACACAAGAACCCCAGCCTCCTGTCTTCCAGCCCAGCACTCGGGAACTGGGGTTTTCCTCCCATCCCTGTGCCCCAGGAGCCTAAAGTTGTGGGTGGCAGAATTTGGGGTCAGCTTTCCTGTCATCCTATCCATCCCCTGCAACCCTGGCACCCACCTGGGTCTCCTCCACAGAGTGTACCAGCCACACGTCCTGCAGGTCCTCCACGGCACCATCCAGCCAGTTGTTGAAGGGCACGGCCCGCCGGGCAAACTCCAGTTGCAGCTGGTCGATGGTCTCCAGGAGCTTCTCCATCCGCTGGAGGTGGGGGTCGTAGTGGGTCAGCAGCCTGCCTGGCAGACCTGGCCTCACCCACCTACCCATCCCCCAGCTCCCCTGTCCCCAGCCCCACCTCTAGCGCATCCCGCCTCTTCTGGGTCAGGGTGCCCAGGTTGTCCCACTGATCACAGATGGCCTGGCAGCGGCTGTTCACTGAGGCCGCCTCGTGGTAGTCCAGCTCACTGGGAGCAAGAAGTAGGGCCAGTGTAGGGCCAGCCCCAGCCCAGATGTCCTAACTGCACTCCCGGGTCTGGAACCCGCGCCCCGGGTGGGGGTGAAGGCGTGTGGGAGCCAGGGCAGGTGGTGGGTAAAGCTGGGTGCTTTCCAAGAGGGGGGTCCCGGCGCATCCCTCTGGGCAGGTGGGCGCCTGCAGGTCCTTAGCTGCAGTCCATGGAGGTGCTTGGGTGGAGGGGCGGGGTTACGCGAGAAGGGGCGGGTTCATGGGAGGGGGTGGCCAGGCCAAGGTTGATGGGGAGGGTTTGGGGCAGTAAGCCGGGTGAAGAGAGCGGGCAGATTAGAGGGCAGGTCACGGAGTGGGGCAGGTCAAGCGCCAGTGGGAAAAGTGTGGGCAGCAGAGCGGGGTCCGGAGGTGGGGGTGGGGTTCCAGGAGGGGGCGGAGCGAATGGGACCTGGGTACCACGGCGGGGTTACAGAACCCGGGAGAGCCTAGGGTCTTGAGAAGGGCAATGGGGATCAGGGCGGGGCTCGCCGCCGGGGGCGGGGCCAGGGGGGTGTTGGGGCGGGCCCCGCGAGGCCCCGCCTACTTGAGCTCCTGGGCCAGCGCGGCGATGTGCTCCACGCGGTCCTGGTGCGCTGCCAGGTCGCTCTCAAAGGCCTCGTGGCGCCGCAGCAACGCCCGAACCTCCTGTAGCGAAGCCGAATCGTAGTCGCGCGAGCTCAGCATCTCCTCCTTCCCTGCTCAAAGAGAGGCCGGCTCCGGTCACCCAGTGGCGGCAGGGGCAGGGGTGCGGGCCGGGCTGTGTGACCGTGAAGCCTCATCTGCTAAGGTGGCGATCGCGCCGGCCTAGCCCGTCCTAGGGGTTTGCTCTGCGGCGTCGGTATAATAACGTAGGTGAAACTCCTCTTCCGTGGCGTGATCCGTAAATGACATCAGCGTCCCCTGAGCGAGCTACGTCCAGGGGGCCCTTGGTACAGTTTTAGCATAATTTGACCTTAAAATAGCTCTCAACGATTCTGTAACCCCCATGAGCCCTTGACCCGGCTTCCTTTGTTCACTACTAAAATCCTTGACAGAACATCGAGTGGATGTTTCTATCCAGAGTAATATGTTTGACTCGTGCAATATTTTAGCGTCAGTATACTTTGAGTATGACATAAGTGATGTTAGGGTGAGGAATGGACTCACCTTTGAACACCTGATACATATAAAATAAAATGCTAAATGATGAATTAATCAGAGCACATCTACAGAAGACCAGAGCAGGGCTGGGGGGTGAGGAGGAAGGCTGAATTTATAGATAAATAGGCAGATGTGCGGTGGCTCGGGCCTGTAATCCCAGCACTTTGGGAGGCTGAGGTGGGTGGATCGCTTGAGTCCAGGAGTTTGAGACCAGCCTGGGCAACAAAGTGAGAACCCATCTCTACAAAAATTCAAAAAGTTACCGGGCGTGGTGATGCACGCTTGTGGTCCCAGCTACTTGGGCAGCTGAGGCAGGAGGATCGCTTGAGCCTGGGAGGCAGAGACTGTAGTGAGCCGAGATTGTAGTAGCCTGGGCAATAGAGCAAGACTCTGTCTCAAAAAACAAAACAAACAAACTGTGGCCCACAGAGGGGCAGTGGCCAAAAGAGAGGCCCAGGTTGCACCACAGCAAGTCAGGGTGGGACTAGAAATCCAGTCTCCGGCTTTCCTGAAGAGCACCTACCCTTGTCCTGTGCATTTTGCCAAGAACCTCCCCTCCTGCCCCTGCACACCAATCTCCACCCCAGGAGACAGTCCAGCCCCGTGAGGTAGGTGTACCTACCCCGGGTCCAGGCTTCGTGCAGGGAGGCCTTCTGCCGGAACTTCTCAGCCAGGTGCTGGAGTCGCTGCAGGCGCCGGATCTCCGAGAGCAGCCAGTCCTCATAGCCCTTTTCCACCTGCTCCAGCCCCCGCCAGGCGTTGGCAATGTCCTGTGGAGCAGGCAGGGGTGCGCTCCATCACGGTTTGCCCATTGTACAGATGGGGATATGGACCCCAAGGTCACCTAGGGAATGTGTGTAGAGCTCACCGAGACCAGCTTGCCCTCGGAGGGCATGAAGGCAGGCCGGTGGCTGAGCCGCAACTTGGTCTGCAGTGTGTTGAAGTTGATCTCCAGCTGGCACTTTTCCTGAACGCGGGGCGGCTTGTGCAGACGCCGATAGTCCCGAAAGTCCTCTAGCTTGCGCTGCATGGCACTCATGCTAGGCTCACCCACACGGTTCTCCAGCCATGGGACAGTGCGGTGGATCCACTCCAGCAGCTGACAGGGCCAGGTAGGGGCAAGGCAGAGAGCTCTGAGCTGACCTGCCCAGTTCACCCACCCCTCTCCACCCACATCCAGGCTGTGGCCAGAGTGTAGGTGGGGGTGACTTTGACAACTACGAAAGCAGAATGGGGTAGTCCCCACGAGTCAGAGAAGAAGTGGGATGGTTAATTTCTGAGTCCAGGGGCTAGTATAGGTTGGCACAGAGCAAAGGGCCATGTGACTACCTAAATACGAGTGAATGGATCGATGCAGGAGTAAACGGATGAATGATGAGTGAATCAATGACTGACCAGGAGCTTGGGTTGGCAGAAGGGCAAGTGATGGTTGGGGATGGACAAGAGGAGGCTGGGAGGAAGCCAGGGCTACTCTGAGCAGAGGGAGGCTCTGTAGGCCCACGCTTGGGGTTAGCAGGGTTGGGAGAGGACGTTGGGAGCCCAGCCTCACCTCACTGGCAAGCTTCTCATACTCCTCCATCAGCTTCTCGTTTTCCTGGTTCACTGCCAGCACCTTGCAGATCCTGTTGGCAGCTGTCTCTGCCTGTGGGGGGAGTGGGCAGAGGGCTGGCATTAAAGCAAGCTGCTTCTGTAAAGCCCTTAAAACCCAGAGCCCTGCCAGGCACGGTGGTTCACGCCTGTAATCCCAGCACTTTGGGGGCCCAAGGCGGACGGATCATGAGGTCAGGAGATCGAAACCATCCTGGCTAACAGGGTGAAACCCCGTCTCTACTAAAAATACAAAAAAATTGGCCAGGCGTGGTGGTGGGCGCCTGTAGTCCCAGCTACCCAGGAGGCTGAGGCAGGAGAATGGCGTGAGCCTGGGAGGCGGAGCTGGCAGTGAGCCGAGATGGCACCACTGCACTCCAGCCTGGGCAACAGAGCGAGACTCTGTCTAAAAAAAAAAACAGCTGGGCGTGGTGGCTCACGCCTGTAATCCCAACACTTTGGGAGGCTGAGGTGGGTGAGTTACTTGAGTCCAGGAGTTCGAGACCAGCCTGGGCAACGTGATGAAACACCATCTCTACAAAAAATACAAAAATGAGTTAGGTGTGGTAGCACGTGCCTGTAGTCCCAGCTACTGGGGAGGCTGAGGCAGGAGGCTGAGGTCAAGGCAGCAATGAGCCGTGGTCACACCACTTCACTCCAGCCTGGGTGACAGAGTGAGACTCTGTCTCAAAAAACAAACAAACAAAGAATGGAGCCCCCGCAAATAGGGAAAGGGATGGGGGGAGCACGGCTCTTAGGTAGGGAGGGAGTTTCCAAACCAGGGTCCTCTGCTCTTGCTGAAGACTGAGTGTGTGCAGCTGGCACAGTGGCACTCCAACCTCCGTGGGCTGGCGCCTCCAATGTTGGACTACAGCCAAGGTTGGGCCCTTGAGTCCACAAGCCCAGGCAGCAGCAGTTGGGCTGCCTTACCTGCTCAGCCCCGGCAAAGGCATGGTAGAAGCAGGATACATAGGTCATGATGGCCTTCTCATCCGGCTTTGGGGTGTTCACAATGTCTAGGGGAGGACAGCACGGTGTCCACTGGCCAAAGCCAGGGGTCCCTCCCCAGGCAGAGAACTCCCTCTGGGTGGGAGGGCTGGAAGCATCCGGTCATGGCCACCAGCAGGCAGCCACCCAAGCCCAATGTCTTCTCTTCCTTACCCCAGGGCTCAGCAACTTCCCCACCTCCCCACCTTGGGGTGAGCAAAGTGTGAGGGAGTGGGTGGGTGAGTGTGAGTGGGCAGCCACTGTGGCCCTCGTGAGGGACTGGTCCACGCTGCCTCATGCGTTGAACTGTCCTATACCCTGCTCTGTCTGTCTGTCCCCCAAGTCCACAAGCTCCTCAGGGCAAGAAAAAGTTCTTCTCCAGCGGTGCCCACACAGCCAGGGCATCACGCATAGTAGATGCTCAGAAAGTGTTTGCTGCTTCAGTTGACTATTGCCTTGCCTAGGCATGGGGACCACAGGCACGACGTGCCCCAGGGGAGCTGCCAGTCTTGGGGGACCCACATTATCCCAGGTAACCCAGGTAACTGGGATGTGAGGCAGAAGGTAGGGTCATTACATAGGGGAGAGGTGGGAGAGGCTGTTCCTCTTTGGGGGATGGGGCAGGGGACAAGACAGAGGACTCCTGGAGAAGGGGGACTGTGACCAGGGAGTGGGGTGGGGGCGGTCGGAGCATCTCAGGAGGAGGAAAGGGCCGTGCAAAGGTGTGGAGGTTGTACCAGGCCCAGTGGCGAGAATGTGGGGTCCTCCCCTGGGCTAGCTCACTCTCACCTTCCGCATCCAACATCTTGGGGATGTCCAGGTATTTCTCTGCCACCTCAAAGGCAGTGTTCAGGTTTCCGATGGGGTCATCCTAGATGGGTGTAAGGGAGGAGGGTGAAAGGTCAGCTGCAGGCAGAGGCCTTGGGCTGGGGTGGCGGGGGCCTCTACCTTTCGCAGTTTGGCGTAGTCGATGAGGTCAGGGCGGTGTCGGTGGATGAGGGCACAGAGGGCCAGGCCATCCTTCCAGCTGGACAGAGAGAAGAGGGGGGTCAGGCCTGGGTTCAAGCTGGGGCCCCGTTCTCCCCTCGGCCCAGGAGCACCCCCGAGAAGGACAGCCTCATCTGTAAAATGGAGTAAAGTACAAATCCCTGAGCTTGGCATTTGAGGCTCTTCATGACCAGATCTGGACCATCTCCTGCTAGCTCATCACGATTCCGTCACACACCCACGCTTAGGCCCGACCAGTTTCTAGAAGTTTTTGGCCTCCAGCTTCCCTCTGGCTTGAATGGCCTTCCAGGGAAGTCTCAAACACTCCCTCCTCCAGGAGTTCCTGGAACCCTCCTGGATTCAATTCCATTCCATTCAACAGTTACTGAGCCCTCTTTTCAGACACGGTTCCAGGAACTGTACTGTGACCTTTTTCTTCCCTGTGGCTTGTGATAGGGACCAGCTCAGTGCCCTTCACTGACCAGGGAGGGCTCCTCTCTATGCCCCACAGAGGCCCAGACACATTTGATAACCAGCTGACAGACCTGGTGTGGAAGTTCTGCACGTTGACGTTGCGGTACGGTGCTGTCTTCCTCTGGCACCACAGGAGCAAGCCTTCCTTGGCTGAGGTTTCTGGGTGGGGAGGAGGTGGGATAATTCATTGGGAAGGGGTCCAGGTCAGCCCTCTCACCCTACTTTTTTTTTTTTTTTTTTTTTTGAGACAGGGTCTTGCTATGTCATCCAACTGGAGTGCAGTGACACGATCATGGCTCACCGCAGCCTCAACCTCCCAGGCTCAAGCGATCTTCCTACCTCAGCCTCCCTAGTATCTGGGACTATAGGCACATGCCACCATGGCCAGCTTTTTTTAATTTATTTTTATTTTTTTTATTTTTTGTAGAGATGGGGTTTCACCATGTTGTCCAGGCTGGTCTTGAACTCCTGGGCGATCCTTCAAGTGGTCTGCCCGCCTCGACCTCCCAAACTGTGGGGATTACAGGCCCCAGCCACTGCACCTGTCCCCGACCTCCTTTCCCATTGCTCACCTTCCACAGAGATGTCCTGGATGGCGAAGCGAAGGATGATGGTCCAGATCATGCCCAGGGTCATCTTCTGGTTCCCGTCGACGATCTCTGCGGGGCAGGGGTCAGGGGACAGATTTGCCTGGCATTCAAGGTCTGTGCTATCTGGCCTCAGCCTACCTTCCCCTCTGATCAGCCCTCTGGCCCTTGTCTCCCATTTCAGGGCTGGCACCCAGTAGGTGAGCACCTAGCAGGTGCTCAGTAAGCATCTCTCTTTCTTTTCTTTCTTTTTTTTTTGAGATGGAGTCTCCGCTCACTGCAAGCTCCGCCTCCCGGGTTCATGCCATTCTCCTGCCTCAGCCTCCTGAGTAGCTGGGACTACAGGTGCCCACCACCACGCCCGGCTAATTTTTTGTATTTTTAGTAGAGAAGGGGTTTCACCGTGTTAGCCAGGATGGTCTCAATCTCCTGACCTCGTGATCCGCCCGCCTCGGCCACCCAAAGTGCTGGGATTACAGGCATGAGCCACCATGCCCGACCTCTTTTTCTTTTCTTTTCTTTTTTTATTATTATTTTTTCCGATGGAGTCTCCCTCTTTGCCCTGGCTGGAGTGCAGTGGTGCGATCTCGGCTCACTGCAACCTCCGCCTCCTGGGTTCAAGTGATTCTCCTTCCTCAGCCTCCCTAGTAGCTGGGACTACAGGCGTGCACTACCAAACCTGGCTAATTTTTTTGTATTTTTAGTAGAGATGGAGTTTCACCATGTTGGCCAGGCTGGTCTTGAATTCCTGACCTCAAATGATCTGCCCACCTCAGCCTCCCAAAGTGCTGGGATTACAGGTGTGAGCCACTGCACCCAGCTGCATCTATTTTTTTGGGGGGGTGACAGAGTCTTGCTCTGTCGCCCAGGCTGGAGTACAGTGGCGTGATCTCAGCTCACTGCAACCTCTGCCTCCCAGGTTCAAGCAATTCTTCTGCCTCAGCTTCCCGAGTAGCTGGGAGTACAGGTGCATGCCACCATGCTCAGCTAATTTTTGTATTTTTAGTAGAGATGGATTTCACTGTATTGGCCAAGCTGGTCTCGAACTCCTGACCTCATGATCTGCTTGCCTTGGCCTCCCAAAGTGCTAGGGTTACAGATGTAAGCCATCACCCCTGGCCCGCATCTATTTTTTTGTTTAGTTGGTTGGTTTTGGGAATTTTTTGAGATGGAGTTTTGTGTGTGTGTGTGTGTGTGTGTGTGTGTGTGTGTGTGAGAGACAGAGTCTCTCTTGTCACCCAGGCTGGAGTGCAATGGTGCAGTCTTGGTTCACTGCAACCTCCACCTCCCAGGTTCAAGGGATTCTCCTGCCTCAGCCTCCCAGGTAGCTGGGATTACAGGCGTGCACCACCATGCCCAGCCAATTTTTGTGTTTTCAGTACAGACAGGCTTTCACTATGTTGGCCAGGATGGTCTTGAACTCCTGACCTCAGGGTGATCCATTTGCCTTGGCCTCCCAAAGTGTGAGAATACAGGCATGAGCCACTGTGCCTGGCCAAGATGGAGTTTTGCTATGTTGCCCAGGCTGATCTCCAACTCCCGGGCTCAAACAATCCCTCTGCCTCAGTCTCCCAAGTAGCTGAGACTACAGTGCTACCATGCCTGGCTTGTTATTTAGAAATTATTTCACTGAACTCTTACTAGGGTTCAGGGGCTGCGCTGGCACTTTGGGTATATTGGCTTTTCTTTCTTTTTTTTTGAGATGGAGTCTAGCTCTGTCACCCAGGCTGGACCAGGCTGGACTACAGTGGCAAGATCTTGGCTCACTGCAACCTCCACCTCCTGGGTTCAAGTGATTCTCTTGCCTTAGCCTCCCAAGTAGCTGGATTACAGCCACGCGCCACCACACCCAGTGTATTTTTAGTAGAGACAGGGTTTTACCATGTTGGCCAGGATGGTCTTGATCTCCTGACCTCGTGAGCCCCACACCTCGGCCTCCCAAAGTGCTGGGATTACAGGTGTGAGCCACCAGGCCTGGCCGGCATTTTTGTTTTCTCTTTCAGACGGAGTCTCTCACTCTGTCGCTCAGGCTGGAGTGCAGTGGTGTGATCTCGGCTCACTGCAACCTCCACCTCCCAGGTTCATTCGATTCTTGTGCCTCAGCCTCCCAAGTAGCTGGGATTACAGGTGTGCGCCATCACACCCAGCTGATTTTTGTATTTTTAGTAAAAATAGGGTTTTGCCATGTTGGCCAGGCTGGTCTCAAACTCCTAGCCTCAAGCAGTCTACTGGCCTCGGCCTCCCAAAGTGCCGAGATTACAGGCGTAAGCCACCGTGCCTGGCTGGTACATTGGTTCTTTACAGGCTCTCTTGCGAGGCAGGGATTGTTCTCATTGCTGAGATGAGGAAACTGAGGCTCACAGAGGTGATTTGCTGATGTCAAGAGAGGCCCCCGTGCCCTGCCCAAGACCCTTCCTGCCACCTCCTCACCTTCAGCACCAATGGACACCAGCTTAACCCCCTTGCTGGCAATGAAATCCAGGGCCTTGTTAACGTTGGCGATTTTGTGGAAGCGCATCTTGCCTTTATCTGGCCTAGGCAGCCTCTCACCTGGGTATAAGAGGACAGGCCAAGGGCCAAAGGTCATGAGAGGCAGCTGAAGCTATTGCCCGCAAACTCTCCCCTCCCCACCAAGTCCCGTCCAACACTCCGCCACCCTATTCCCCCTGCTGTCCACATGTTCCTGGGTCCTGGGGCCCAGGTGCACTGATTTGCCATCCTCACCTGAAATGACCTCCAGGAGCAGCATGAGTTTGAGGCCGTTGCGGAAATCTTCCTCGATGTTCTCGATCTGGGTGCCTGCCTTGCGCAGGTGTGAGTTGCACCAGGCAGTGAAGGTCTGGGGGCAGAGGACAGCACTCAAACCCTACAACTGGCTCTGGGGGATGTGGGGCACAGTCCTGTCTCATCAGTCAGGGTAGGTCTCAGAGCCTTGTATTTCTGGATTCAAGGCTCAGCTCAGCCACTGACTTGCTGTGCATCCTGGGCCAGTCCCTTTCCCTCTCTGAGCTTTAGTTTTCCTGAGAGGGGAGAAATGGGGTCTGCGACCCATGCAGGTCCCAGTTCAGACTTGGGGCACCCGGCCACCAGCACCCCAGCCTTGGGGGTCTTAAACACTGGAGGGCCCTTAGAAAATGTTAACACATTCAAAGTGTGGGGCCTTCTGAGGTTTTGAACCACAGGAGCCAGTGCAGGGTGATATTGCCTTTCTGAAATCTGAACACTCCTGGACTGAAGCACATCTGGCCCTCAGGGTTTTGCCTAAGGGACTGTCTCTGTGTTTCTATTTTTTCAGTTCCACTGACCTTCTAGGATTGTTGTAAATTGGCCTCCAAGTAGACCCTAAGTGTGCAAGGACTCTGTGGGCTGTTGGCGTGTCAGCTGGCACTCAGGCCCAGCCTGATCTCATTTTGTTTTTTTAGAGAGAGACAGGTTCTTACTATGTTGCTCAGGCTTGTCTCAAGCTCCTGGCCTCAAGTGATACTTCTGCCTCGGTCTTACTATGTTGCCCAGACTGGTCTCAAGCTCCTGGGCTCAAGTGACCCTCCTGCCTTGGCTTCCCAAAGTGTTGGGATTACAGGCAAGAGCCGCCATGCCTGGTCTGATCTCATTTCTGGGGGTGACTGCCCACCCCTTCCCCAAGAGTCAGCCTCAGCCTCAGCCTCCTTCTGAGATGGGAGGGATGGTACAGGGCTGTGTGTCTGTTGGGGATAGGGGTGACATGACCCTTGGTACACAAGTTTCTGCCAACCTACCGCCCTTCAGATCCTGAATTCTGCTTTTCCATGGACTACTTGGTAGAGTCAGGGTGGGCTCCAAGGCCAACTGAGTCACTCATGCTCTGTGATCTAGGGTCAGCCCCTTTCCCTCTTCGGGGCTTGGTCTTCCCATTTGTGTAATTAAAGGGTCAGAATCTATGATGTCTCAGGTCTTTCTTCTTCCAACCTGGCAGAATTCTTGGATTCAGAGCATCCCCACACCACAAAGCAGATAGTCCTGGGAGGTCCTGGGAGCTATTTGGAATTCTTCCCCTCAGCCACCTTTCCTTCCTCAGACCAGCTTGCCAGATGCCCTGGGAGCTGGACATGGAAGATGATGTGTTAAATACTTGAGGGGCTCTCATTGCTAAGGGAAGGGAGTGAGCTTCCCATCACTGGAGGTATGTAAGTAGACACTGAGTACAACTTGATGGGAACTCAAGCACTGAATAGGGCAGTTAGATTTCCCGCAGTTCCCTCCAACCCTGGAGTCTAAGATGCTTTGAGTCTGGAAAGGGCAGGGGGACAGGCAGGGCTGGGTGGTGCCAAACATGACTCTTTTTTTTTTTTTTTTTTTTTTTTTGAGACAGAGTTTCGCTCTTGTTGCCCAGGCTGGAGTGCAATGGTACGATCTCGGCTCACTGCAACCTCTGCCTCCCTGGTTCAAGCGATTCTCCTGCCTCAGCCTCCCAGGTAGCTGGGATTACAGGCATGCGCCGCCACACCCTGCTAATTTTGTATTTTTAGTAGAGATGGGGTTTCTCCATATTGGTCAGGCTGGTCTCGAACTCCCAACCTCAGGTGATCCGCCCGCCTCGGTCTCCCAAAGTGCTGGGATTACAGGCATAAGCCACCACTCCCAGCCCAAACAAGACTCTTAATGAGATGTGGTTCCTGCCCTAAGGGAGCTCACAGTCCATCCAAGAGTCACGTTGGTCTGAGAAGCGCTGTAAGAGGTTGCCGAGGAATTTATGGGAGGGACGCTGCGGATCAGGGCGGGGACCTCTTGGGGAAGGCGAGTATTTGATCAGAGCTGTGATGGGCAGGAATTATTCAGGAAGGGAAGGGTAGGCAAGGGCATTTCAGGCAGGGGCTGCCATGAGGGCAAGTGCTCAGTGGCTGTGAGAAACAGTTGCTATGTTTGTCAGACTACAAGGATCTGGCCACTGCTGGAATGGAGCTGGGGTTGTTGGGGTATAAGTGGTGAGAGGCGGGCCGGAGGGGCAGCAGGGGCCAGGTCATGCTCAATCTTGGGTGCTAAGCTGGGGAGTTAAAATTTGATCTGGAGGGCAACAGGGAGTCAGGGAAGCCTCAGGCAGGAGGGAGGTGGGCAGAACTGTCCATGCTGGTTGCAGAGTGGAGATGAATGGCTTGGCGCGGCAGAAGGCAGAAGTGAGGAGGCAGTCACTGGGATCAGGGCAAGAGAGGAAGGGTGTCAGTGTGGGGGACAAGGCAGGATCGGATGGATGAGACAGAAATGTTGGAATGTAAGCTCCCATGGCAGGGGCTTTATTTTGTCTGCTGCCGAATCCCAGCACCTGAAACAGTGCTGGCACATGGTAAGACATCAGGTGGGAGGAGGCAGCGTGCTGCTCCAAGACTGTGTGAAGAAAGCCCTTGGATGGAGGAGTCACTGGGGAGAAAGGGAGCATAGAGGAACAGGGAGGGGTCAGGGCTGAAGCTGAGCACAAGGATGTTTATTGCCACCTTGCGATAAACAACGCTGGACGAGAAAGAAATGAGCCAAATGTCCAACTACAAGGGATGCTGATTGATTTTCAGAGCCTCTATGCTGTGCAGCCGTTGAATGAGTGGATGAGATGGTGACTGCAAGTTGGGATGAGCAGATGTTCCTGATAATTTGTTAGGTGACAAAGGCAAGTTACAGACTGGCACGTGTCATATGAGGGGCATGCAGACCTGGATCTCGGAGAGGCCCAGGTGGGTGGGGGTAGGGATAGGCGATGTTGCAGAACAGGTAGCAGCTGGAGCCAAGGATAGGGATGACATCACCGGGAAATTACCGAACCTGGGACTGCAGCCGTGCTTGGAGACAGGTGCAGGGGGAGCCTAAGGGGAGGCCTGTCACCCGGGACACCCCAGCCGAGTCAGCGGAGCCTCTTGGCCCTTGGGGTCATCTCCTGTCATCTAACCCAGCAGAAGTGCTCTGATTCTAAATTCTAGGACTCTCAGATCCTTCAAATTCCACTGAGTACCCCAGTACCCTGCCCTTTCCTGGAGTCATACAGTGTTGGCACACGCTGAGCAGGGTCCAATGGCTTCATAGTGCCTTCCTGTTACCCCTGGCCTGCCACTCTCCAAAGTATTCTCCCCCTGGCCCGGATCATTTTCCCTTTGGGAACCCAGGTGTCCTGCGCCCTCTACTTGGGAAAGTCTGGGAGTGAAAATAGCTCAGGGAGGGAGGGGCCCTGAGTGCCCAACGGGCTGGGCCTGGGCAGCAGCTGCCCCTGTGCCCCTCTTCAGCACCCCCGAGGTGCTGCCTCTGCACTACGTGTCCATCTGGCTGGAGAGTCAGGTTACTGCGTAAGGGGACCCAGGTCTCCCCTCCTCCCCGACCTATGGCCTTTTCAGCAGACTCAGGGCCCCATGCCTGGGGTATCTTGGGAAAGAATGGGGGTGGGGAAAAGGGTAAAGATCCTCAGGTTGCAGGGATCCTGATGTCTGACAGTCTGTGATTCGGGGCCTGTCTGTGCTCCTTTCTGGGCTTCAGTTTCTTCAGTTGTTAAATGAGATACGGCGACTACGGACCCCACCCTGGAGACGAGGTGGGGTGGCGTCTGAGAGGACCCTTCTCACCACCCCCACACTCCCAAGTCCACTAGTTGCCTGGCTGCAAGCCCTCAGGGTGGGGTCTGGGAACATTTAACTAGAAGAAGATTCTTCCTGAACTGCCTAACTTGGATCTCCTGGGGTTTGCCCAGCCTGTTTTCAGCAGAAGTGGGGCAGTGGGCCCAGGGGAATGAACGCTGGGGAGGTGGGGAGCCCAAAACTCTCTTGACATTTTAAACCCCTCTTGAGGGCTCCCAGCCCTCTCCTCCAGCCCTGGGGACAGCAGGCAGCTGATGGGCAGAGCCTGGGCTGGGGATTAGCACTCTAGGTTAAAGACAAGCTCTGCCCCTGCCCTGCTGAGATGCCCAGGACAAACCGCCCGGCCTCTCAGGCCTCGGTTTTGCTGTCAGGAAATGGGCGAGCACTCACCTTCCGCTGCTGCTTCTCCCAGGCCGGGTCCAGCAGCAGGTCGCGGTCCCAGTCCTCCTCCTGTTCCATGTACTCGCCGCCCCCGCCGCCGCCCGCGAAGCGCCCCTCCCCGGCCCCCAGACCCTCGGGCTGCATAACCATCATCATCTCGATCGGGCTCCTGGCTTCGCTCCGCTCGGCGCGCTCTCGGACACCCGGGCCCGGTTAAGTAGGGCCCAGCCCAGCCCCAGATCGAATTCGCACTAAATATGGGGGAGGAGGGAGGGGCCGGATGGGGGTGAAGGAGCTCAGGTTGGACCTGGCAAGGGGTTGTCCTGAAGCCGGGGACTGCGGAACTCGGGGACGCCGGGGTGGATCTCGCGGCGGAGATCCTGGGTTTGCATTCCCGCTCCGCTGCTGGGGCACTGTGTGACCTTGAGAAATCCACGGGACCTCTCTGAGTCTGTTTCCTCCTGTCCACAATAGAAAGGCCGATAATAATAGTGGCCGCGGGCCGCCCTAGAGGCTGCCCTCTGGAGCTCCTCGTGAGCCTCTTCCAGCACCTCGCTGGTGGGACACAGAGCCCTATCCCCATTTCACAGTCAGGAACACAGAGGCGCCGAGCTGTTTTGTATGTTTTCTGGGGTGATGAAGGGAGACACCCGGGCATGGGGAACGGCTCTGAGCCAGCTGGATGGGCTGCGGCAGGGCTATTAATATCGGGGCGGCTGGGGGGAGTAGGGGAGAATGTGCTGAGCCGGGAAACCCCGACACCACTCCGGCTGCAACTCAATCCCCCGGGCACTCCTGGCCCCGGCGCCAGCGGGCGGGGCTCCGGCGGGAGGGGAGGGGCCTCCAGGGTGGGCGGGTCAATCACTCAGCGGCGTCATCCGGGCTCCAGCGCCGCGGGATTCCCAGCGCCTCCACTGCTGGTCCGTCGGCCCGATCAACTCGTCGCGTGGGCCGGCCGTTCCCTGAGAGTCTGAGCGCTCGCCGCATCCCCTTCCGAGCTTCTATTGGCCGTGGCAGACGTCCGTCTACCGCTATCTCCGCCCCAATACGGAAGCGGCCTAGTCCTCCGGCTCCGACAGCTGGGTGTCCAGGCCATGGGGCAGCCCTGGACGGCTGGGAGCGCGGACGCGGCACCCGCGCAGCTGCCTCTCGTGCTCACCGCGCTGTGGGCCGCGGCCGTGGGCCTGGAGCTGGCTTACGTGCTGGTGCTCGGTCCCGGGCCGCCGCCGCTGGGACCCCTGGCCCGGGCCTTGCAGCTGGCGCTGGCCGCCTTCCAGCTGCTCAACCTGCTGGGCAACGTGGGGCTCTTCCTGCGCTCGGATCCCAGCATCCGGGGTGTGATGCTGGCCGGCCGCGGTCTGGGCCAGGGCTGGGCGTGAGTGGGGTGCGGGATCGGGGGGGAGAAGTGGGAGCCTTGGACGGGGGGAGGGGCCTCAAGACCTGAGATGTTAGAACCGGGTTACATTAGGATCCAGACTGTTAGAGCCAGAAATTTTTTTAGAACCTGGGATGGAAGAGCTAGAATCGAGTGTTATTTATTCACTCGCAAATACTTATTGGGCACCTACTAGGTGCAAGGTTTTGTTACAGGGACGAAGGGTACAATAGAACAAATTCCTGATTTGAGGTGGGGGCAGATGAGAAACTAGAGGAATAATAAGCAAATCATATAGAATGCTAGAAGGTGATAGTAGTTTGGAAACAAGAAGTAGAGCAGGGTTAAGGCGTTGCAAGTTTCAATATTAAATAGGTGGTTAGGCCGGGTGCGTTGGCTCACACCTGTAATCCTAGCACTTTGGGAGGCGGAGGCCGGCGGATCACTTAAGGTCGGAAGTTTACCAGCCTAGCCAACGTGGTGAGACCCCGTCTCTACTAAAAATATAAAAAAAAATTAGTCGGGCATGGCGGCACGTGCCTGTAATCTCAGCTACTGGCGAGGCTGAAGCAAGAGAATTGTTTGAACCTGGGAGGCGGAGGTTGCAGTGAGCCGAGATCAAGCCACGGCACTCCAGCCTGGGTGACAGAGCGAGACTCCGTCTCAAATAAATAAATACATAAATACATAAATAAACAGGTGGTAAATTCTCATCACAAAAATGAGTGCTAGAGGTAATGGCTATCGTAATTAGCTTGATTTATTCCAAGCTGTACTGATAAATCATAACATCACTCGGTATCCCATAAGTATATACAACTGGAATTTGTCAATTTATAATTAGAAAAAAAAATTACACCAGGTACAGGCTCTACACACACATTTTATGCCAGGCACAGGCTTTCGCCTGTAGTCCCAGCTACTCGAGAAACTGAGGCTGTAGTGTTCTATGATCACACCTGTGAACAACCACTACACTCCAGCCTGGGTAACGTAGCGAGACTCTTGTCCCTAAAAAATTTTTTAAATTAATGTTTTTTTATTTTTTTTGAGACGGAGTGTCCCTCTGTCCCCCAGGCTGGAGTGCAGTGGCGTGATCTTGGCTCACTGCAAGCTCCGCCTCCTGGGTTCACGCCATTCTCCTGCCTCAGCCTCCCGAGTAGCTGGGACTATAGGCGCCCACCACCACGCCCGGCTATTTTTTTGTATTTTTAGTAGAGACGAGGTTTCACCGTGTTAGCCAGAATGGTCTCGATCTCCTGACCTCGTGATCCACCCGTCTCGGCCTCCCAAAGTGCTAGGATTACAGGTGTGAGCCACCGCGCCCAGTCTTAAATTAATTTTTAAAATAATATACATAAATATGTGGTCAAGGTAGACCTCATAGAGAAGGAGGCATTTGAGCAAAAAACTTGGAGGGGGTGGGGGGCGGTTAGCCATGTGGGAATCTGAGGGAAAGGTGTTCCAGGCAGAGGTAACAAGTGGTGCAAAGGCTCTGAGGCAGTTGTGTACCCAGCATGTATGTTCCCAGAACAGCAAGAAGGCCAGTGTGACTGGAGTGCAGTAAGAGAGGGGAAGAGATGTCACAGATAGAAGGATGTTGTAGGACACTGAAGGCTTTGCTTTTTACTAGAAATAATTTGGAGAACCACAGGAGGGTTTTAAGCAGAGGAGGGTCAGTTTGGTTGCTGGGCTGAGACTGTACGAGGTGGGGCACAGGTGGAATCAGAGATCAGTCAAGAGGTTATTGCAGTAATCCAGAGAGTTCCTAGTGACCTGGACAAAGGGGTGACGGTGGAGGAAGGGAGAGATTTGCTGCTGGATGTCAGTGGCTTGAGAGAGGTCTCAGGACTGGGGATGTTAGGGCTGGAAGAGACCTCAGACCTGTAGTGCTAGAACTAGAAGGGCCTGGGACATCTTGTTTAGCCTGCATTTACTTGTAAAGAAATTGAGGCTTAACCAGGGCAAATGGCTGTTGCCACTTCTGCAGGATGGGCTCTGGGGCAGCCCTGTGCACAATATGGGGCACCTGAGCTGCTGGGGGAACTGACCGTGTGGTTCCTTCCTGCAGTTACTGCTACCAGTGCCAAAGCCAGGTGCCGCCACGCAGCGGACACTGCTCTGCCTGCCGCGTCTGCATCCTGCGTCGGGACCACCACTGCCGCCTGCTGGGCCGCTGCGTGGGCTTCGGCAACTACCGGCCCTTCCTGTGCCTGCTGCTTCATGCCACCGGCGTCCTGCTCCACGTCTCTGTGCTGCTGGGCCCTGCACTGTCGGCCCTGCTGCGAGCCCACACGCCCCTCCACATGGCTGCCCTCCTCCTGCTTCCCTGGCTCATGTTGCTCACAGGTGGGGAGCCTGGGAGGCCTCTGCACGGAGGAAGGGGCCCTGGTATTGGGCTGGGGAGTACAGCCCATTCTGGTGGGAGACGGGCTTTCTGGCCTGGGGGACCCAGCCCCAGTGTCAGTGATGGCCAGTAAGGGCAGCTTGGTATTCACCCAGGGGTGCAGTACGGAAACTGGTGCGTTGAGACAAGTGCAGTGTTCTGGCCGGAGAATCGGGAGATTCCGGGAGTTGTTGAGACAGGAGAAGGACTCGTGGGAGTCTCTGCATGGCACGATGTGGAAGCGCATTCTAGGAGCATTTCTAAGTGAGAGAAGCAGTAGGAACAAAGGCTTGGACAGTGGGCAGGGAATTGTGAGAATTAAGGCCAGATTGGTAGGGGAGGCCTGGCTGGTGGGGTCCTGAGAACTGGTGTGAGGAGATGGCTCCTATTTGACCGGACAGCGGGGAGCCAGTGAAAGTGACAGGCAGGGGAAGGCCCAGTTATGGGAAGCTGAGGAGGGCAGACTTGGATCAGCAGGCTGCCTGAGATGCCATGTTCTAGACGACACATATGTTCCTCTTCCCCCATCTACAGACAGAAGCCTCGCTGGTCCTTTTTACTCTCTGTTCTCTACCCCCAGAATGCTTTGGCCTTTCTCACCCCCATTCCTTCCTCCTGACCTTTCCGTGGTTCCCTCTGTCACTTTGATCTGTGGTGAGGAACCTCCCCGGCTACTCCGGGTAGTCACTGTGCCTCCTCATCCTATCCAAGCCCAGCTCTGTGCATGGACCCCACCTACAGCCCAGGGGAGGCCTCGGGAAGCGGCCCACTGGGGTTATCAGAGTCTTCATCTGCCCACACCAGCTTCCCAATGGGTCCTCCTCTACCCTCCTCAATGATCCCTCCGTGCATGAGTCCCAGCCCTCCAGACGCACGGCCCTACCACCTTGTAGTCAACACTCACTCCCCTCAGTCACGGAAGACTCTGGCTCCAGTCACAGACTCTCTCAGCCCTGGGCCCTGTGGAAATCAGGGGTGTCTGGAAGTTTGCATGAACAGCCCCCTCAATGCCTGGATGGCTTAGCTCTTGGCCTCCTCCTCCATTTTTCCTTCCTTCCCTCCTCCCATGTCCACACCCCAGTCCTGGTCAGAATCCAAAAATGAGTCACCCCCACAAACCACCCATCTTCCTCGTTCTGCTCCCCACTTCCTCTCCTCTCCGTCTTTTACTCCTCCACGCCCTGGCACCTGCTCCATGAGCCCGCAGGCTCGTGGCCCCCACCACCCGTCTGTGCCTTTCCACCTTTGCCACCGACGTCCAGCTCAGAGCTCATCCTTCCCACCATTCTCCTGCCAGCGTCGCAAACTTCCTCCCTCATCTTCCTTCCACAGTGCCTTCCTGGTTTCTCTGTGTCTGCCTCTGGCTGCTGAGAGCCAGAGGCATTGGCGGTCTGTGGCAGGTTGATGCCATGCCATGTTCACGGCTGCTGACCTCAGCAGGCCCTTGGCTATGCCTGGCCTTCCCGTTTGCTTGTAAGCTTGCTACCCCCAGTGACAGCAGCTCAAACCTTCCCTGCTCTCCCACACTTCAAGCTCCGGCACTGAGAAAGTGAGACATCAGCTGGCACATCCCAAATTGTGCTGTCCTCAACTCCCCGAGCCCAGCTGACTGCCCCCAGCTTCTTGTATTTGGTGCCTACCTCCCTGCTTGGAGGCCTCAGGCTGTGGCGTCTGCCTCTCCTGCAGGCCAGGCCACCTCTGCCCTCATGGTTTGCCACCTTGGACAAACCCTCCCTTGCCCTCATATCCTCCTCCAGCGCTTGCCCTGCTCTAAGCTTCCCGAGGGACTTGCCCAGGCTCATGGCTGCTCATTCCCTGCCTGCTCCGGCCTGGCTTCTGCAACCACCACTCACCCAGGGATCTGTCTCCACACACTCCAGGACCCACTTGTGTTCTTGCTTTATGAGACCTTTTAGACTCATGACACTGCTGGCCCCCAGCCCCCATGAAGCATTCTCCGCCTGGCATCACCGATGGCTGAGACCTTGGTGCATTCACCTTCCTTTCTGGTTGCCCTTTCTCATCTTTTATCTGATCCCCAAGAACCGATTTCCCCGTGCTCCTGTCTAGGCACCATTCCCCCCTCACTCTACACACTTTGGCAGGTCTAGCTGCGCCCACAGTCTCAGGGCTGCCTTGCACCCCCTACTCGCAGAATTGTTTGTCCAGCGTGGGCTTCTCCCTGTGCTTGCAGACCTGCAGACTGTCCACCCGCTTGTCTCACAGGTGCCTCTGGCCTGCCTCAGGACCTTCAAACAGAATAGTTTTTTTTTGAGACGGAGTTTTGCTCTTGTTGCCCAGGCTGGAGTGCAATGGCGCAATCTCGGCTCACCGCAACCTCCGCCTCCCAGGTTCAAGTGATTCTCTTGCCTCAGCCTCCCGAGTAGCTGGGATTACAGGCATGCGCCACCACCCCCGACTAATTTTTTGTATTTTTAGTACAGACGGAGTTTCTCCATGTTGGCCAGGCTGGTCTGGAACTCCTGACCTCAGGTGATCCACCTGCCTCGGCCTCATAAAGTGCTGGGATTACAAGCATGAGCCACCGTACCTGGCCCATTTTAACTATTTTAAAATGTACAATTCAGTGGCTTTTAGTACATTCATGATGTAGTGCAACCATCACCACTGTCTAATTCCAGAACATTTTCACCCTAAAAAGAAACCCCGTACCCATTAGTGGTCCCTCCATGTTCCTCCCTAATCCCCTTAGCCCCTGGCAACCGCTAATCTTTGTCTCTGTGGACTTGCCTATTCAGGATGTTTCACATAAGTGGGATGATAAACATGTGACCTTTGGTGCCTGGCTTCTCTCACTTAGCGTAACATTTCATGGGCTCTCGTAGTCCGTTAGTTCAGCAGGTACTTGTTGCTGACTGTGGGCCAGGATGGCACAGGATGGATACTGGCTTTTCTGTGGCTGCACACATTAAGTAACTGAGAATGGCTTTTTTTTTTTTTTTTTTCCTCACTCTGTCACCCAGGCTGGAGTGCAATGGCGCAATCTCGGCTCACTGCAACCTCCACCTCCCGGGTTCAAGCGATTATCCTGCCTTAGCCTCCTGAGTAGCTGGGATTACAGGCGTGCGCAACCACACCCGGTTAATTTTTGTATTTTTAGTAGACCTCACCATGTTGGTCAGGCTGGTCTGGAACTCCTGACCTCGTGATCCACCCGCCTCGGCCTCCCAAAATACTGGGATTACAGGCGTGAGCCACCGCGCCCGGCCTTTTTTTTTTTTTTTTGAGATGGAGTCTCGCTCTGTCGCCCATGCTGGAGTGCAGTGGCGCAATCTCAGCTCACTGCAATCTCCGCCTCCCAGGTTAAAGCGTTCTCCTGCCTGAGCCCCCCAGCCTCCCGAGGAGGCGGGATTACAGGCGCCTGCCACCAGGTCCGGCTAATTTTTGTATTTTTTAGTAGAGACGGGGTTTTACCATGTTGTCAAGGCTGGTCTCGAATTCCTAACCTCAGGTGATCTACCTGCTTTGGCCTCCCAAAGTGCTGGGATTACAGGTGTGAGCCACCGCATCCAGCCAAGAATGGCCTCTTTAATGTCTGTGAGCTCCCCAAGGGCAGAGACACCCTCTAGTGCCTGGCACGGCCTCCAGGGCTGAGGAGGTGCTCACCAAGTCTGTGATGCAGGAATGAAGCCGTATCCCAAGCAGGGGGCTGCGTCTGCCCAGTTTACCAGTGCCCAGTTTACCACTTTAGCAGTTTACCACTGCCCAGTTTACCAGTGCGTTCTTGTCACCCAGCATGGGCTGGCCAGCGAGTACCGACACAGGGTTTGCTGAGTGGAGGAATGAGCCCTGCTTTGTGGTGGAGGGGAGCGGGTGGAAGGAAAGCTGGGCCCCACTGCCCCTCCCTGACCCTCTCTGCTCTTTTATTGCAGGCAGAGTGTCTCTGGCACAGTTTGCCTTGGCCTTCGTGACGGACACGTGCGTGGCGGGTGCACTGCTGTGCGGGGCTGGGCTGCTCTTCCATGGGATGCTGCTGCTGCGGGGCCAGACCACATGGGAGTGGGCTCGGGGCCAGCACTCCTATGACCTGGGTCCCTGCCACAACCTGCAGGCAGCCCTGGGGCCCCGCTGGGCCCTCGTCTGGCTCTGGCCCTTCCTGGCCTCCCCATTGCCTGGGGATGGGATCACCTTCCCGACCACGGCAGATGTGGGACACACAGCCTCCTGACTCCAGGAAGAGCCAGAGCTGTACAAGGAGGAAGTGGTGAGAGGGGGGCCCCCACCCCTAGACTCAGTAAGGAAGTCGGGTTGGACCTTAACATCTGCACTGGACAACTCCACCCCTTCCTTGGCCTTGCCCCTGCCCGCCTACACTCCAGGGCTTGGGCCGTGACTTAGGCAGAGGAGTGCAGAAGAGGGTCTGGCGGGGCTGCTCAGGCTGCCTAGCTGCCCCTTTGCCAGGTTAATAAAGCACTGACTTGCTTCTCAGCCTCCCTCCATCTTTGCACAGTTTCTGGCCCCTCACTTTGTTGCTGGGGCTGTTTCTGGGACCCTCTGTAGGGCCTGGAAACCGCAGGATGCCTGAGGGTCTCAGGGGCTGGGGCTCTACCTCCCCTGGCCTGGGTGACTTGGGGGTGGGGCACCAGCAGGCCAAGGCAGTGTCCTACTGATCCAGGCTATAAGAATCCAAACATTCTTTCCCAGGTTTGGCATTTTATAGTTAGAAGCATTTCTGCAACCGCAGTTTCATGGAACCTCTCTTAGCTAACCTGGTCCATGGGGCAGCAGTTACGCTCTGAGAATCCATGTGGTAAGATCATGGTGTGGCACATGGAGGCAGGGTTCCAACCCAGGTCTTTGTGCTTTTGCCTTTACCCTTGCACAGCTGGAGGAAATGAGTAGGAAAGAAATCAACGTAAAGAAATGCGCTGGGGCTGTTTGGGCACCTGTGGAGGGTGGTGCTGAGAGGGCTAGGCCTGCACCTCTCTGGACTCCGCAAGAGCTGCTTGTTAAATGTTTCTGTGTAAATAGAGTGAATAGAGACCGCCATTTCCACATGGCAGGCCTAAACACATGTGTTTGTCTCAGTTTTCTCTTAGGATCTCTCTAAGATGATAGTAAAGAAAACCAAAAATATATACAAAGGGAAAGAAAACAGGAGGGAAGACAGTAGAACACAGAGCCTGACCACATTTTTCTTTTTCTCACTCTGTTGCCGGGGCTGGAGTGCGGTGGCAGGATCTTGATTCACTGCAACCTCCACCTCCCGGGTTCAAGTGATTCAGCCTCCTGAGTTGCTGGGATTACAGACACCCGCCACCATGCCCAGCTATTTTTTTTTTTCTTTTTTGAGACGGAGTTTTGCTCTTGTTGCTCAGGCAGGAGTGCAATGGCACTATCTCGGCTCACTGCAACCTCCACCTCCTGGGTTCAAGCGATTCTCCTGCCTCAGCCTCCCAAGTAGCTGGGATTACAGGTGCCCGCCACCATGCCTGGCTAATTTTTTGTATTTTTAGTAGAGACGGGGTTTCACCGTGTTGGCCAGGCTGGTCTCAAACTCCTGACCTTGTGATCCACATGCCTCGGCCTCCCAAAGTGCTGGAATTACAGGTGTGAGCCACTGCGCCTGGCCATGCCCAGCTAATTTTTTTGTATTTTTAGTATAGACGGGGTTTCACCATGTTGGCCAGGCTGAACTTGAATTCCTGGCACCTGCCTCCACCTCTGTCTCCCAAAGTGCTAGGATTACAGCGTGAGCTACCGTGCCTGGCTGACATTTTCTTTTCTTTTCTTTTTTTTTTTGAGACAGACTCTTGCTCTGTTGCCAGGCTGGAGTGCAGTGGCACGATCTCGGCTCACTGCAAGCTCCGCCTTCCGGGTTCATGCTATTCTCCTGCCTCAGCCTCTCAAGTAGCTGGGACTACAGGTGCCTGCCACCACGCCCAGCTAATTTTTTGTATTTTTAGTAGAGACGAGGTTTCACCGTGTTAGCCAGGATGGTCTCAATCTCCTGACCTCGTGATTCGCCCGCCTCGGCCTCCCAAAGTGCTGGGATTACAGGTGTGCGCCACTGTGCCCGGCCGCCTGGCTGACATTTTCAAAGATGGAAAGTGGATGGAGAATTAAGAGCTGAAATTATGTGTTCCGAAAAGGTGGGGCCAAGAGGCAAGTGGAATTACCTGCCAGAGCCCTGGAGAGGCTCAGGAACTCCACCAGGACCACGGAGGGTGAGGTGAGGCTTCAGCCAACAATGGGGACCGATGGGAAGTCTATGTAAGGATCAGTGGGGTGCCGCTTCCCCATGTCCCACCCACACCCCACCCACGCCATGTAGCCAGCAGCTACACCTCTGGGTGGGGTGGGGTGGGGTGGGGTGGTGTGACGTGAGGATTATTTGAAGGATAAATGGAACCAGAGAGGCTTCGGGTCTTAGGCGTACTGGGGAGGGGTGGGTGAGGGGCTAGACCAAAAAATGGGGTTAAGTGAAAGTCCATAGATACTGCTGGGGGGTCCTCCCATGAAAGAACATGCTTGACCCCCAAGAACCTTCAGAGAAACCCACCCTCTGACAGGCTTTGCCCATACCCACAAAGATTTGAGCTGCTTGGCTGGTTGTTTTTGTAACAGGCATGCTCTGTTGCTATTTTTTAATGACAGGAGGAACTCGGTGTGCCTGGCACTTTGGGCTGCAGACGCATTAGCAGACTCACCTTGTCCTGTTTCATCCCTCACCCTCCACAATTTCTTATTTTCTTTCTTCCTCTTTTTTTTTTTTTTTTGAGACGGAGTTTCACTCTTGTTACCCAGGCTGGAGTGCAATGGTGCGATCTCGGTTCACCAAAACCTCCGCCTCCTGGGTTCAAGCGATTCTCCTGCCGCAGCCTCTCGGTAGCTGGGATTACAGGCATGCGCCACCATGCCCGGCTAATTGTTTTTGTATTTTTAGTAGAGACGGGGTTTCTCCATGTTGGTCAGGCTGGTCTGGAACTCCTGACCTCAGGTGATCCACCTGCCTCGGCCTCCCAAAGTGCTGGGATTACAGGCGTGAGCCACTGTGCCCAGCCCACAATATCTTATTTTCATGTTTTTTTGTGTGTTTTATTTTTTGAGATGGAGTCTCTCCGTCACCCAAGCTGGAGTGCAATGGCGTGATCTTGGCTCACTGCAACCTCTGCCTCCTGGGTTCAAGCGATTCTCCTGCCTTAGCCTCCCAAGTAACTGGGATTGCAGGCACCCGCCATCATGCCCTGCTAATTTTTGTATTTTTGTAGAGATGGGGTTTCACCATGTTGGTCAGGCTGGTCTTGAACTGCTGACCTCAGGTGATCTGCCCACCTTGGCCTCCCAAAGTGCTGGGATTACAGGCGTGAGCCACCGTGCCTGGACTCATATTGTTGTTGTTGTTTTCTTTAATTAGTGAGGAGCTACAAGAACACATTTATAAAATTAAGAGGAAACAACAGCCCCCACTGCATTTGAGAAGGTTACCATTTCCTTCGAAGTTTCTGCTGTTGCCCCTCCCTGGTGGGGGAGACACTGTCCTGTTTCAGTCATTCTGCTGCTTTGCTTTATAGTTTTATTAATGTGTTTGTGTTGGCTTTGCATGTTTTCAAATATATGAATGAAATCATGCCGAGTTTATTCTTTTACAGTTTGCCTTTTCACTTGATTATGTTCCTGAGATGTATCCAGATTATTGTGTGTAGCTGTATGACATTCCTTTTCCCTGCTGCCTAGTGATCCATTGAAAATACCACAATTGATTTTTCTATGTGGTTCCACTGGTCATTTTTTCTGCCCCTGTGCCCTTTGGGAATCATCTCCTAAACTCTAGTCTTGGCCCTTGCTCTTCAATGTAACCTTGAGAATCAGCTTGTCAAATTCCCCCAAAAAACCCCTTGAGATGTAGAATGGAACCCAGCTGAATCCATAGATCAGTCTGGATAAAATCAGCATCTGTGTAAAACTGAATTTTTCCGTTCATGAGCAGGGTTTATTTCTGCACTCAATGTTTTCAATAAAGTTGTATACCTTTTCCCATAAAGATCATGCCTTTTTAAATTGGATTAATTCTTAAGTATCTGACATTTTATGCTATTATACATGCACTATCAAAATACACTGTGAGCCTGGACAACATAGTGAGACCCTGTCTATACAAAATACAAAATTAGTGGGGGCTGGGCACTGTAATCCCACACTTTGGGAGGCTGAGGCCGGAGGATCACTTGAGGCCTGGAGTTTGAGACAAGCCTGGACAACATAGCAAGACCCTGTGTCTTAAAAAAAAAAAAAAAAAAAAGCCTTGTGTGGTAGTGCGTCTGTAGTGTGGGGGATGGGGGTGGGCTGAGGTGGGAGGATGGCTTGAGCTCAGCAGGTCAAGGCTGCAGTGAGGTGTGATTGTGCTTCTGCACTCCAGCCTGGGTGACAAGAGCTAGACTCCGTCTCAAAAAAACTAAAACAAAAACAAAGTTGTGTCCAGGCCAGGCGTGGTGGCTCACACCTGTAATCCCAGCACTTTGGGAGGCTGAGGCAGGAGGATCACCTGAGGTCAGGAGTTCAAGGCCAGCTTGGCCAACATGGTGAAACCCTGTCTCTACTAAAAATACAAAAATTAGCCAGGTGCAGTGGTGCATGCCTGTAATCCCAGCTACTCAGGAGTCTGTTGGAGGAGAATCACTTGAGCCCGGGAGGCAGAGGTTGCAGTGAGCCAAGATCACGCCAGCACACTCCAGCAGATCATGAGGTGAGGAGATTGAGACCATTCTGGCTAACACAGTAAAACACTGTTTCTACTAAAAATACGAAAAATTAGCCGGGCGTGGTGGCGGGCGCCCGTAGTCCCAGCTACTCGGGAGGCTGAGGCAGGGGAATGGTGTGAACCCGGGAGGTGGAGCTTGCAGTGAGCCGAGATCGTGCCACTGCACTCCAGCCTGGGAGACAGAGCGAGACTCCGTCTCAAAAAATAATAAAATAAAATAAAATAAAATAAATGAAAAAAATCTTTAAAAACTCTAATGATTTTTTTTTTTTTTTTTTTTTGGTAGGGACAGGGTCTCACCATGTTGCACAGGCTGGTCTCCAGCTTATGGGTTCAAGTGATCCTCCTGCCTTGGCCTCTCAAAGGGCTGGGATTACCAGTGTGAAGCACTATACCCGGCCTCTAGTGACTTTTTTTTTTCTTTTCTTTTGAGACAGAGTTTCGCTTTTTTTTTTTTTTTTTTTTTTTTTGAGACAGAGTTTCGCTCTTGCCCAGGCTAGAGTGGTTTAGTGGCGCGATCTTGGCTCACTGCAACCTCCGCCTTCCTGTTTCAAGCAATTCTCCTGCCTCAGCCTTCCAAGTAGCTGGGATTACATGCGCCTGCCACCATGCCTGGCTAGTTTTTGTATTTTTAGTAGAGATGGGGTTTCACCATGTTGGCCAGGCTGGTCTCTAACTCCTGGCCTTGTGATCTGCCTGCCTCGGCCTCCCAAAGTGCTGGGATTACACGTGTGAGCTACCACGCCCAGCCAGTTTTGCTCTTTTTGCCCAGGCTGGAGTGCAATGGCACAATCTCAGCTCAGTGCAACCTCCGCCTCCTGGGTTCAAGCGGTTCTCCTGCCTCAGCCTCCCAAGTAGCTGGAACTACAGGTGTCTGCCACCACGCCTGGCTAATTTTTGTATTTTTAGTAGAGACAGGGTTTCACCATGTTGGCTGGGCTGGTCTCAAACTCCTGACCTCAGGTGGTCTGCCTGCCCCGGCCTCCCAAAATGCTGGGATTACAGGCGTGAGCCACAGCGCCCAGCCTTCTGGCCACGACTTTTTAAAGAAGATATTTGAGGCTATGTTTCACCAAATGAGCGTGAACTGAGAAATAGGAAGCCATCAGGCCCAGGAATCAGGATCTAGCCCAGGAGAGAGGAAAAGGGAATTTACCTGGAGAACAAACAGTCCTCAGTGAAGCAGGGGATGAAGGGAAGTGTCTAGAAAAAAAGAGGAGCTGTCAGATGGTGGGGGAAGAATTAGCAATTGGTCCATCAGAAAACAAAGTAAATGAGAAACTCAGAGCAACTCATTAACTCCATTAAAAAGAAAGTACAAGGAAGGTAATTTAATTATAGTCCAACTCTTGGCTCCGCAGTTAATAACTTTCACATAGTAATAGAAATAGTAATCCGAGTATTTTTTAACCTAATAACTAGGGATGGGGGAGGGGTGCTGACAAAAGAGAGCTAAAGCCTCATGTATGACAATAGGGAGTCAACGGGTAATGTCTAAGATTGATATATCAAGCAAGAGTCATATAAGCACATTTAAAAAATAGCTGAATGAACTGGAAGTGACTGCTGGGTAGGGGAGCAGTACTAGAGAATGGGAGAGACTGTTTTCTTGTTACAAACTGTGTAATTCCACATTAGTAAGTGGGTACATGTTTTTAAATAAGTATGTTTTAGAAAGACACCAATTCTCCTTGTCCTTAATGTTCACAATTTCTCTCTAGTGTGTGCACTGGGCACCCTGCACCGTTTCTTGCTTCATGTTGCTTTATGAACACTTACTGTCCACATGGTGCGGTTCATGTGTTTCTTAGTGGTAGGTACATAGTATTACATTATATAAATTTACATCAGGTGCTGGGCATATGTCTCCCATTTCATCCTCAGAAATAGCTATGACGAGAAAGGCCCCGCCTTTCCTGCTAATTCTCACGATGTGGCCACTGCCCTGGGAACTTCCCACCCCACATGACTGATTTGGGCTCCAGGACATAGAAGGGCATCTATATGGGCAGTTCTGGACTTCTGCCTCCCGTGGCACTTCCCCGGAGCCCCAGAAACGCCTCTCCTGGTGCGCCTGGCCCTGGCTCTGCTCTGTCGCACTCTGCCTTCCTCTCCTGGGCTTGCTTTCTGGGCATGAGCATCCCTGTCAGGAGCAGCTGCTGTGTGATCTTTAGGAGCTCTAGTGGGGCTGGAGCCACCAGCTCCCTGCGGGGCACCCTCTGCCTCCTGCACCCCCTTCTCCCTGAACAACCTTTGTGTGGCATCGTAGGCCTAAGACTGGCTAAGTCTAAGATTTCAGAGAAGTTTCCTGGGGAGAGGAGGGCTATTCCCTGGGTTTGCTCAGCTGACAAGGAGAGAGGAGAGCACGTATTTTGCCTGCAAGCTGAGTGGGCTGCAGCCCAGCCTCCGGAACTCCAGGAAGCAACAGGAATTCTTCTCACCCAAGAAGAGCTTGTGATTTCCCTGGCCAGGACCAGCCCAATTCTGGCCTTGGCCTGCAGCAGGAGATGAGTGATGCGCATGAGGGACGTGGCAGTGGAGAAAGGCTGGGCCTGTCCTGCTCAGCTCACTTTGACCGCTTCGGAGCTTTGATCCGAGCCTGGTACAGTTTCTGGAAAAGGCTGGGGAGGGGAAGGCGTAGTAGGACTTCAGTGGGACCATGCTTGGTTGGTGCTGTGGGAGGAGGAGTTGAGCCGCTCTAGGTACTCACTAACCTGCTACTATAGGCCCAACAGTGGGGGTGGTGAGGAAGGGGGTGCTTAAGAGAGGGGAGACGAGCTGCCGCCCCAGCACACTGCTGCATGAGTGGGCCTGGGGCCACTGAACCTGCCCAGTTCTCCCTGGCTGATTGCGCAGGGGCTTTCACAGCAGCCCAGGGCTCAGGCGGCCGCCAGCCCCTCGTTCCCAGGCATGTTGACGTGGGCGCTCAGCAGGGGTGCACTTTGGCCTTCTCGAAGCACCAGCACCTATGGAGGAGTGGCCATGGCAGCAGGGGGCATGCACCCCTGACCCCTTGCCTGGTCTGCGCTGACCCTAATGACAGGCCACAGGGCTCCGCTATGCAGATACCCCCACCCCCACCCAGGAGCCCCCCCAAGGTCTTTGTTGGCACTCACCCTTACTGTCCTCCCCAGGGTCCTGCTCACCTTCCATGTGGTACAAGTGTGGGGCCTACCTTGATGATATCTGAGATGCCCTTGTTACTGAGACTCTCCACAAAGGTCTCCAGGGGGTAGTTGAGCCCTGGCACCAGCAAGGGTACCTAAGTTTGGGGACAAAGAAGTAAGGAAACCAGCCCTCGTGCCAGTGTTTGGCATATTACAGTGCATTCAGGCCTGCAGTCTCTGCTGAGCCTCAGCACCCCTACAGGGTGGGCAGGACAACCGCTGGGTGGAGGAGGATGCAGGTGTGGTGGGGAAGTGAATGGCCCCGGGCCACATGGTGAGTGATGAAACCTAGACCTCTGGACTCCCACCAAGTCCGGGGCTGTTTATTGCATATTCCAGCCTTTCGCAGTTTCTGGTCCTCCCAACTTGGGGTCAGACCTGGGCCCTGGGGGAAAACCAGGCCCTTCACTCTGTGGGCGATGCTCTTTGAGGCACAGAGGCTCCTGTTCCTGTTGCGGGAGTAGCTGGGCAGCAGGGTGGGCTCTGGGGTCCCCCAGACCCCAAAAGGCTTCTGGGAGGTGTAGGTGGGGTTCAGGCTCTAGCAGTTTCCCCAGCACCTTCTGTATGGCTCATGTATGGCAGCCTCACAGGCTGCAAGAAAAGCAGCAGAGGCGGGGCTTGGGGCTCCCTCCAGAGGCCCCTAGTGGGGGCCTTGGCCTGGTCTGTGATGGGAGAGTAGGTCTGCTGGCCACCTGGCAGCCACCGCAGCTCTGACCCTGACCTGGCGGGGTTCTGTGGGCATCTCATCAGGCCCCTGCCCTGGCCTTTTCCACTCCATATCTAACTGAGGAGCATCCAGTACCTTGAAGAAGGCCCGGGGCAGGGAATAGAGCGCCTCGTTGTACAGGAAGCAGACCAGCAGCCCCAGGACAGGACGGGTTGTTGAGGTGTTCTGCAGGTGAAGTGTGAGCTTAAAGGTGGGGCCAAGGCCCTGAACCTATGGAGGGGGTGGGTGGAGAAAGCCCTCAGGACCTGGCGGCCTTGGGCACGGAGTACAGTGTGCTCTGCCTGCCTTCCACCAATGCCCTCATGTTCCCTCCTCCTACTCAATCTGCCTCCCAGCAGACACAGAAGACCAGAAGGGGCAGAGGGATCAGAAGAGGCCAGAGAGGGCAAAAGCCTGAGGGAGGCCAGGCAGCAAGTCAGAGGCAGAGCTGGCCTGGGACTGCAGGCCCCGACTCTCACTTTAGCCCCTCACCCCCACCCCCTGCCTGTTCCACCTCCCACTCTCATCCTAGGGTAGCCTTGATCAGTTCTTTTTCTCTTGCTTCACCGGAGTTGCCTTGTAGCCTCTTCCTCCTCTGCATCTATCCACTCTTTAGGAAAACTCAGAACCTGATTGGGTCAGATACCACACCTCAGGGACGCATTTAGAGCTGGTCGGAGCCCTGCTGACCCTAAGCTCATTTGCGTCTGAGCCTTGCAGGGTTCCTCCTTTTGCCCGTGCTGGTCTCGGTGCTTGCGGGTGAGGCCGGTATGGCCCCTTCCCTGTACCCAGAAGTCCTAACACGTTGGGCTGCCCACGGTTACCAAAGTGACAGCCTTCTTCCCTGTACCATAGCTGTAAGGCTCCCTTCAGGTTCTTGGGAAGAAATGTCCCAATATGACTACTCTGGGGGCCTATCTGAGCTGGAGAGTGTCCCACGGCATGGCCAGCCGAGGGGAGAGGTGGCACAGGAGGGTGGGAAGGTGAGGGCTGCTCTCACAAAGGAGGACATGAGACTTGGTACCCAGGTCTGCGGGAAGGTGATGGGGAGCACAAGCTGAGTTGGCTTGGAATTGGCTCTGGGGCTTAGCTGTGTGGCAGAGGGGTTCCTGCGCATCCTGGCCTCTGCCCCTCTGGCCCTGACTCTGCCCTCACCCAGATGCTCACCACAGCGTGCAGCTTGAGTGGCTCTCGGGCTGTCGCGGACACGGGGCTCAGGCTGGACTCGAGGGCCTGCAGGTAGGTGCGGGCAGCACGTAGGCGCAGCAGGTATAGGTCTGTCTGGAAGGCCCGGTGCATGGCTGTGGAGAAGGGTCCCAGAGGCTGACGGTGGAAGTGGGGGGTGGCAGGGAGGAGGCAGCAATGGGGCACTCCTGCTCAGGTTGGTGTGGGGAGGGTGCAAGAGGAGGGTGCTGCGGGAGGAGTCTGCAGGAGCTGGGGAGGAGGGAAACAGCCCAGCCTTCTGGCAAAACTCAACGCCGTGGCCTCGCCCTGCCTCTTCTCACTCTCTTACCACCTCCCTGCCCGCACTATCTAGCTCCTTCACTGGCTCCTCTGTCCGGCCCTAGAGGCTGGTGTTCTCCTGAGTCTGGTCCATGGTCCTCTTCTCATCCTCTGTGTGCTCCAAAAGCTCTTTGCAGAAACTCCTTCTACACCTGATCACGAAGTTGGCCCCAGGTAGACTGAGTTCCTAAGGTAGGGACTATTCTTTATTCTTTTTTTTTTTTTTTTTTTTGGAGACAGAGTCTCGCTCTGTCACCCAGGCTGGAGTGCAGTGGCACGATCTTGGCTCACTGCAACCTCTGCCTCCTGGGTTTAAGCGATTCTTCTGCCTCAGCCTCCCAAGTAGCTGGGACTACAGGCGCATGCCAACACGCCTGGCTAATTTTTGTATTTTTAGTAGAGACAGGGTTTCACCATATTGGCCAAGCTGGTCTTGAACTCCTGACCTCATGATCTGCCCATCTCGGCCTCCCAAAGTGGCGGGATTACAGGCATCAGCCACCGCACCTGGCCCAAGGTAGGGACTATTCTAATTAAAGGCACCTGGCACAAGGCCTGGTGTAATCATAGGTACTGAATGAATGAATGAATGAACGATGAATGAATGAACAAATAAATAAATGGGCAGGAAAAACTGGACAAGAAGACACTGGTCAAATTCTACTTTTCTCTTTCTCTCTCTTTTTTTTGAGAAAGAAGTATCATTATGTTACCCAGGTAGGTCTTGAACTCCTCGGCTCATGCTGTCCTCCCATCTCTGCCTCTCTAAGTGTTGGGATTACAGGCGTGACCCACTATGCCCAGTCAAAATTCTGCTTTCCTCACGAGAATTCCTGCGTTTGGAAGTGACTGCTCCCTTCCCTGAATTCTAAGGGCTCTTGCTGTCACCCAAAGCACCTTCCAGCCTGAGGAACAGTGATTTGCAGGCAACGTGTACCTCCTAGGCTGTCCCTGGATTTGCAGAGGTGAGTGGCCTACCTAGCTGGCCGAGATCTCCTCCCAGTGCATAGGGAGGCTGGGCAGCATTCCCCCAGCTTTGCTGTGTAGGAGCAATGGAGGAGGAAGAAGGGAAAGGACCCAGTCTGAGGCTCACCGGTGCCAGCCTCCCGCTCTCGCAGTGTCTGATCCACGTAAAGCCGGGTCTTTCGGGGCACATTGAGTTTCATGGCCTGGGCTGGTGGGGGACCCACCTCACTTCCTCCCTCTACAAACACTGCTGTACGCTTCAGGATCTTGATGATCAGGCCACCACCTAGGGAAGTGGACAGTGGAAATGGATTTGTCCTCCCCAGTTCTACTCACATTCCCATTCTTTCTTCCCCAAACAATCTGCCTCCTATAGAGTTGCTTCTGTACACATCTGTTTTCCAGATAAGACTGTTTCTGGAAGTAACAAAGTGCATCTTAATAGTCTCCCATCATTAATTCATTAATCCACTTAGCAGTTATTTGTGGAGTACTGTGATGTTGCTGGCATTGTGGCAGGCACTGGGGATGCTGGGTGAACTAGAAAGATCGAATCCAGCCCAGGACCCAGCCCCTGGGCTGTTCCAGTGGAGGCCTAGCTCCAGAAGGACACATCTGTAGGCCTTGCTTTCCACACCCAGGTCCACCCATGCTTCATTCCCACCTCCTCCTCTTTCCCCAGAAGCAGGCCTGTCCCTTCACTCCCGACTTCAAAGCCCTTGCCAGGTCTGACTCCACTCACCTCGAGTGGTCATGATGAGGGTGTTGTCCTCCCGCCCATAGCGGCCAAAGCAAAGGCTGGTCACTGCATCCTATGTGGAGACGTCAGAGTTTAGTTGGGGAAATATCTTGGAGAGGAAAGCAAGACAGGGGATGGGTAGCGGAGGCCCCAGATATAATAGGTGAGAAGTGATACAGACAGGCCTGGGGAATCGCTGCTGCTGAAATATTTCCTATATTTCTCATCTCCCCTCCAATCTCACTACCTCAGTTCCAGACCAAATATCACTGGCCCTAACTTTTGGGGTCAACCTCCTAATAGGTCTCTCAGACTTGTCTTTCAGGTCTTTCTCGCCAGTCTGTCCTTCACAATGCTGCCTTTGCTACCTTTCAAAAACACAAATATGTCTGGTCTCTGATAGAAAACCTCCAATGGCTTTTGTTCTCTTTCTTAGGACACTGAAGGCCTTCCACATTTGACTCCAACCCACCTTTTCTGTCAGTTCTCTCCTCTTTACCCTTCTTTCAACGAGCATACCACCGGCCCTCCCAGCACCTATGGCCCAAGCCAGTTGTTTGCAAATTTTATACTGTGACACAGGACAATTTACACACACATGGGCGCACACATGCACATACACAGTTTCACTTGTGACATACTTTTTTTTTGAGATGGAGTCTCACTTCATCGCCCAGGCTGGAGTGCAGTGGCGCAATCTCCAGCTCACTGCAACCTCCACCTCCTGGGTTCAAGTGATTCTGCCTCAGCTTCCCAGTAGATGCGATTATAGGCATGCACAGCCATGCTTGGCTAATTTTTCTATTTGTATTTGTAACTATTTATTTATTTTTGTTGTTTTTTTTGTTTTGAGACAGTCTTGCTCTGTGGCCCAGGCTGGAGTGTGGTGGCGCGATCTCAGTTTACTGCAACCTTTGCCTCCCAGGTTCAAGTGATTCTCCTGCCTCAGCCTCCCAAGTAGCTGGGATTACAGGCGTGTGCCATCACACCCGGTTTTTTTTTTGTTTTTTTTGAGATGGAGTCTCGCTCTGTCACCCAGGCTGGAGTGTAGTGGTGCAATCTCGGCTCAATGCAAGCTCCGCCTCCCGGGTTCACGCCATTCTCCTGCCTCAGTCACCTGAGTAGCTGGGACTACAGGCACCTGCCACCATGCCCGGCTAATTTTTTGTATTTTTAGTAGAGACGGGGTTTCACCGTGTTAGCCAGGACGGTCTCAATCTCCTGACCTTGTGATCCACCTGCCTCGGCCTCCCAAAGTGCTGGGATTACAGGCATGAGCCACCACACCCGGCCCGTACCCGGCTAATTTGTTTATTTTTAGTAGAGATGGGGTTTCACCATGTCGGCCAGGCTGTTCTAGAACTGTGATCGCCTGCCTCGGCCTTCCAAAGTGCTGGGATTACAGGTGTGAGCCAATGTGCCTGGCCCTCACTTGTGACATACTTTGAATTTACTATTCTATTTTTTAAAATGTTGCTGGTTGTGATCTACGAAACTGAATTAATGATTCACAACTTAGAGTCTGAAAACCTCTGGTCCAAACTCATCAAATGACCTGGGTTCCTTAATCAAGAGCCTTCATACTTCTCAGGCTTTGTGCATGCTATTCTCTGTGCAGAATGTTCTTCCTCCATTTGTCCACCTGACAAACTGTTCTGAGGCCCAGGTGAACTGTCACTTGTTCTGTGAAGTGTCCCATGGAGTCCATCCCCCTTTATCTCACCCCCCTACCCTTGTCACTCAGCCCCCTCTGCGCTTTTTAGCACTTTGCTCTGCTTCAGTCGGCCCTGCTTTTAAATTTGCTGTGTCTCTGGCTGGCTGTTACCTTAGACTGTAAGCCTCCTGAAAACAAGGACTTAGTCATCATTTTACCCCACCCCCCCACCAGTATGGTGACTTGTACATATGAGGTGTACACCAATGAGGTGACTTGTACGTATGAGGTGTACACCAATAAGGTGACTTGTACATATGAGGTGCTCAACACATTTTTTTTTTTTTAAGATGGTATCTCGCTCTGTTGTCCAGGCTGGAGTGCCGTGGTGTGATCTCGGCTCACTGCAACTTCTGCCTCCCAGGTTCAAGCGATTCTCCTACTTCAACCTCCTGAGTAGCTGGGATTACAGGTACGCGCCACCATGCTCGGCTAATTTTTGTATTTTTATTAGCAAGGGGGTTATGTCATGTTGGCCAGGCTGGTTTTGAACTCCTTACCTCAGGTGATCTGCCCACCTTGGCCTCCCAAAGTGCTGGGATTACAGGCGTGAGCCACTGCGCCTGGCCTCAACAAATGTTTTTGAAATGCATCAACGTGTGGTCGGAAGAGGCAGCTAAGAAGCCCCAGAGGTGAGACCAGGGCGAGGAGGAGTGAGCGGCAGATGCCAGAGATGGGGCTCACCGGGGTGTGGATGATGTTGAGCAGGGCCTTGTCGCGATAAATGCGGACCTCTCCATTGGCCAGTGCAGCCATGACGGCCTGCAGGCCCCGGGAGTGCTGCTCCAGGAGGTTCATGGTCAGGATGGCTGCAGGCATCTGCACTGTCCACAGCTTCTTCCCCTGGCAGGGAACAGCCAGTGTCTGTGGAGGGCTCAGGACTTACAGTGGAAAGAAGGGTTTCTGGGGTAGGGAAGCCAGAGGGCTCTCTTGCCAAGTGGGGGCTAGGGACATAGGCATGGAGGGGCTGCTGCTTGCTGGGGGCCGCACCTTGTGGGTGAAGCCATGCAGGCTGTCTTGGGTGCTGCCCACTACTAGGACCTTGTGTACCCAGATAAGTCCCACAGGCTGGGCGGTCAGCTCGATGCAGTACTTGGGGTTCTTGGAGTCTCTGTGGAATAAATGACACACTGTCTGGCCCCAGAGAAATCCTCTCCACTTCTATGGCTGACCCTCCTCTGTCTAAACCCCATGGACTCACCTGGGAGGAACACTGGCCCCAAAGCAGATGACCCTGGGATTATTTCCACTTCTGCCACCCTAGTAAATGTGTGGCCTTGGAAAACATCAAGTGTGTCTTCCGCCCACCTTCACTATGGTGTCTTGTCTTCCGCCCACCTTCACTATGGTGGCTTGTATGATCATCTGGCATTTAACAGAGTTTTCAGTGAGTTTATCTTTGGCTGGACTAGCCAGGACAAGTGGACTTAGGCATCTTATTATGAGAAAAGGATGAAGAGCTTTGCCCTTTGTCAATGCAGTTTTTAGTTTACTGGCCTCTCAATTTTAGTTTCCCTTTCCAGAAAGTACAGGTAGTTCCTCCCTATTCGAGGAGCACACGCCAATGTCTTTCCCGCTTTGAGTTAGCTTACAACACTCTTCCCCACTTTCTCAACAACTGGTTCCTTCTTAACTTTCAAGCCATCTCCACAGAGAGGTGTTCCTGATCACCATTACCCGTTATTTTTCCCCATTGAGCTTGTATTTTTTCTCCATAGCACTCATCCAATTTGTAGTAATATCTTGGTTTCTTTACTTTAATATATGTCTTCGCCATGAGGACAGGGACCATATTTATCTTGTTCATCAATATATCCCTAATACCACACAATGCATAATGCATAGTAGGTGCTCAATAAATATTTATTGAATTAAAAAAATGCATGTTAGGCCGGGTGTGGTGGCTTATGACTGTAATCCCGGCACTTTGGGAGGCCGAGGCGGGTGGATCACAAGGTCAGGCGTTCGAGACCAGCCTGGCCAATATGGTGAAACCCCGTCTCTACTAAAAATACAAAAATTAGCTGGGTGTGGTGATGCACACCTGTAGTCCCAGCTACTTGGGAGGCTGAGGCAGGAGAATAGCTTGAACCCAGGAGGCAGAGGTTGCAGTGAGCCGAGATCATGCCACTGCACTCCAGCCTGGGTGACAGAGTGAGACTGTCTCACAAAAAAAAAAAAAAAAAAAAAAAAAAAAGCATGTTATATGGAATATTAAACTAATGCATAAACAAATGTCATGTCATGTACCCTGGAAAGTAACAAATATGGGAAATTTTTTTTTATTTCTTCCCATCTGTTTTCTTTTCTTTTTTTTTTGAGACAGAGTCTCGCTCTGTGCCCAGGCTGGAATGCAGTGGCGCAATCTTGGCTCACTGCAAGCTCCACCTCCTGGGTTCACGCCATTCTCCTGCCTCAGCCTCCCGAGTAGCTGGGACTACAGGCACCTGCCACCATGCCCGGCTAATTTTTTGTATTTTTAGTAGAGACGGAGTTTCATTGTGTTAGCCAGGATGGTCTCGATCTCCTGACCTCATGATCCACCCGCCTCGGCCTCCCAAAGTGTTGGGATTACAGGTGTGAGGCAATGCACCTAGCATCCCCCCGCTTTTTTTTTTTTTTGAGACGGAGTCTTGTTCTGTTACCCAGGCTGGAGTGCAGTGGTGTGATCTTGGCTCACTGCAACCTCCGCCTCCTGGGTTCAAGCGATTCTCCTACCTTAGCCTCCTGAGTAGCTGGGGCTAGAGGCATGCGCCACCACGCCCAGCTAATTTTGTATTTTTAGTAGAGATGGGGTTTCACCATGTTGGCCAGGCTGGTCTTGAACTCCTGACCTCAGGTGATCCACTTGCTTTGGCTTCCCAAAGTGCTGGGATTACAGGCATGAGCCACCGCGCCCAGCCTGTCCTCTCATTTCTGATCACTCCTGTACTATAGCCACCCAGCCTAGTCTCTCACTGTGCCAGCCCCTATCTCACAAGCCTCCAGGTATCCTCCCCTGTGTTTGTGGGCTCAGCTCCTTTATGAAGTTCTCAGCTCTTTGCATTTCCAAATTCCAGCCTTAAAGCCCACTCTCATCTTGCAAGCCTCTGAAGCCACCAGCTTTCTGAGATGTTCCTCCCGGCCCCGGAGACCACAGATGTGGCTACCTTCTCAGAATATAGATGTTTCCATTGCGGCAGGCTGCAGCAAGCCGGAACTCAACATCAAACTGGCCGGAAACCTCTAGGAAGACGGGGACGCTGGGAAGACTCATCTGCAAAGAAGAGGCGCAAACATTCCAATTTCTCTGGAGCCCCCGTTCCTCCCTGCCCTGTCAGTAACTCCTCTGAGTGAGTGCCTGGTCTAAAGTCCCAATCTCCTCACTTACACCCAGTTTAAACTCATACAGTTTTTCAGGAGGGAAACTTGGGGCAACATTTAGCAAAAGCCTTTTAGTCTGTGCCTTTTGACTAAACGATGCCACTTCTAGGACTGCATCCTAAGGATGTACTTAAACAACCATGCAGCTGGGTGTGGTGGCCCACGCCTGTAATCCCAGCACTTTGAGAGGCTGAGGCGGATGGATCGCTTGAGCTCAGGAGTTCGAGACCAGCCTGTCCAACATGGCAAAACTTTGTCTCTACCAAAAGTACAAAACTTAGCTGGGCGTGGTGGTCCCACAGATGAGAAGATGAGGTGAGAGGACTGCTTGAGCCCAGGTGGCATAGGTTGCAGTAAGCTGAGATTGTACCACTGCACTTCAGCCTGGGCGAGAGCAAGACTGTCTCAAAAACAAACAAACAAGCATGCAAGGATATTTGGGTAAAAAGGTCTATGGCATTGGTATTAATAGCAAAAAATGAAAAACAGTTTAAATGTACAATAGGTGGCACGGTAAATAAATTATGGTACCTCAATATGATGGATATTGCGTGGTCTTTAAAAAGGCCGATGTGGGGTCAGGCACGGTGGCTCACGCCTGTAATCCCAGCACTTTGGGAGGCTGAGATGCAGAGATCACTTGAAGTAAGGAATTTGAGACCAGCCTGGCCAACATGGTGATACCCCATCTCTACTAAAAATACAAAAATTAGCCGGGCGTGGTGGTACATGCCTGCAAGTCCCAGCTACTCAGGTGGCTGAAGCATGAGAATTGCTTGAACTCGGGAGGTGGAAGCTGCAATGAGCTGAGATAGAGCCACTATACTCCAGCCTGGGTGACACAGCAAGATTCTGCCTCAAAAACAAAAAATAAAACAAAAGAAAACAAAAGGCTGACATGGTTTTATAGATATAGAAAGACACTGATGATATACTGCTACATGAAAAGAACAGGTTACATGATCCTCCTGTTTTTATTTATTTATTTACTTATTGTTTTTAGAGACAGGGTCTTACTCTGTCACCCAGGCTGGAGTGCAGTGCCACAATCATAGCTCACTGCAGCCTCAAACTCTTGGGCTCAAGCCATCCTCCTGCCTCGGCCTCCCAAAGCACTAGGGTTAGAGGCATGGGCCACCACACCCAGCGAATCCTGTTTTTATAAAGAGAAATATTTACATAAAGTTATATATCTATGTCTAAATATGAAAATGTCTAGAAAGACCTATACCTCAACTTTAACAGTATATATCCATGGGTGGTAGGATTTTTGGATATATATCTTTTTTTATGCTTATCTAGTTTCTAATTTTTCTACAAGGAACATATATATTACCCAGAACTAACTGTGGAGCATGGGGAGAGAATGCAGCCTGGGCCTCCAGTGTGCCCAGGGCCAGACCTGACACTGACCTTGGCTAAAATGGTGAAGGCTTCGGGGTCAAGGACCAGGAGCTCCTTGTTCTCGGTGCCCAGCACCAGGCAAGACACAGCATCCTCGTCAGCCAGGTTCTTCTTCAAGGTGGTCATGGTGGTGATGACTGTCTACAGAAGGACTCCAGGGGTCACCCAGGGAACCTCCACACACCACCCCCAAGATACTCCCAGAATGCCACACGAGGGAAGAAAGAGGGCAAATGAGGATGAGGAGGAAATATCAGAGATGTGACAGAAGATTTAAGTACAAAGGTGTTTATTGCAACAAATCTAACTTTCTAACAAAAGAGGATTGTCTAAGTCAATTATGAGCTATCTATATGATCAAAAACTATGCAGTCTTTTTTTTTTTTTTTTTTCTTGAGACAGGGTCTCACTCTGTTGCCCAGGCAGGAGTGCAGTGGTACAATCTCGGCTCACTGCAACCTCTGCCTCGCAGGTTCAAGCAATTCTCCTGCCTCAGCCTCCCAACAAGCTGGGATTATAGGCACACGCCACCATGCCCAGCTACTTTTTGTATTTTTAGTTTCACCACGTTGCCCAGGTTGGTCTTGAACTCCTGACCTTGTGATCCACCTGCCTCAGCCCCCTAAAGTGCTGGGATTACATGCATGAGCCACCATGCCCAGCTGCAGTCATTTCTTAAAAGTCATATTTTAAAAGAATATTTGGGCCAGGCTCAGCGGATCATGCCTGTAATCCCAGCACTTTTGGGGACCAAGGCAGGTGGACTGCATGAGCCCAGGAGTCCAAGACCAGCTTGGGCAGCAAAGTGAGACCCCATCTCTACAAAAAATAAAAATAAAAAATCAGCCAGGTGTGATGGCGTGCACCTGTAGTCCCAGGTACTCAGGAGGCTGAGGCAGGAGGATCCCTTGAGCCCAGGAGTTTGATGCTCCAGTGAGCTATGATCCTGCCACTGCATTCCAGCCTGACTGACAGAGTAAGACCCTGTCTTAAAAAAAAAAAGAAAAGGGCTGGGCGTGGTGGCTTACACCTGTAAGCCCAGCACTCTGGGAGGCTGAAGTGGTCAGAAGTTCAAGACCAGCCTGGCCAACATGGTGAAACCCTGTCTCAGCCGGGTGCGGTGGCTCACCCCTGTAATCCCAGCACTTTGGGAAGCCAAGTCTGGTGGACCACCTGAGGTCTGGAGCTCAAGACCAGCCTGGCCAAAATGGTGAAACCCCGTCTCTACCAAAAAATATGAAAATTAGCCAGGCATGGTGGCATGCACCTGTAATCCCAGCTACCCAGGAGGCTGAGGCAGGAGAATCGCTGAAACCCGGGAGGCGGAGGCTGCAGTGAGCCAAGATTGCACCACTGCACTCCAGCCTGGGTGACAGAGCAAGACTCCGTCTCAAAGAAAGAAAAGAAAAAAAAAAAGAAACCTCATCTCTACAGAAATACAAACATTAGCCAGGCATGATGGCAGGTGCCTATAATCCCAGCTACTTGTGAGGCTGAGGCAGGAGAATTGCTTGGACCTGGGAAATGGAGGTTGCAGTGAGCTGAGATCGTGCCATTGCACTCCAGCCTGGGTGACAGAGTGAGACTCCATTTCAAAAATAAAGAAAAGAAAAGGCCGGGTGCGGTGGCTCACGCCTGTAATCCCAGCACTTTGGGAGGCAGAGGTGGGTGGATCACATGAGGTTGGGAGTTCGAGACCAGCCTGACCAACAGGGAGAAACCCTATCTCTACTAAAAATACAAAATTAGCCAGGTGTGGTGGCGCATCCCTGTAATCCCATCTACTCAGGAGGCTGCGGCAGGAGAATCGCTTGAACCCGGGAGGCGGAGGTTGAGATGAGCTGAGATTGCGCCATTGCACTCCAGCCTGGGCAACAAGAGCAAAACTCCATCTCAAAGAAAAAAAAAAAAAGAAAAAAAAAGTTACGTTAGTATAATCCTAGTTTTAAAAATATGTGAATATAGGCCAAATAAGGTGGCTTATGCCTGTAATCCCAGCACTTTGGGAGGCCCAGGTGGGAGGATCACTTTAGATCAGGAGTTTGAGACCAGTCTGGGCAACATGGTGAGTTTCCATCTCTTAAAAAAAAAAAAAAATAAATAAAATAAGATGGGCATGGTGGCTCACACCTGTAATCCCAGCATTTTGGGAGGCTGAGGCAGGTGGATCACGAGGTCAAGAGATCGAGACCATCCTGGCCAACATGGTGAAACGCCATCTCTACTAAAAATACAAAAATTAGTTGGGTGTGGTGGCGTGCGCCTGTAGTCTCAGCTACTTGGGAGGCTGAGGCAGGAGAATAGCTTGAACCCAGGTGGAGGTTGCAGTGAGCTGAGATCACACCACTGCACTCCAGCCTGGCGACAGAGCCAGACTCTGTCTCCAAAAAAAAAAAAAAGGACAAAAATTTCAAAATAAAAAATACATGAATGCAAAAACATGTGGAAGGCTAAACCCTTAAAGAAACACTAGTTATTGTTAGACAATGATATCACAAGTGATGTTTAATTTCCTCATGATGCCTTTCTATCATTTCTACAGTGGGCACGTTTCTTTTGTAATTATAATTGGAGGGAAAACAAAAAAGATCCCCTTTGTAAGGAATTTCTCCTACAGAAATTAGCAGAAGCAAAATGTTTTTCTTTTTTTTTTTTGTTTTTTGTTTTTTTTTTTTGAGACAGTCTTGCTCTGTCGCCAAGGCTGGAGTGCAGTGGCGCGATCCCGGCTCACTGCAAGCTCCGCCTCCCGGGTTAACGCCATTATCCTGCCTCAGCCTCCTGAGTAGCTGGGACTACAGGCGCCCGCCACCACACCCGGCTAATTTTTTGTATTTTTAGTAGAGACGGAGTTTCACCACGTTAGCCATGATGGTCTCGATCTCCTAACCTCGTGATCTGCCCGCCTCGGCCTCCCAAAATGCTGGGATTACAGGCGTGAGCCACTGCACCCGGCCAAGATGTTTTTCTTTAGATAAAGGTGCTCATTGTGTGACTGTCATCAAGACTGAAAAAGACAGCTGGGCAGAGCAGCTCATTCCTGTAATAGCACCACTTTGGGAGGCTGAGGTGGGAGGACTGCTTGAGCTCAGGAGTTCGAGACTAGCCTGGGAAACATAGTGAGACTCCATCTCTACAAAAAATAAAAATGAAAAAATTAGCTGGGCATGGTGGCATGCACTTGTAGTCCCAACTACTCAGGAGGTTGAAGGGGGAGGATCACTTGAACCCAGTAGTTTGAGGCTGTAGTGAGCCACAATCACAACACTGCACTCCAGCCTGGGTGACGGAGGAAGACCCAGCTCCCTACCCTTCCCCAAAAACGATTAAAAAAGAGGAATGATTTTCAGTGCCTAATGGAAGGAGAAAGCTTACAAAAATGTGGACAGATCTTAGTGGTAACTATTCCCATCCCAAATGTTAATGATAACTCAAAAATGTGAGTGGTTGGCCTGGCACGTTGGCTCACACCTGTAATCTGAGCACTTTGGGAGGCCAGGGTGAGCGGATCACCTGAGGTCAGGAGTTCGAGACCAGCCTGGCCAACATGGTGAAACCCCGTCTCTACTAAAAATACAAAAATTAGCTGGGCGTGTTGGTGCATGCCTGTAATCCCAGCTACTTGGGAGGCTGAGGCAGGAGAATCGCTTGAACCTGGGAAACAGAGGTTGGAGTGAGCTGAGATTGTGCCACTGTACTCCAGCCTGGGTGACAGAGCAAGACTGTCTCAAAAAAAAAAAAAACCTGTCACTACTAACTGGAATGTGGAAGGCACTGCAGTTTTATGACTACACACACATGGCATGGCTGGAAGGGATATAGCAAAGAGATACTGATTGGGTTTGCTTATAGAATTTACCACTGATGTTAAGTGGTCTTTTAAAAAAATGTAAATTTTTTTACAGGGAAATAAAAAGAGAAGGGGGTATTACCTGCCGCTTGATGGAGTTGGACTTGTGTTGGTTTACAAATGCCTCCATTTCAGTTAGCTCCAGCTGCAGAAACCTAGACACACAGAGAACTGGCATCTGCAGGGCCCGGCCTCGCTGCCCTCCTCCATCATTCTGGCACATCCTGGCGGCTGCTTCCTCTCCCTGGAGCCTCCCAAACCCTGGCCCTCCACAGGGCCCTTACCTGAGTGACTGGATGGACAAAGGCTCCTCTGCCGTCTCCCTGCAAGGAAAGGGGCCAGCATGGCAGCCGAGTGGAAGAATGGGGCCCTGGGGCTCAGATGGGATGAAGGAGTGAGAGGGGGGATGAAGGGGAAGGCAGCCTCTCACCGGATGCTCTCCAGCATCTCCTTCAGGGTTAAGGGGTCGATTCGATCCTGTGACAATGTGGGAAGAAGAGAGCCTGTGAGCTCAAGCCAGGCAGGAAACCCAACGCCTACGCCCCCAGACAGCTCCACACTTCTAGGGGTACCTCTTGGTCTCTGCCTCCCTGCCAGCCTACCTCTGCACTGAGCGCCAAGCTCACGCCCTTTATCTGAATCCAGTCTCAGGGCCATGTACATCATCCCTCCCCAAATCGATGCCTCCCCAAATTCCCCTCCTCTCTTGGTGTTTCCAGTCCTCCTTCTTCTCTGATAGGCCCCTACCTTCTTTGGTTTAATCTTCCTCAAATTTGGGCAGGGATGTGGCTAGTGCAGAGGAATTTTCTGGGTTCCACTCTCCAAGAGAACTGGCTCAGTGCCTCTCTGGGAGCCATGCTGAGTAGCCAAGCACAGCACCCTGTCCAGAAGTGCCACCACTAGGCTGGGCACAGTGGTTCATGCCTGTAATCCCAGCACTCTGGGAGGCCGAGGCGGGTAGATCATGTGAGGCCAGGAGTTCAAGACCAGCCTGGCCAACATGGCAAAACCTTGTCTCTACTAAAACATACAAAAAATTAGCCAGGCGTGGTTGCTGGTGCCTGCAATCCCAGCTACTCAGGAGGATGAGACAGAAGAATTGCTTTAACCCGGGAGCCAGAGGCTGCAGTGAAGCAAGATCACGTCATTGCACTCCAGTCTGGGCAACAAGAGTGAAACTCTGTCTCAAAAAAAAAAAAGTGCCATCACTGCTGCTGTCAGAGATGGAATATAGCTGACCTCCTGCCACCAGCCCACCTTCTTCCCAGGAGCCCAGCCCTCCTCACCAGTGGCTGCCATCTTTGCCTTCTGATTCCCAACTCCCATGTTATTTATTTACCTCTTTGGCCTGGTTCCAAAGGTCTTGTTCCAGAGGATTTGGAGGCAATTGGGGCAGGCTGAACTTGAAGTAGGGTCTGAGATTCTTATACACATAGACACAGGGGCCTGAAGCAAGTGCCAGAGCTGGGGTCCGGGGCTCATGTTGCTCCATGAGGAAGGTGGCAGCAGCAGCTGGCAGAGCAGGTAGCGGGCTTTCGGTCATCACCAGTGGTCCTTTGAGCACCTTCAGGCGGGGCTGCTGCCCACCAGGGCCAAGGTCCCCTACCACCAGCTGCAGGGAGAGGATGGCTCATTCTAGGCTCAGGGTCTGAAGACCTCTCCACTGACCCTCTTCTTGCCTTATTGCTGGTGCGCATTCATTCATTCCTGCACCAATAAAGGCTTTGCCCTCAGGCTTTCAAGCTGCCTGACCTTGGGAAAGTTGACTAACCTTTCTGAATCTCAGGTTTCCTGCTTGCAGAATGGTAATACTTTCATGGTATGTGGTGAAAATCAAGTGGGATAATGAGTTACAGAACCTGGTAAGTGCTACTGAGGAATAAGTGGCAGTTGATGTTTTTATTATTCATTCAGCAAACATTTCTTCCATGCCAGGCACTTCTAGAGAGACACTGGGACAGTGGTAGAGGTCAGTGCGGGAGGGGATGGGGACACCCATATCTGGGCTGCTGAAGCCTGGTTTCCAAATGCAGGACAGGATGTGCTCTGTGGACACACAGAGGGGAAACAAGCTCCTTGATCTCTCAGCTTTCCACCCTCCAATCCATCTTCCAAGCTGCTGGAGCTACCACACAAGCCCATTTCCCTGAATGAGGCCTGGAAGGCCTCTCTGATCTAGTTCCCAACTTGTTTCCTATCACCCTTCCTATTGCTGTGCTCCAGCCAGAAAGGGGGTACCTAAGAACGCCTGGATACTGAGCATGCAGTATATGCCAGGGACCACATCAGAAACTGCATGCATCCTTTCATTTAACCCTCTCAATAGTCTTATTATTTTTAAGAGACTGGGTCTTGCTCTGTCACCTAGGCTGGAGTGCAGTGGTGCGATCATGGCTCGCTGCAGCCTCAAACTCCTGGGCTTAAGCAGTCTTCCCACCTTAGCCTCCCAAGCAGCTGGGACTACAGGTGTGCGCCACTGCACCTGGTTTTCACCAATCTTATGAAGCAGGCACAATTAGCCTAATTTCTCAAATGAGGAAGCTGTGTCTTAGAGAAGTTAAGTAAAAGTCATGCTATTAAGTGGTAGAGCTAGGTCTGTCTGAATCCAAAGCCATAGTCTTAACTACTATTTTATGTGGTAGTTATTTTATATGGGCCTCAACTTTCTAACTTCACATTTATTCTTTCCAAATATGCTATGAACTTCTAAGCCTCTGTGCCTCTGCTTGTGCTGTTTCTTCTACCTGAAATGCCTTCCCCATCCTCTCATCCCTGACTTCTTGATAGACTTCATTCATCCTTCAATGCCCAGTTCACACATTACTACCTCCTGGTGCCTCCAGACAGAACCCATTGTTCTCATTGGCGCTCCCATAATGCTTTCTACATGTTCAATTTTAGCATCTACTCACTTCCCCACAAATATTTATCAAGTACCTACTTTGTGCCAGGTACTGGACTAGATGCTGGGACTCAATGGTGAATAAACTAGCCATTAAACATTCTATTATGTGAAGATATTTAACATTTCTTTTTTTTTTTTTTTTTTGAGATGGAGTCTCGCTCTGTCACCCAGGCTGAAGTGCAGTGGCGTGATTTCGGCTCACTGCAACCTCCGCCTTCCAGTTTCAAGCCATTCTCCTGCCTCAGCCTCCCGAGTAGCTGGGATTACAGGCACCTGCCACCACGCCCGGCTGATTTTTATATTTTTAGTACAGACAGGGTTTCACCATGTTGTCCAGGCTGGTCTCAAACTCCTGACCTCGTGATCCACCCGCCTTGGCCTCCTCCTAAAGTGCTGGGATTACAGGCATGAGCCACTGTGCCTGGCTAACATTTTTTATTAGCTGCTGTGTCTGTGGTTTCTCTTCCCTCACTATTGTAAGCCCAGAGCCAAATACAAACTAGGCGTTCAATCAATATCATGGAATAACTGTTGACAGTGTATCTCCTCCTGACCACATGCTGATGCATTTCTGAGTGTAGTGTCTCCACAATGCCTGACACACAGTAGGGACTCACTATACACTTGCTGAATTACTGAATGCATTATGGATAGGAATTTGGGGGCAAAAACCACTGAGTCCTATTGCACTCTCTGTGTGGGGTGGGATTCCAGGACTATCTTCTAGCCACCCACATGATATATCCATTGTGGTGTCGTTGCCCATGGTGAGGGCTGAGCTATGGTAGAAAAAGCACAAAACTTGGAATCAAACAGACCCAGTTACAAATTCAGTAAACTTCACCTCTTTGAAACTATTTTCCCATTCACAAAATGGGAATAAATAAAATCTATGTTTATGTGCCTCCATGGAAGGTCTGGTCCAGAAATGGACACTGAATCCATGTTAACTTCCTTTCTTTTATCCCAATATATTTCTCTACCTTTAAAAAAACTTATGTCTTTTAAAATTTATTTACATTTTTATTTAAAATTAAACATATATATATATATATATATATATATATATATATATTTTTTTTTAAACAAAGTCTCACTCCGTCATCCAGGCTGGAGTGTAGTGGCATGGTCTCGGCTCACTCAACCTCCACCTCCTGGGTTTGACCAATTCTCCTGCCTCAGCCTCCCAAGTAGCTGGGATTACAGGTGCCCACCGCCATGCCCGGCCAATTTTTGTATTTTTAGTAGAGACGGTGTTTCACCATGTTGGACAGGCTGGTCTCGAACGCCTAAGCTCAAGCGATCCACCCACCTCAGCCTCCCAAAGTGCTGGGATTGCTGGCCTTAAAATTAAATTTAAAATTTAACATTTTTACCATGGAACATTTTCATTCACATACAAAAGTAGAGAGACTCATATAATGAGTCCCCATATATCCCATTATCCAGCTTCAAAAATTGACAGCTCATGGCCAATCTTAAAATCTTTTGATAAACATCAAACGTCCAATTCCCTCCTTTTTACTTTCCCTCCAGATTCTAATGCCCACCCCCAACCAAGGGATTTGCCCTTCCAACAAGGAAATCAGGTTAACTAAATTAAGAGGCTTTGTCTTAGTAGAATCCCCAGAAATATTTGATCTGCTTTACTTTCTGCAGTCTATATTATGAAATCAATAAGTTCTCTTCACTTTCCACATAAAAACAAAATTTAACGCTAAATGTGCTTTTTCACAGTATATGTGAATTCCAGAGTATGCTGGGCCTATTTTCAGCCGTCAGGAAATCTCATTTCTGGGTACACCCCCCTACCCTCAACTCTCCTGGCTAGGGTGATATGCTTACCTTGTATTCCCCATCCCCATGTAAATCTGCCAGCGCTGGAAAACAAAAGGGCCAAAACCAGGGTCTCAGAATCCCAGAGGCTTCACTACAGGACCATTGTCTGACTCCCCATCCCACTAGAACCCAGGGTTCCTGGTTCCAGAGACTCACCTAGGCAGGCAGAAAAGGTGTGGATATTGGCCATTGGGTCGTAATGTGCATCCAACCACTTCGAATTGGCCTCATTGCTGGAAGTGGGGGAAAGAGAGTTGGGGAGTGAGTCCCATGGGAGGGGAAAAAAAAACTTTGAGGAAGCTGATACAGGTCACTCTGAACATAAGGTACAGAACGTCTGGGTACAAGTCCAGGCTCCGCCACTGGCTCACCGAGCGACCACCAGACACACGTATGCACATCTTAGGCCTCGGTTTCCCTATCTGACCTCTAAGAGTCCTTCCAGACTGCCCGAGAACAGCAGGAGCCCAAAGCCCGGGGACCAAGGGACCCTCTTTCCACGGGTGGGAAAAGAGGCCTTGAGGAGCCCCGCCTTCACCTCTCAGCTCCGCAGGCGTCGGAATCCGATGAAGACGCAGCGGCCATCTTCGCAGGCGTCGTCCTGGCAACCGGCCCCGCCCCCGCCGCCGCGTAACGCCCAAAAGTTCCCGAGCACGGGGAAGCGCGAGTACAAAGGTTCCGGGCGCCAAGCTTTCCCACCCAGGCTCAGGAGGACGCGCTGGCCACCTTCCTGGGTTGAGAAATCTGTCTCAGCTTATTTATTTTTGCTCCTTCCCAGTCAGAGCCACCTTTCCAGACGTCTGGGTCCTACAATCTCTGGGTCAGCCACAGAGCCCTCTGGCTTCCAGGGTTGGAAAGGAGCCCCTTCTAGCATTTATGAGCAGCAAAAAGAACTCCTCCTGTCTCCATCTTCATGGTTACCCGGTTGAAAAGGACCATGTCCTGCCTTGCTGCCTTACTGTAGAGGTCCGGGCCCAGAGAAACAAAACACGAGGGTTATGGGGCAAATGCAGAGATTCTGAATGAAGTTGAGTTTGTAGGTTCCCAGAACTTTTTTTTTTTTTTTTTTGAGATGGAGACTTGCTCTGTCGCGTGGGCTGGAGTGCAGTGGCGCGATTTCGGCTCACTGCAACCTCCACCTCCCGGGTTCCAGGGATTCTCCTGCCTCAGCCTCCCGAGTAGCTGGGATTACAGGTACGTGCCACCATGCCCAGCTAATATTTTTTAGTAGAGACGAGGTTTCACCATATTGTCCAGGCTGGTCTCGAACTCCTGACCTCGTGATCCGCTCGCCTCGGCCTCCCAAAGTGCTGGGATTACAGGCGTGAGCCACCGCGCCCGGCCCCAGAACATTTAAAAATGCAAGGAATGCCACAAAGGAGAGCTGCAAAAATTGTGCTATGTTCAGCTCTGTGACTGCGTAACCTCATCTAGAGATAATGTCGACATCCTGTTGTGGAAGGGAGGCTAAAAATGGCCCTCCTTGCCCCCTCCCCAGGCCTTGAGCCCATCACTCTGCTGGGAGCAAATGAGAAGACAGGCAAAGGCAAGGAGGAGCCACACACGCCGCAAAGATGGTGGTTGTCTCTAATATTTATTTGTCTGGTTATAAAATTAATATGTGAGGAGCATTGGATTTGGTGAGAACGTTTTGAACCCTAGCTGTCACGTGCCACCTGCGGGATCTAGACCAGTGACTTCTCAGAACTGCCATTTCCTCATCTGGTAGACAGGATGGTAAGCCCTGTCTTGCTCACTCCACATATGGCAGTGCAGATGAAATGAGATCACAGAGGGGAAGCAATTGGCAGGCTGGAAAGTGCTGACAAATGGAAGGGGTTGTGTCACCACCCTCAGCTGAGGTAGTACCAAGGTCCAAGCTCCTGCCCCTCCCCCTCCCCAGCCCCTAAATACACACACGAATGGAGGGCCACTTGCAGCCTTGGTTTGATGGAGTTGGGGGAGAGGCCACACATCTTCCTCAAGCTTGGCCAGATGGGGCCTCACTGGGGCCCTTCCAGAATCGGGCATCGGCTGTGGCCAGCTGTGTGAGGATCTCCTCCAGCTCGGGTCCATCCTCTGGGAAACGCTCGGAGAAGGATCGGATGAGGCCAGCAGCTGAGGCCTCGTATTCCAGAAGCTGCACATCTGAGCCTGGGGAGGAGATGGAGAGAAAACAGCAGCAGGGAAAGGTCTGAATAGGGAAACTGAATCATCATAATAATCTTAATAATCACAATTACAGCAGCAGCTGTTTCTTACTGAGCTCTGCCAAAAAAACCTGTGCTCTACGTTTTAGGTTGATTACTTAATTTACTCTTTACAGTAACCCTGTGAGGAAGGAAATACTACGGGGGAGTATTAAATGCATTGCTGCTTTCGTTCATTCAGTCAATCAAATAAAGATTTAGGCTGGGCATGGTGGCTCATGCCTGTAATCCCAGCACCTTGGTAGGCTGAGGCGGGAGGATCACCTGAGGTCAGGAGTTTGAGACCAGCTTGGCCAACATGATGAAACACTGTCTATACTAAACATACAAAAAAATTAGCTGGGCGTGGTGGCATGCGCCCGTAGTCCCAGGTACTTGGGAGGCTGAAGCTGGAGAATCACTTGAACCCGAGTGGCAGAGGTTGCAGTGAGCAGAGATTGTGCCACTGCACTCCAGCCTGGGTGACAGAGTGAGATTCCACCTCAAAAAAATAAAAATAAAAATAAATAAATAATAAAAGACACCAGGTGCCACACTAGGTGAAACAGATACAGTCCTTGGTGTCCTGAAGCTCACAGTCCAGCAACGACTTCATCTGTCTACTGTGGGACCTGGGGCAAGTTTCCCAACCTCCCAAGCTTCAGTCTCCTCATCTGTAAGGGAGCTGCAGTGATGACATAGTCACACATCGAGGGGGTGCTCAACAAACGCTAGCCACCATGGCATCATTATCTCCGAACCTGTTTACTGATTTGTTAAATGGGCTGTTCTGAGGGTCCCCTGAATACTCCCGGGAAGCACTGCCCTCAAACACACTTCAACTGCTCTACCCTCTCTCTGCACCTTGTCGTGTTCCATGACATCACAAGCTGTACAGCAGCAAAGAGCACAAGCTCTGGAGTTGAAGTTCTGGCTCTGCCACCCAACAGCTGTGTGACCGCAGGCAAATACACAGCCCCTCTGTGCCTCATTTTCCAGATGAAAAATGAGGATAATAACCATTTCTCTCTGGGTTGTTAGGAGTTAAGCCGTAGAAAGCTTTTACAGTGACCTGGCTGCGTGTGGTGGCTCACACCTATAATCCCAGCACTTTGGGAGGCTGAGGCGGGTGGATCACTTGAGGTCAGGAGTTCGAGATTAGCCTGGCCAACATGGTGAAACCCCATCTCTACTAAAAATACAAAATTAGCCGGGCATGGTAGTGGGTGCCTGTAATCCCAGCTTTTCGGGAGGCTGAGGCCGGAGAATTGTTTGACTCGGGAGGTGGAGGTTGCAGTGAGCCGAGATCTCACCACTGCCTGCGGGACAGAGTGAGACTCCGCCTCAAAAAAAAAAAAAAAAGTTTCTACAGTGCACCACCATCACAGCCTTTGAAAATCCAACCTGTTCTTCAGATCTAGTGGGAACCACCACTTCCTCCCCAGAACGTTCCCGTATACTCTTGAAGATGGATGTGATCTTCCCTCCTCTAAGTGTTCAGAGTTCTGTTTATATGTTTTGGCCACTCATTAACACTTCCCTTGTATGATTATTATTATGATTATTATTATTATTTTTTTTTGAGATGGAGTCTCACTCTGTCACCCAGGCTGGAGTGCAGTGGCGCGATCTTGGCTCACTGCAAACTCCGCCTCCCGGGTTCAGGCCATTCTCCTGCCTCAGTCTCCTAAGTAGCTGGGATTACAGGCGCCTGCAACCATGCCCGGCTAATTTTTTGTATTTTTAGTAGAGACAGGGTTTCACCGTGTTAGCCAGGACGGTCTCGATCTCCTGACCCTGTGATCTGCCTGCCTCGGCCTCCCAAAGTGCTGGGATTACAGGTGTGAGCCACTGCGCCCGGCCCCTTGTATGATTATTTATCTCCATATCTTATCATCCCCAGTGAGCTGTGATCACCTCCGGATCCCTAGTGGCTCCCCCATGGCTCGCACAGGGCTGGACATATCAAAGCAATTGATAGTACTGTCCATGTGGCTGGCATGATTTATTAATGCACTCATTTGACAGTCACTGAGCAACTCCAGTGTGCCAGGCTGTGCTGAGGCACGGGGGTATGCTGCTCCTCCCATCATGAGATGTGACCACCAAGAAAATGGGCAAGCGTGATGGGCGCTTGAAGAAAATGAAACTGGGTGGCAGAACAGAGAGGGACCGAAGCAGTTACTTTAGGTTGAGGGGTCAGAGACAACCTCTCTCACAGGGTGCCATTTTACAAGGAGCGGAAGGACAAAAAGAACCAGACAGGCAAAGATCTGGAGGAAGATCATGCCAAGCAGCAAGAACAGCTTATTCAAAGGCTGTAGGAGTGGACCGAGCTCAGTGGGTAGAAGAAACAGAAAGGTCGGGAGCCTGGAGTACAGTGAGCCAGAGAAGAGGTGGTGAGGCTAACAAGGGTTGGGGCCAAATCCCAGGAAGCCTCTGGAGGGCATGGAAAAGCATCTAGAATGAGTGTCTTATAAATGCCTTTTCCGGCCGGGCACGGTGGCTCATTCCTATAATCCCAGCACTTTGGGAGGCCGAGGAGGGTGGATCACCTGAGGTCAGGAGTTCGAGACCAGCCTGGCCAACATGGCAAAACCCTGTCTCTACTAAAAATACAAAAATTAGCCGGGCGTGGCGGCACGCACCTGTAATCCCAGCTACTCAGGAAGCTGAGGCAGGAGAATCGCTTGAACCTGGGAGGCAGAGATTGCTGTGGGCCAAGATCACGCCATTGCACTCCAGCCTGGGCAACAAGAGGGAAACTCCGTCTCAGAAATAAATAAATAAAATAAAATAAATGCTTTTTTCCACCAGGCATGGTGGCTTACGCTGTAATCCCAGCACTTTGGGAGGCCAAGGAGGGTGGATCACTTTGAGTTCAGGAGTTTGAGAACAGGCAGGCCAATGTGGAGAAACCCCGTCTCTACAAAAAATACAAAACTTAGCCAGGTGTGTAGTCCCAGCTACTCAGGAGGCTGAGGCTGCAGAATTACTCGAGTCCGGGAAGCAGAGGTTGCAGTGAGCCAAGGTCGCGCCACTGTACTCCAGCCTGGGTGACAGAGTGAGACCCTGTCTCAAAAAATGAAAAAAATAAATAAAAGTAAAAATAAACAAATAAGGCTGGGTGTGGTGGTTCACACCTGTAATCCCAGCACTTTGTGAGGCTGACGTGGGAGGATCACTTGAGGTTAGGAGTTCGAGACCAGCCTAGCCAACATAGTAAAACCTGGTCTCTACTAAAAAAAAATACAAAAATTAGCTGGGTGTGGTGGCAGGCGCCTGTTATCCCAGCTACTTGGGAGGCTGGGGCAGGAGAATCACTTGAACCTGGAGGCAGGGGTTGCAGTGAGCCGAGATTGTGCCACTACATTCCAGCCTGGGCGACAGAGTGAGACTCCATCTCAAAACAAACAAACAAACAAAAAACCCCACCTAAAAACCAAATAAATAAATGCTTTTTCCTCACCAATAATAGGTAATGACTTTTTACAAATATTATTCTATTTAACCCTCACGACTGGCCAGGACAATGCTTTTTTTTTTTTTTTTTTTTTTTTAAAGAGTTGAGGTCTTGCTCTGTAGCCTTGAACTCCTGGGCTCAAGCGATCCTCCTACCTCACTCTTTCAAGTAGCTGGGACTACAGGCAGGGGCCACCATGCCTGACTCAACCACTCTTAATTTGACTCTTGGCTCCTCCACTAAAAAGGCATAAGCCTTGTGCAAATTACTCTCTGTGCCTCAGTTTCCTTACCTGTAAAATGGGGATAACAACAATACCTACCTTATTGGGCTACTGCAAGGATTTAAAAGGTTAATCCCCAGAAAGCACTTAGAAACTCTAAGAAGGAATTCAGGTTCACTATAATATCAGCAAGCAGTCCACACTGGCTTTATGAATGAAGACACCAAAGTCTAGAAGTGTCAGGTGATTAGGCCAAGGTCACAGGGCGGTTCTGAAGCTGGTGCTCTAACCACTCCATAACACCACATTGTCTCAGGTGTCTCAAGTGACAAGTAGCAGGAAAGATGAGTCAAGGGGTGAGAGGAAAGTGAAGGCAGTAAGGGGCTGGAACCCCAGGGGGTTTGAATACGAAAGATACAAGTACCGTGTGGCCAGGGCTAGGCTCTGGAATTGTCGCTTGAGAAGGAAGCAGGATGATGCAACTGTTGATCACCATCCGGGACGTGACCAAGTCACACTGTCCCCTGGGTTTCACTAAGCTTGCTGGGTCCCAGCTCCCTCCTGACCTGACCCCCAGCCTGGGTACCCAACAGGTCTAATTCTTTGGTACGAACGCCTGGCTTCCCCCTAAGTCTGCATGTTCTGCTATCCCCTGCTCTGGTGGTCTTCTTCAAATCTTCTGTCACTGTCTTACAACTTGCATGACTGTGTGTGTGTCGGGGGGGTGGTGGGTGGTGACAGATACCAAGATTAGGGCCTGAGGTTTGGCATGGGAAGGACCCTGGCAGAAAGGGAAGGGCCATCCCAGGCTGCTCTCCCTGAGCCCTGGGATGGGTTCTTATTGCTTCCCAGAGGGCCCTGTGTGGTCCTCATCAAGGGAGCTCAAGAGTCCATTACCTTCAAGGCGAGTGTTGGGCTGAACAATGAGCTTCCGAGATTCCTTACGCAGCAGCACCGTGTCCCTGAGGGTGAGGAAGCACTCGGGGGGCGCATCAGTGACCGCCGCATACGCCTCGTACAGGGCCCGCCCTCCAGCCACATCCCCTGTGGACTTCAGCACCTGTGGGAAGGATGGAGTAAATGTCTCGGATGCGCACTTACTCGGTGTCCACAGGGCTCTGCCACAGGCCACAGCTCATTGTGGTCAGTCCTCGACAGTCTGTGCTATGGTTTGAATGTGTCCCCTCCAAAATTCTGGTGTTGAAACTTATGGTTAAGTTTCAACTTAACCATTAAGGCTCCTGCCTTGTGAATGGGATTAAGGCCCTTATAAAAGAGGCTTCAGGCTGGGTGTGGTGGCTCACACTTATAATCTTAGTACCTTGGGAGGAGGAGGCGGGGGATCACTTGAGCCCAGGAGTTTGAAGCCCAGGAGTTTGAAGCCAGCCTGGGCAATATGGCAAGACCCTATCTCTATGGGGGGGAAAAAAAAAAAAAAGCCCAGCCATGGTGACTCATGCCTGCAATCCTGGGCACTTGGGGAGGCCGAGGTGAGAGGATTGCTTGAGCTCAGGAGTTTGAGACCAGCCTGGCTAACATAGTGAGACCCCCGTCTCGTCTCTAAAAAAAAGGAAAAGAAAGAAAAAGGAAAACAGGCCTCATGCCTGTTTGGCCCTGTTGCCATTTTGCCTTCCACCATGTGAGGCCACAGCATTCCTCTCCTCCAAATAATTAAACAAGGTATCATCTTGGATGGAAGGGGAGAGCAGCCTTCACCAGAAAATGAACCAGCTGGTGCCTTGATCTTGGACTTCCCCACCTCCAGAACTGTCATAAATAAATTTGTGATCTTTTTTTTTTTTTTGAGACAGAGTCTCGCTCTGTCACCCAGCCTGGAGTGCAATGGCACGATCTTGGCTCATTGCAACCTCCGCCTCCCGGGTTCAAGCGATTCTCCTACCTCAGCCTCCTGAGTAGCTGGGACTACAGGTGCATGCCACCACGCCCGGCTAAATTTCTGTATTTTTAGTAGAGACGGGGTTTCACCGTGTTAGCCAGGATGGTCTCCATCCCCTGACCTCAAGATCCGCCCCACCCCGGCCTCCCAAAGTGCTGGGATTACAGGCGTGAGCCACCATGCCTGGCCAATTTCTGTTCTTTATAAATCACCCAGCCTCTGGTATTTTGGTGTTTTACAACAGCACGAAACAGACTAAGACACTCTGCAAAATGCTGGGCCCTGTCACTTACCGGCAGTGTAACCTCGGACAAGTTACTAAACCACTCTGAGCTGTTATCTCTAAACAGGAATAGTTCTGCTCTCTCACAGTGTTACTGTGCTGAATGAGTGAGAAACACAGATCAATGATTAGCATAGAGTAAATGCCCACAAAATTAAAGCTAATGTTTCTCGTTTGATTATCTCATTTGACATGTAGACAAGGCAGGTATGACCATTACCCTTTATAAAATAAAACATTTCTGGCTGGGCACGGTGGCTTACACCTGTAATCCCAGCGCTTTGGGAGGCTGAGGCAGGTAGATCACCTGAGGTCAGGAGTTCAAGACCAGCTTGGCCAACATGGTGAAACCCTGTCTCTACAAAAATACAAAAACTAGCCAGGTTTGATGGTAGTGCCTATAGTCCCAGCTATTCAGGAAGCTGAGGTGGGCAGAATCGCTTGAACCCAGGAGGTGAAGGTTGCAGTGAGCCAAGTTTGGACCATTGCACTCGAGCCTGGGTGACAAAGTGAGACTCCATCTCAAAAAAATAATAAATAAATAAAATAAAAGTAAAATAAAACATTTCTTACACATACAAGATACAGTATGTATACCGTAAAGAACATTAAAACAGACACTCGGGCCGGGCGCGGTGGCTCACGCCTACAATCCCAGCACTTTGGGAGGACAAGGTGGGCAGATCATGAGGTCAGTAGATCAAGACCATCCTGGCTAACACTGTGAAACCCCGTCTCTACTAAAAATACAAAAAATTTGGCTGGGCATGGTGGCTCACGCCTGTAATCCCAGCATTTTGGGAGGCTGAGGCGGGTGGATCACGAGGTCAGGAGATTGAGACCATCCTGGCTAACACAGTGAAACCCCATCTCTACTAAAAATACAAAAAATTAGCTGGGCGTGGTGGTGGGCACCTGTAGTCCCAGCTACTCTGGAGGCTGAGGCAGAAGAATGGAATGAACCTGGAAGGCGGAGCTTGCAGTGAGCCAAGATCATGCCATTGCACTCCAGGCTGGGTGACAGAGCGAGACTCAGTCTCAAAAAAAAAAAAAACAAAAAAAACAAAAAATTAGCTGGGTGTGGTGGCACACGCCTGTAATCCCCGCTACTTGGGAGGCTGAGGCAGGAGAATCTCTTGAACTTGGGAGGCGGAGGCTGCAATAAGCCAAGAACTTGCCACTGCATTCCAGCCTGGGCAACAGAGCGAGACTCCATCTCAAAAAAAAAAACACACACACACAAAAAACAAAAAAAACCAGACACTCATACAACCCCCACCTCACCTCAGAGTTAGTTCAGCTGCTTCTGCTTGACTGCACTCTGAGGCTGCCCCCATCTAAGGAAACCACTATCCTT